>NC_064045.1:8347479-8694821 GCF_932526225.1 Nematostella vectensis | reverse complement strand
AAATGGCGTGTAGGAAAGTATGAAAATGATAAATACAGTTACCATGGTAACTATAGACTTTCGGTAGCGTTCTGTGCGTGCATTGTTCCTGGTTGCGGCATTCATGAGCGTCTGTTGTCTTTTGATGGTATACATCGCTTTGGTGTAACATAGCGTTGAGGTGATGACACAAATTAGAATAATTATCGCAGTCGAAAGAAGCACCAGGAACCTTTTAATCACAATTTGTCCCAAAGCTATAGATATGGCAAAAGTCCATATAAACGCAATAATCACAAACAAGCGACATTTGGTCACCTTGCTCGGGTAGTGGATTCCCGAAGTCACGACGAGATATCGATCAATGGCGATAGCAGTAAGATTGAGTAATGACACTGCCGTCAAGGAATTCCCTACAACGTACGTTAACATTGCACTCTTGCAATAAATGTGAAAGTTATCAGTGAGCTCTCCGACCTTCTTGGCGAGATATCCCGGCTGTACGATCAGACCAAGTAGTAAATCCGACGCAGAAACACTGTACAGGAGAAGAGTCGGTGGCTTCCGAAGAGCAGGCGAACGAGACATCGCTCTCATCAGAAGCACGTTCAAGATAATGGCGGGAAACATCGTGATGCAGTTGATGGCCGCAGCCGCAATGTACGCATCTCGAGCGAGCCGAATACTCTGAGGCTTGTAAACCAAAAACAAACACGGCCTCGTTGAATTATTCTCATGCATGGATACTCCCAAAGTGGTCTTTGAGTCTTGGACCACTTTATTTGTCGCAATGTAGTTGGTAGTTTCAGACACTTTCCTCACCCAATGTATTTGAAGTAAACTGTGTTCCCAAGTTAACCCCATGATATCTAAACGCTCAACCTTTCATACATTTCCGCTATTTTTAGTTCAAGTAAGCCGCTTATTTATGCTATCCTATAGTGAAAGCGAATCAGCGAAGCCAAGTTCCGCAAGCTAATATGGATATAACAAGTATTTCTATGAGTTTCTCTTGGCTGTTTATTCAGGTTGTGCTTGTTATAACTTCCGCCTTCACTGCCTCACGTCACGCACGTCGCCTCACAAGTACTGGCCTTTCAGCCTTTGTAATATCAGTTCGTCTTTCTATACGCCCTAGTATTCATGAGTACGCTTAGTTCTTAAAGATAAAAAGACTGTGGTACAAAAAGGTGTAAACATTACCTTGCCTAATTTCGTGGGAAAAATACATCTATGGTTGCAATTCATTTTTTCGACTGTAAATATATATATAGCGACTGCGCCAAATATGCCCGAAGACCTACTTTGCGCTGCTCACGAAAAATAACATATCTGTTTGCCTAACAATTATAATGGCTTCTGTCACAAAAATCCTATCAAATAGGAAAATAAACGAGAAAATTGTGTCAACTCCACACTAGGATGCGATCTTATGCAAACAGTAATTTAACCTGCAAAAACTACAGAAGCTTGTATTAGTATTTGATGTAATTTAAACCTTCCTTGCATTCTTGAGACTAGAAAGAAGTAATTTTTGGTTTGCGTATCATCTAAAGCAAACGTATTTACGAGTTTCATACTCTATTTTCGCCAACAGAATAAATAAAATGGAATAACGGAATAATAAACCGCAGTTAACTTCCGTTAGCACACAGTTACCACAGGTTGGCACTTTAATACTCAAATATTAATTAAAAGAAGTCGGAGTGAGTGGATGACAAAGACTATCCAAATACCAAGCACTTAGTCGCTATATATTTCTGTGAGTTTAGGGACACGAATTTGTAAAGCGAGCACCTGTTCCGACAAGGCACACAACCAGGAAAGTTAAAAAAAATGATTAAACAAACTCTAATCGGCGAGTGTAGTCAGCTTTTTGTGCTTTCTTGTAATTTAACACTGCGTTGGTGCTGTTTTTAATTTATTATTTTTGTTATTTTTTTTTACCGGGAACGCACATGCTAACGCCTCTACGTCTCTCTCAGTTTCTGAGAAGCGCTCAGAGCCGTCTGGCTTCTTATTCCAGATACGGTCGATGGAGACCGGTGATTTTTTAGAAGTATAATTCCTTTAGCCCTTTTCCAAATGATTTTATAAACTTTTTATTACAAAGGAATCAGTCTCTCAACAAAGTAAGGCTGATTGCGGGGGAGGCAAGAGAAAGTAAAGAAGAGTGGGGGAGGGGGGGAGCGAGATCTTCATTTTCTGGGAGTTCCCGAACCAAGACAGACTCAATACAGCCAATAGGGCTTGGTTATCATGTTTGGGCTTGGTTATCATGTTAGGGCTTGGTTATCATGTTTGGGCTTGGTTATCATGTTTGGTTTTCAAGTATTCTGGGTTCAGTGTATTACTTCTAGAGTCTCTAGGGGAAATCCGAGAAATTCTCGATTCACTTCTATCTCTGGGTCCACGAAAACCTTTAACCGTCTTTATAACAGCTGATCTGATCTCTTTCATTCTCCAACAGAACAAACACGGATTCATAGAGGAGTTGATATAGATAACCGTAGTCGTTATATTCCAGGCTAGCTTCTATTCTGGTGACACGCCCAAGATCGTTCGGATGACAAGTGCCACGAAATACGGCGTATAGCACACAAGAAAAAAACACTTGGACGTAGACGATTCCAAGCACAAATTTGCGATACTTGAGAACGCTTTCAGCGCGAGCGTTGTCCGTTATTTCCCCAAGGTTTGCTTCGCTGTGGATAACATTCACATGTCTTCGTAAAATACCGAATATTTTACAGAAAGCAACAGTCGACGTTATGAGACAGACTGGAACGATGATGATGCTGAAAATTATTGCGACGCCAATCTTCCATGGATAGAACGAAACAAACAGTACCATAAATAATCCTTTAATTTACTTCAAGTGCAGGAGTTTGGGTTTCAGCAGCTTTAATAATTATATCATAATAGTTACATATAAATTTCTAATTTACAATAATAAACTTTACAATGATTGAGGTGTAACTAAACATTCAATCCCCTTCCTGAGTTTCCTGACTTCTAGTTACAAGGAACACAAATCAATATTTTAATCATGACTGCCTATCTGGAGTGGGCGGGTGGGCAAAAAGAAATGTATATATTTGCATGCTTTGCGAATAGACTATAAACGTAATTGCGAAATCCTGAGCTTAAATTGAGATATATAAGTAAATATAAATATTATGAATCACCAGCTGAATTTGTGTATTGCCAATACCTGCCAAATACCAAATGTCAGAAACATGATGGATGTTGTGCGAAAGCTTTTTGAATTTTTTTACAACTCTCCCAACATTCAGAATTCAAGATCATAAAACTTTTGCAAAAAAAAAAAAACACACACACACACACTGCTTTAATTAATGTATGCCGCGCCCGATGGATTGAAAGGATAGATGCTATGGACCGAATAGTTGAGCTTCCCCATCCAGTCACAGCTACACTAGAAGATATCTCAATGAACAGACACAAGCATGAAAATACCAACTGGAATCCTACCAGCAGACAAGATGCCCAATCATTACTTAATGCTATCAACCTTTTCTTTTATTGTTGCTATTGTTATTGTCAGACATATTTTGGCACTAACTAAGCCACTTACAGTGAAGCTGCAAAGTAAAGCTATGGATATCCTGAAAGCGAAAGAAGAACTTGCTCTTCTGATATCAGTTCTCATAGAAATGAGCAATGACATTGATGCCACACACCATGAACTGTACCAGGATGCAGTAACTATCGCAAGACAAGTAGATGTACAACCAGATATGCCAAGGGTAGCTCAGAGACAGAGACATAGACCCAATGCTCCTGCTGCAAATCCTGAAGACTATTACAAGATAAATCTGACCAGAGTTTTCCTAGACCATGTATTCGAGCAGCTCGATTCTAGATTCAAGGATGATGTATTTATCTGCTACAAAGGTATTTCGATCATCTGTTTTGATTGCTACTGACGACTGGAAGCCTAATGTTTTAGAATTGTGTAACTATTACAGACAGGACGTGCCAAATTATATAGGTTTACAGGCAGAGCTTTTATTATGGGAGAGATTATGGAAGGGGAGGGATAACAGAGGAGAAGTGATTCCAGACACTCTTAAGGCTACACTGGAGGACATTGACAAAGATGCATATGTCAATATTTACTTAATGTTAAAGATCCTGATCACACTTCCAATTTCATCTGCTTCTTGTGAGAGATCCATTTCATCCCTTCGAAATCTTAAAACCTATTTGAGAAGCACAATGACTGAGGACAGATTGAATGGGCTGGCACTAATGTATACCCACAAAGACATGGATTTAGACCTGGACAGAATAATAGATTTATTTGCTCAATTGCACCCTAGGAGGATGAGAATGGCAAACATATTAACTTAAGTTTTTGCACCATCTGTTTCTAGAGAGCTTGTGAGTTATTTTCCATCTGGGTCTCACCCTTAAACTGATGGAGAACAGCTACAGAAACTCAAACTGGTGCCTGTATAACTTTCTTAAAAAGTCTTTTCTAGATGTTTTTTTATTTAGTGATGATTTCAATTTTTCTATTGACACTGGGATTTCATGTTAAGCTCAAATGGTTTACAAACATTTCCCTGGGCTCCAGAAGCTGCAGTTATAAATAAGGGAGGATAAAAGGATAAAGGATAAAAAAGGGGAGTATTTTTCAAATTATATATATATTTTATAATCATTTAGTACTTCTCATTTTTATAACTTGATATTAATGTTTTATTTTTCTCCAGAGCTCCAGTGGCTGCAGTTCCCAAGGATGAAAAAGTGGAGTTTTTTTCAAATTATATATTCTTTTTATAATCATTCACTACTTCTCTCTTTTAAACTATGATAACAATGTTGGATTTTTCTCCAGAGCTCCAGTTACTGCAGTCCCCAAGGATGAAAAAGTGGAGTTTTTATTCAAACTATATTGTCTATAATTTGTACATATCTTTTGTATATGACATATGATATTAATATTGGATTTTTTTTTCTTATTATCTTGAAAACTCCTGGACCAAGGACCAACCACAGGCTTGCCGTCTATAAGTACCATTTTTCCTTCTCCTGCTCAAAGACAGTTAGTAGGCAGCTATATTGAACATAGACCAGTGGCACTCAAAAACCTGGATCCACCCCTGCATTTTGAGTCGTTGCCTAAGATATTATGGAATTCTGTAAACGATTGTCAAAAAAGTTAAACAAAGTCAAACGCCGTGATTTATACTGAACACTGAATAAAACTCGAGCGAGCACTCAACCAGTTCAGCCTTTGATCCCGTATCGCTAAAGGCTTCTTTTCCTCGGCCTATCCTGAAGTTCTGTTTAGTTTTTAGACCTTGTAGAGAGCTCACAGGTCATTCGAGTATAGAATCCAGTTATTTGAAAACTCTCTTCAAATTTGTGAAATTAAGTTCTAAAGCACAAGTTAAATATTTTATGCATAGACAAAAACGGAAATTATTTGGCCATTCGGCAAATCGCGATATTTTTTAAGACACGAAGTAACATGTTATAAAACACAAAGTTAATTATTTTTTGCAATAGACAAAACCTGAAATAATTTGCGCATTTGGCAAATCGCGAGATTTTTTAAGACACAAAGTCCCATGTTATGAAGCACAAAGTCAAATATTTTATGCAATAGACAAATAGTGCTATGTTACAAGCTCAAATTTGAATGTCGTGAACGATATACTGAAATGTTTTAAGCAAAGGCAAAATGATGAGTTTTTTAAGACACAAAGTGCGATGTTTTGAGACACAAAGTGCGATATGGTGAACTAAACCTGCAATGTTTTAAGCGATAATCAAATAGTGCTTTGTCGTGACACTCAAAGTGAGTTGTCGTGACGCAAATAGTTCAAAGTCGTGACCGAAAGGTGAGATGTTGTTAACGAAAACGTTGAGTGGCCCTCATGGGCTTCCGTAATAAACTCCAGCGGAATACCCGACTGATATGAAAAAGAGGCTCCACCGCGACGGAGAGAATGTTGCCGCATCTACGCCTGAAATATTATTATTAATATTAATATTAAGGTGTTGTCTAAGTTTCGTCATGAACAGATTATCAGTAAAGATGTTATAGTTGTGACTACAGTTAACCCATGCGAACGCTTGGGATTGTGCATTACAACCGGGGGTAAGGCGAAAGGCGTGCATAATCGCTGCTGTGGGGCAAAGCGCACTGCTCGGTATGCGCGGCAAGGGAACCTTGACAATGCGTTCGCGAAATTGGATGGTTTTTACTCCAGCGTATCGTCACAAGCGTACCCCATGAATGAATCGTAAAATCTTAGCTGCTTGGTGGCTTCGAATTTAGACACCGCAGTGGGGAGTAGGTGCGGTTTCCGAAACATACCGAAAAACGCCACAAAACATATAGCCCAAGGAGGCATTGAAACTCTTACGTAAGTCTAGTGTGTTGTAAAGATGCAATAGAAGCTGTGGCGAGATCGGTTGTTTTTGGTTCGGAGGGAGTAGTATCACTAGTATATTTGGTCAGGTTTTGGTCAGCTAGGGGAGGGGTGGTCAAGCTGGATTCTGATTGGTGGATATATGGTCAGGTGTGTGACGTCACAGGTGGTGTTAACCAATGGGAATGGAGATATCTGGTTAGGGGTGTGACGTCACGCGGGGTCGGGATTGGCTCCCGCGCGCGCGACAACACGGTGACGTCAGCGCGGGAAAGGATATAACGGTGCGACGTAGTGGGACGAAAGCTACCTCACACGCCTGAGAAAAAAAAGAATGTCAAAGACCTATGTAACGGATGTTGAGAAGAAAATGGCAGAGACACATATTACTAAGCACCATGGAGGAGAGCCAGAGACGAAGGAGAAGCGCCTAGTCAGGGAGGCACTGAAAGCGGAGAGGAGCTTGGAGAACCCTTGGGGTGAGAAAGAGCTCGAGAAGGAGGTGAATGTGGAGCTAGGGGCGTGGATGGAGCACGTGGGCGTGTGGGGTAAGGACTTCGACTGGGAGGAGTGGTCAAAGATAAGAAAGGAGGACGTGGCAGCGTACAAGGAGAGGAGCGCACAACGTGCGAAGTCGTTGGAGGAAGACTACCAAGCAGCACTGAGCAATGGAAGCGCCGCCACCTGCCGCTGCATGAACCCATTGGAGTGCATGGGGGTACCAGAACCCCAACGGATGGTCCGCCCAACCTTTTTGAACATCCCTAACATCCCTCTCAATATCCCCATCGACAAGGTGAAGAAGGAGGGTGAGACCGGTAAGAAAGGGGTGACGTTCGAGATGCCTGACGCCCGTGATGCCAACAAACTGGTGCAAGCCACCAATTTCTACGTCTACAAGGTGATGGCTACCGCCGTTGACGCACTCATGTTTAAGTCAGGTGCGAACGAGAGCTACTTCACAAACCCAGACCTCTATAGGCAACGCTGGGTCAAGTGTTTCGACCACGTTAAGTCGAAGGCTACTGACGCCATTTGGTTTGGTACCAAACTACTGAATACAGCGCTGAGGGTGTCCCAACCACCACATGGTATCAAGAATTATATTGGAGCGGTACTTGCTCTCCTCACCCCAGATGAGTTGATAGAGATGATGCAAGATTGGGTGGATGGCAATACGAACACACCAGAGCTGATAAGGAGGGGAGAGAAGACGAAGGAGGCTGTTTTTCACCTAATACGCCAGGTTGCCCTAGGCATAGTGGATACATACCCCTACAACGATGAGTAGGGTGTTTTTGTGAGAAAGAGAGGACACTAGTCTTATGCTTGTAGCAGTTTGTGCAATTTTTTAATAAAAAAAAAAGGATATAGTAAAGAGGGAGTTGTCTTGTTTACAAAATTACTTTTTTAGCTACCCCTTATCCGTAGTAAGTGTCCATTATCAGTCCTAGACTAAAGCGCTGGAACTCCTCTATCTCTTCTTCCGTTGGGAGGTGTGTGATCTGTGCGGGGGACTCTACGGAGTTCAGACGGCGTTGTACCACTGCGTCTATGTGGGCTCTGACCTGTTCGTAGATTCTTGGGTCTACAAAAGAGGGGCGGGAGGTTGGGCGGATTACCATACGCTCCATTATATTACGTACGTTGTTTGCTTCCATTTGTGACTGTACCTCTGGTCCTTGTTGCTCCGGGGGTTGTGGTTGTGGTGGTTGTGGTGGTTGTGGTGGCGTCAGGCGCGTCAGGCGCAAGCGTAGTCGCGGGAGAGGTGGATGTCCCCTACGCTGCAATAGGCTAAGTTGCGCCAGGTTCCGACTGGTTTCTTCGGTGCTTTGGGCCGTGGGTGCCCGTACCCGTATGGGTGATGGCTGTCTTCTGAGTTGTCTTATTCTTTGTAGGTTAGTGGGGAAGGGGCGTATTGTCCTCCCCCTGCGTAGGTTGTAGACAACTTGCTCACTGTCCCGTACATCGCTTGCAACCTGCAGGGGGAGTAATGTGTTAGTTGTGTTTTTTTACCCCAGCAACACCAATAGTAGTACTAGTAGTATTATTAGTGATCCCCCCACCGAGTTTATTATCCAAACTAGGCGTGTTAGTCGTTTATTATTCTCTTGTATCACCTGTTGCTCGTTGGGCGATGGTGTCCGTGTAGCTGCCTCTCTATCCACCTCTTCGGTTTCGTTGTTGTTGTTGTTGTTGTTGTTGTTGTTGTTGTTGTTGTTGTTGTTGTTGTTGTTGTTTTGGTAATCTGCACGTACTTGCATTAGGGCTTGGGCTATTTGTCTGGCACGATACCGTTGGAATCTGCGCGAGTGTTGTGGGTTGGCTGGTTGGTTGGCGTATAATACCCCTTCGTCGTCTTCCACCTCGTCCTCGTCCTCCCCATGGCGTTCAGCCCAAGTGGTGGGGGGGTTGAGTAGTGAGTGGAGTATTGAGTTGTCTTCTTCCTCCTCCCCCTCTTCCTCAGCCATCGTTTCGTCGCTCTCGAGGATACCATCGTTTTGTTCCGTGTAGTCACGGCTCCAGGGGTGGTCGCGTGCACACCATCCTATAGGGTCCTGGGCGTACCTCTCCCATAGAAAGTGGGAGTAAGGGGGCGGTGGTACCACAAAGGTGGCATCGTAGGTTTCCCAAACCCATTTACCGGTAGGTAAATCTAAGGCCCACGCAGCGTAGGAATCTTTGAAAGCATGGACGTAGGATTGCGGATGGAAGAGTGAGTCGTCCACGTTTTCCATGAAGGCAACCCTATCGCTTTCGTATTGGGCTCTTTTGTCGTGCCCCTCGGGGGGTGGCGGTGGTGTGATGTCCTCCCTGAGCCAATGGTACTCGTTATTGGCATCTACTTCCCAAAGCCACTCACCGTACTTAGTGATTTGGTTGTTGTATTGGTGGGAGAAGGTGCTTATGGAGCGGCGTGGGAGCAAGAGAGGGAGCTCGAAGTCGTGGCGGTCTTCCTTTTCGCATATTTTTTGGGCTATAGGGTCGCATTCCCTGCACAGTACCCCAATGAAGAAACGACTTCTGTAGTGGGCAGGGTAAAGTGCCATGAATTGTTTGAACCGGTCGAAGGCCGGTTGTATTTTGGTCTTCTCCTCCACGATGATTTGCTCCGCTGGGTGGTCTGTGTACGTGGGTTTAAAGTTACTGTCGACCCATAAGACCACCCCTCTTGTCGTATCTGGGAAGACGTACCTACAGTGTGGGCATGTGATACTTTCGGTGCGATGGGTATGTATCCATTTCCAGAAGCATTGTTGATGGCATGGTTGTCTACAACAGGGTAGACGGCTCAATAGGGTGAGGGATGTGTTACTGGTCTCCCTGTCGTCTTGGCAAATGATGCATGCCAACCTCTCAGAGTCGTTGGTGTCCTTTGCTAGTTCGCAGAACTTTTTGGTGAGAGGCTCTAGGTGGGATGTCCTAGCCATAGTTGTGCTAGTATGAGAGTATCTCAGGGTGAGTGCTGCAATTTATACGCTTGTGGGGTGACGTCAGCTCTGACGTTTTATGAGGAAGTGTGCTGTGATTGGCCTAGAGTTTTGGGTACTACTCTCTTATTGGTTTAGGTGTTTCTTTTGTGATATAACAAAGTGTGTGATTGGACAGTATTGTACATCGGTGTTGATTGGTTTGTGAGGGTGTTTCCAACCTATATATAAAAGGGTGAGGGTTTATTAACGCGTTTCTTTGTGCATCCATGGCGCCAGTGTGGGAGGAAGCTTTCACCTCGTTCGTCAGAGGGTGTTCGTTTGGGGTTGGTCTCTTTTTTGGCGCGCGTATCACTTTCTCCTTATTGTGTTGGGAATTTACGGAATGGCTACAGGGAAAGATCCCAGTGGAGAGCAAGAGAGTGGAAGATGGGTCAGTGGATGGGAACAGTGGGGGTTGATACCAGGCGTATTGGACTACACCAATTATGTACTGCGTGGGCCTTTCTACGACACGCTCCGTGGTCCCTTTGAACCATGTGTTGCGCAAGAGGGTGTCTTCCAGAGCATTACATGTATCCTCGACGAGGATGGGTTTTATGTGAATGGCGTGTTCCATTGCAAGGAGGTGGGGTTCTTTCATCACAATGACGAGGTGATTGGCAGACACTTCACCTTCCCTATGAGGTACAGCGAGCTCTCCCAAAAAGACAGGAGGGTAGCACGCTATGTCACGCAAAATGTCACAGGGCTGAAGTTTGACCTTACAGCTGGCTCCAGCATCCCTCACGCTGAGCTGGGGCGTGTCGTCAAAGGGTGGTACGATTTCTACGGCCAAGGGGGGATTGTTGGGTACAAGGGTGGTAGCTGCGAGCGCCGGCTCCTTATGGACCTTAGCATTCCTTTCGTGAACTTGGAAGTGTTTGGTTGCCCCAAGTACCAAGAGTTGCATGAGCACTACAGCAACATGCACGTGAGCTTTATGACGGGTGCTCACGAGAAGGCATGTGGACATCATCTTTACTCCGCCTTCTCCGATGCCCCCAAGCACTGCCCCAAGGCCGAGGTCTATCTGTTTGGCAAGTGGTTGAGAACCAACCAACGGCGTGTGTGCATGTTTACCGACCCTGAGAGCTGTCTTGAGTATGACAAACGGATGGAGTGCTATAACCTCCAAAAGGATGTAGAGGAGTGTAATAAGATATGGAAATGTACCCACCCTGTGTGTGGGGGCGCGGGCGTTGTAAGGGAGGGGGTGGGGGGAAAGAAGAAGAGCCTACTTGAACTAACTAGGACCTACTAGTAAGAGCTATCACAGTACACATGTATTAAGGTGTTTTTATTGCTATTAAAAAAAAAAGAGAACCATGCATTACAGCGTGTTGTTTTCCCCTTTCAAAGATCGTCCCATCTCTCTATTGTTTTTGCTATCTGTCTTCTCACACTCTCAGCTGACTTTTTGGCTTTTGGTTTTGTGGTCCTTGGTGTGCTATAGGGTGGCGTTGGTAAGGCCAGTTTGCTACGTGCGAAGGGTGTGCTTGGTGACCTGCTTGGCGGTGAGGGGAGGCCATAGGGGGACCTAAGTTGGGCATCAGTCTCTTTATCCCCACCCTTCCCACTGTCCTTGGCTTCTTGGATCCAATCTAACCATTGCATCAGCGCTGTGTTGTAGAGGCGTACTTTTACCTCCAATGGTAATGTTTTGTTGTTTAGGATCCTCTGTATATCTTTGTCCAGCCGTGCCACAATCTGCAGCTGTGGTGCCATGGTAACCTTCTCCTTGGTTACCAGTAGGTTTGCCATATGCTCAGGTACCAAGGCCATACGGTAGGCTCCCCCTTTTTGTGTCGACATGGTGACTATCTTGGGTAGACTGGGTGGTATGGTTACCCCTTGGCCTTATTTATATTTTTCCAATGAGTTTCTGGACCAGGGGTACCCCTGCGGTACCTCCTAGGGCACCTAGTAGGAGTGGGATAGCCCATCCCCCACGTTGGGTTACGAGCATTTTTTTCCTCTCCCTTGCTGGTAGTCTCTTGTTTGCTAGGGTACGTAGCCTGTGTTTGTGGGCGCTTAGTTTGCTCCGTTGTACTTTGCTGAGGGGGACGTTGCCTCTTAGCAGGTTGTGGGCAATCTCACCCAACGCGTTTACTTGCTCACCAGAGGCTTTTTTTAGGAGGTATTGTCTTGTTCTACCTTTGCTGGTAGAAAGGTCATTCAGGAACTTAGCGTTCCTCTTCAACCGGCGTGACATGGTGGAATGGTACCGATGGAGTACCTCCCCTTTTTTTATAGGGTAGAGCTACAACCATGCGGGGTCAATCCTATCCAATTCACGTCCTGTCACCCAGAGTTTCCGGTAACGCCCACCATGCTGTACCGTTTTACCAGCGTACACTCCCCTACGTGTATGTCTTCCCCTTTTGACGCGTGTAACACGTTTGGTGCGTCTTCTCGCGAAGCGTCCGCTCTTTCTCAATACCATGGTCGAGTGATTGGAGTCATTTACCCATGAGGGTTTTTACAGTATCGTACATAGCACCGATGTAATCTTGGGGCCCACGCTGCATACCCCTACCACGCTGCATACCCCTACCACGCTGCGTACCCCTACCCCTCTGTCTGTAGCGGCGGGGTCTGCCCCTTTTCTTACACACTCCCCTCCTCAACCTAGTACGTTGGGTCCTTCTCACGCGGCGTCCCATAGCGGAGTGGTGTAGTGGTGTTAGTCGTCCGCTATTTATCCTAAAGCGCTTTCCATTGGCTTAGTGGTACCCCAAGGAGGTGCCATTCTTTCCTGCCTCTACCACGCTGCGTACCCCTACCCCTCTGTCTGTAGCGACGGGGTCTGCCCCTTCTCTTACACACTCTCCCCCTCAACCTAGTACAACGGTTCTTGCTCACACGATGTCTCATAGTGGAATGGTGTTGTGGTGTTTGTCACTTGTTATTTACGAGTTTTTTCACACCCAAACGGACCTCCATGGTGGGTTATTTGCAGCACTGTCGACTCCACCAACACCGCCACCAACTTGTTGGTTGTCTACACGTTGGGTGGTGACGCACTTTGTTTTGGTGACATTGGTCCCATCTGCGCGACGTCTCTTTTGGGTGACGCACTTTCTTGTTGTTGTGGTCGCTCTTCCACCTCTCCCTCTTCCACCCCTCCTCCTCCCTCCTCTTCCACCACTACCGCCACTACCACCACTACCCCCACCCCCACCTCCACCTCCTCCACTTCCCCCAGCTCTGCGCCTTGACCCCCTACGAGAGGTACTCCTGGAGGGTGTGGAGGGTGTACGGATCGTGGAACCATGTGACCCTAGTGGTCTTATCGCTGAGAATGTGGTAGGTGACCCATAGCTCCCAGGCGAGCGTAACTGGCTTTGGTCCACCGTCGTATTGGCGATTGCAGTTGCTTCGGGGTTGGGTAGTGGGTTTGCACTACCCCAATCCAGGAATCGTTGGAGAACACCTCCCTGTGGTGGTGATTTCTTCTTATGATGAGTGCGCCCTGCGGCACTGGACGCCCGTTTTGGTGTCTTTACTTTCTTTTGCCGCTTTCTGCCAGGCTCACTGTATACTCTCCCGGGGGAAAGCGCTAGTGACGCATCCGATAGGCCTGAATAACCAGCCCAAGTGGGGGGTACCCCCAGGGGGGAGGTCGGTTGGGGTAGATTGGCTGGGGTCGATGATGCTATGGGAGAGAGTGGTGGGAGAGCTGTGTTGAGTGGTGTTGGTAGTGACGGGAGTGGCTGTGGGTGTGGTGATGATGATGATGATGACGATGCTGATGACAATAATGGCCCTGGCCCTGAGCGTTTGCTGCTGTACCGCGAGAGTGTTCGTGGTGCAAACTGGGTCCACGATCGCGGTGACGATGGTGGTGGTGTTGACGACTTGCTAGATGAGGAGAGGGGGGTAACTCCGCTAGGGGGTGTTGGTGGCTCCAACCCGAGGCGTTTGTTGTACCGTGCCTCAGCCCTATACCTGGCGCGGGTGTACTCCGCGGGCTTGCGCCTTGCGCTTGCCGTGGGTCGTATACGGGTCGCTGGGGTCCACCCTCCCCTTGGACCTCTTCCTCTTACGTTGGGCATCGCTGACTGATGTGGTACACCCATTCTCCCCCTCTATATATGCATCCTTACCTCTAGAGTTTTTGGGGAGGTAGGCGTACATGGGGGACTGCTCTGGTAGGATGTTGGAGCGGAGGCGAAGGTTGTCAGGGGTTGTTTGGTGGAAGTCGACCAACAGACAACTATAAGGGTCTTTAGTGGCTTGATCGTAAGCATCCATAACGTAGTCTAATTGTCCCGGGAACGCTTGCTGCGCTAGTGTACGTATCCCTAACTTGTTCCTAGGGTCCTTGAACAACACAAAGAAATGGCTATTGATCGAGGCGGTGCGTGATTTTCCCCCGGGGAATAGGTTCTGCGAGATAAATATAGTTGTGATGTCATGGTGGTGGGACTCTTGGGTGAAGATTTTCAAAGCCCTATCGATTTGGTCCATCAAGTCGTCTATGATGAGCAGACCAGGGGTGTCGTGCTCCCCAAACAGGTCAGTGACAGAGTCAGGCAGTCCTTGGTGGAACTCAACCCCTAGTTTTTTCTGCAGCCAATCGTACTTGGGTTGCCACTGCCCGTAACAACAAACTATTTTATGGAACCGTTTGTCAAAAGCCATAGGGGCTTGCCGTAGCAAACTCTGCACCCATGTAGTTTTTCCTGATTGACTTGGACCAACTACCATAATGGCACACGGGCAACGGAACCGTCGGTCCTCCATCCTGGGGTGGCTGAGGGATCTAGTGCCGTCCACTTTTTACCCTCACCAGTATATATAAGCGATAGGGGAATAATGAGTCAAGACACAGGGTACCCATTACATGTTTTTTTATTGTAGTGAACCACTCTACACTAGGGCCACATCCATAGGTTGTGATTGTTATAATTATTATTATTGCTATTGTTATTGTTACTATCACCTAGCACTAAATGGTGTTGTTTCACAGCACATTGGCGCCAAGGGCATCGCCTGCGTTGGGCACAGCCCCTACCAGCGCCATGACAAACTAGATCGTGCACAAACGAACACACTACTTGGTCGTTCCAATTATACTGACTACCAAACTTTGAGACGATCTCCCTTAAGGTAACTCCGCGGGTACGGTGGTACAGGAAGAATAGGCAATACTGTCCGCACACGGCTGAGTTTAAAGCTTGGAGACGGTGTGGGCTCGTCACCAGCCGGGGGCGCAAGGCGCAAAAGTCTGTCATTACTTTTCCGTAGGCCTCAGGACCAAACCCAAAACTGTCAAACCACTCGCAACGGTCTGGTGTGAAGAAGGCTGCTAGCCAGTGGGTACCAGGCCTGCCACTAGGGTCAGTGTTCATGATATATGCTGAGTAGCCATACCCATTCTCAGGGATAGTGGTTGGTAGAAGGTCCGAGGGGTACACCCCTTCGAACACAGGCTCTATATGACGGTCACGGAGGGCTATAGTCTCCAGCTCCTCCGTGGACATTGCGTCCTGTTGGAGGTCAGCATTCATGTCTCTTTTTTTTTTTTTTCTTCTTATCCTTTACCCTTGGATGGTGTACATTACACGACGGGCGGCGTCTATCTCCATGACGTTGTTGAACTCTCCGTACAGCACTACTGTAAGCACCTCGGTGGGAGCTGTACTGAACGTTAGGTCCAGTGACACCGTGCCTTTATACTGTGGCTGAAAGTACCCGGATGAGGCGTTTCCTGCCGCTGTAAGATCGTAGACAATCAATCCATATCCCCCAAAGAACTCATCACGGTTGATGTTCAGGCCTTTTGTACGCCCCGTTTTGCCATTTATGCCTTCGTGCATCATGTAGTACAAGTCTATAGCATCCCCAGCAATGTTTTTGATGCTTGTGAAGGGGGTCTCAACACCATTCACCCGTAACTCAATGTTAGTAACGTTCGTCAAGAAGAAATTGTAGGGATTCTTATCGTAGTCCCCAGCGTAGGCAGCGTTAGTGATAAGACCAAATACCATTCGCTTTGGGATGAGTCCGTTCCACAGGTCATTGAACCTTTTGGTGAGTTTTCCGCTCTCAACCTGCTCTGTTTTAACCACAGCTGTGGTCACAGGGTATTTGGCTAATTTGTGCTGGACCAGTGCAGTGCCATGAGTTAGTCCTATAGTATCTGTTGGGGTAACGTGATACAATCGGAGGGTTGAACCTGGTGTTATGACAAACTTCCCACTTCCCATAAGGGCAAAGGCTGGCGTTGCCATCTCCAACCTGATCTTCATTGGGACACCACTCAACAAGTATCGCCCACACTTGAAAAGATCAACATCTAGGTTGATGATTAGGCCAACCTCCGCACTCAGGGCTGTGTAAGAGTTGCGTTTGATCAGGCCTTTGTTTGTTGCCCCAGCACCCGTTACAGCGGTGACGTCCATTTTGCCGGCTGTGTCTTTATGCCAAAGACTAAGGCCTAAGAAGGAGTCTTGTCCCTCTCTGGTGTAGTTGAGTAGGTTACTAATGTAGGCTTTAAACGGATACGAGTCCGTTTGTAGAGTGATTGGCATATTGTTCAACTCTACCTTGACTTGTTTGAACAAGGAATGGCCAACATTGTTCACAAAAGTGGCAGCCTCGTCGGCCGTGAGGTTCTGGTTATTGGTCTTAGTGATCTTGACTTTCAGTTTTATGTGTGTTTTTTGAAGGTCAATGTAGGTGGTAGTAGGATGAATGTACCACTCAATGTGGTTGGAGCTCTCATCGCTGGGTGTGTAGGGTATAAACTTCCCATCTTTCAAAGCGACATCCGTGGCTGGCATAGTGAACAATCCCATACCGGGGTTGGCCACTTGCTGTGACCCCTCGAGAACATGCGCAGTACTCATGGTGTAAAGGGAGCTCTTCTTCGTGGCAAGGGTGGGTATGAACTGGGGGTATGACGTCACTTGTAGACAGTTTTATCTTTTTTTTTTTCTCCCTAGTCGAAGATATCCATAGGTCTTCTCCCACCCCTTTGACGTCTGTGAGAGGGTGTGACTTTACGGCGCCGATGGCTTCTCCGAGGTACCCCTGTGGAGGGGGCGCCAAGAGGTACAGTCTTTGGCATAATTTTCACTCTATGAGCAATTTGTCTCCCCGTCTTGGGGGAGGTTGTCCCGAATGTTGTATGGCCAATTGGAATACTCCCCGAGGCGTCGAAGGGTAAGTCTGTGTTGAGTGACCCAAGGCCACCCCCAGTTTGTACCACCACAGGGTAACCGCGGAACGCTTCACCATGGGCGCTCCCCCACCCCAATTGACCAAGGGGAGCACCTTGGAACGCTTGGCTACCCATCCCCCGTTGCTCCATATCAATGAAAGGGGGTGGGTTTCTAATGTCATACCCCCTTATTACACCAGCGTCGGCTATTGCATGGGAGCCGCGCCCTTGTTGTCCACCAAAGAGAGGACCAAGGATAGGGGCTAAGAGAGTTCCAGCTAACCCTGCCAAGAGGGGGAAGACCATAACTGTGCCTTGCGTCTAAAATGAAGTGTTACCTCGAAGCCCCCCGACAAGAATGGTATCGTTCTGCCTGTGTCATCTGTTATATAGAGGTGGATGTCGTTGATGAGTTCTAAGCGTAGGGGGAAGTAGAATGGTCTGTCGAAGTCCCGCTCCACACCTAGGTCACCAGGTTTCCCCCTGTCAACCATTACGCGTAATACATTCCGGGTACTGCTCCCTAGGATGTAGTTGCTGGCGGTGATATTCGAGTACAAATACATGTTTTGGAAAGTTTTGACATCAAAAACGGGGTGGGAACTGGATGGGTACTCGCGGACGTTTGTACTCCCTTTGGGGAGGGAGTAATCGAACACAGTCCATTGAGGTAGCAAATGTGAAGTAGCAGACGTCTCGGGTAGGCTTGGGGGCTCTCTCGCGGTGATGGGATAGTCAGGGGGAAGGACACCCCTTACCGCTAATGGGTGAGTAACGTCTCCTACACTGATTGGTGGTAATAACGTTGCGTAGAATGGCCCCTGGTCGGATAGGGAGGCGTCACTGTAGCCAAGCCTTGCAGCGAGCCGTCTCCGTATCAACACACGATTACCCCACCCCACTTTGAACACAACTTTCTCGTTGTACTCATCGGGTACCATTTCTAAGTCTAGGTAATCCTGTTGTAGCGCTTGCCTCGTGGTTTGCCGGGACATGTTAAACCCATCGATTACGAGCCGTAGGTTCAGTGTCAATTGCGACCAATTACCCATCTTTGACTTCAGAAGGGTCAACTTATGCCATTGGAGGTAAGGCGCAGCTGATGGCGAGTACGAGTGCCTGCACATAATCCAAAGGTCGTGCTCCTCGTCGGCAAAGGTGTCGTAGTGGGGACTGTAGTTGACGGATAAAACTCCTACCTCCCATCTCCCGCCGCGCAGGTCAAGCGTCCTGGGAAACCTCACAACAAAATCGCCAATTTCACCACCCAACTCCCGGTCAGCGCTGGATACGTGAAGTATGAGCTCCCTGTTTGTCATCGTTCAAGCGAACGGAATAGGTTTAAAATGCAATGTCCCCACCACGGCACCAGACTGGAATGAGATGGGCCGCCCTTTGTCGTCAGTTATATAGAAGCGGACCCTATCCACAAGTTGGGTACGTGCTGGGAAGTAATAGGGTATGGTGAAATCACGCTCCACGGCACCATGGCCGCTCCCCCCGGGTGCTATCACACGTAAGAGGTTGCTGCTATCACTCCCTATGACGAGGTTCCCCTCGGTCATGTTAGAGTACACATACATGTTTTGAAAGGGCTGTAGCTCCTCGATGATAATGTCAGACTCCTTAGAGGAGAATGGCCGTGTAGCTGGGGGGTTGTTGGAGTCCTCGGAGCCCGGGAACAAGCTCCGCTCATCATAGCTAAAGGGTACCCAATTCAATAGGGTCCTGTGTGTTTCGGTCGGGCCAAACTGGTAATTGGGTGGAATGACTCCATCGTTTGTATCTAATTGCTCGAGCCACTCCCCAGAGTCCCATTGTCTGAACCCTAGTGCCATTGCAGTCCGTAGCCGTAGGAGAAGTTGGCACCCCTTTGCTATTGCTATGTTGATCTGTCTCGCCGGTGTGTCTACAGCCATATCCACATCCCACACACTACCTTGACCAAGTTGCTTTCTCACCCACACCCTACCCTCGTTGAATATGTCTATAGCTCTCTTGAGGCTGAAGGCGACTTCATGCCACTTTGGGACTTTGAAATCATCCAGCTTAATATGCGTCCATTTAGTCGTTATTTTATCTTGAGGGATAAGGGCCTGTGGATTGCCCTTGTCAGCCCAACTGGCATACCAATTGGGGTCTGGGACTTTATGATAGATCCAAACGTCAGTATCCTCGGGTGAAAACTTTAGCCATGTCCTAGGGTAGATGAGGTGTACTAGCCCTACTTGCCACTTCCCATCACGTAAGTCGAACGTCTTTGGCGTCCGTATGGTAAAATCGCTGATGGTGTTACCAGGGAAAGCATCTTCGATAGCGTTACTGGGTAACGTGACGTAGAATGGCTCTTGGTCCGTCATGGTGCGTGAGCGTAACTGAGGGAGAACGTGCGTCTCACGCAATTTTATGCATTTGCTCAGCAGACACCCAACTGTTGTACTTAGCAGGCCACCCGCGCCATTTCACAAAGTATTCTTTACCCCTCCCCTTCCCACGTGACTTGACTACTCTTTCGATGCGATACAGCTCCTCCTCCTCGTCGATGTGGACAGGTTGCAGTTCAGGCTCGTAAAACCGCCCCTCTAGCCACGACCCGTCGTACTCACGGAGACGGTACGCATAGTCTTTCTGTTTTGGGTCATCGTACCGCTGGCCCACCGTGAACACCTCCTCTGTCCAGTTTGGGGTGTACCCTTTGGCGAAGATGTGTTTGACTTTACTGATTCGCACTTTATCCCCAACATGGAATTTTGGTAATGGTCTCTTTTTCGCTTTTTTGGGCTTCACACCCGTCTTTTTACCTCCATACAAGACACCCCATACCTCCTGAGCATCATCGTACGTAACTACATCCGCTGGGGCACGACGAATACTACGGTGGTAGGAGTGGTTGTAGTTGTAGACCAGCTTGGGTAACAACTCAATATACCGTCGGGTCTCCTTAAGAGTAAACCAACGCCACATCCAAGTCTTAAGGGTACGATTAAACCGCTCCACCACAGAGGCCTTTAGCTCACTGCGCGTGGAGAAGTAATGGATCCCCTTCGATTTAAGGAACGCTTGAAATGTTCGGTTCCTAAACTCAGTTCCGTCATCTGTCTGAAGCTTTTCAGGTTGACGTCCGCCCTTGAAAATTCCCTCAAACGCCTTAACGATCTGAGGACCTGTCTTGTCTTTCAAAGGGACAGCCCACCCATATTTGCTCAATATGTCAATCCCGGTGAGTATATATTTGTACCCATCATTCACCGAACTATACGCTTGCATGTCACACAAATCCGCTTGCCATTGCTCATCCATCCCATTCACGATCACCCGTTGGCGTGAGTACCGCCGCCTATAGGGCTTATGGACCGTGTAAGTGGATTGGGTCCGAAGCCATGCCTCCACTTGGGCACGACTCACCCCCTTCGAACGTACCGCTCGGAGTAGTTTGTTCACTCCCCCCAAGGCCGCTGGATGCTCCGGATTGTAATAGATTTGTTGGAGAAGATGGTAGGTAGCTTTCTTGGTCATCCTCTTCTCCCTCCCCTCCATCTTCCTTACTACTGACGTACCCACCCTCCCCCTCTTCTTCCTCCTCTTCTTCTTCTTCGTACCATACCCTTTTTCCACTTTCGTTTTTGTCGGGGGCTTTGCCATCGAGTTGCGAGTCCCGAATGGTAATGTTACCCCCACAACATGCGAAGAGACAACGCATGCGTTCTAACGCTGTACGGCAATCGAAACGGGGATGGAGAGGACCCGTACCAAAGCAACCCATACCGCAAGTGATACCCTAGCCACACCCACCCTCTTATTTATGCTGAGAATAAGACGCTGACCACCACAGGTGAGGAACCCTCTTTTTTTATTGTCATTACCATAGTTATTTGATAGACTTACAGTGAGTAATACCCATAAGGGTAGGTGAGCATCCCCCTACGCACCCGTTTGTTATACACCATTTTAAAAGTTTTATGCGCTGGCACAGTGTGCAAGGTCCTACCTATCGTATTACGGACAATAGTGTAAGGGAGAACCACATGACGTTCTTCGTCCCCCTCACCAGTCAAGAGCTCTATCATAGTCTTCTGGTTAACAATACCAGCCGTACGGACATTCAAGTGCAGTCCTTTCACCTTACACACAGATTTCCCACTGTAAGTGGTATACGCATAACTCTTTGGACCAGTCGAGGAGTAACAGTCGATGAAATCCCCCTCGTCTAACTCACTAGTCAAATCCCCTAGGTAGTCACCAAGGGGTGGCTCCCACTCCCCAGGGCGGTGTAGGAAGATGACACTATCCGTATCATGATACAGGCATCGAGGGCCTAGGCGTCTCATTACCCCAAACAATGCCAACCGTGCAAACGCTGTGGTGAAGGCCGCTATGATAACATTAGTATGTGGCTTCAACTCTTGAAATCTCTCGCCCAGTTTATAGTGAACTTGGATAAGGTCATCACTCACAATGAACACATCGTTCACCTCTATGCTATCGTTCGTCAGTAAATCAAAATACTCAATAGGCTCGCTAATGTATTTGGTCCGCCTTGGGTTTGGCTGCTCCCCAAACTTCCCCCACATACAATTTAACCCCATCTTTGCCACACTGCGGAGGCCTGGGTTCTTTGCGATCTTCTCTTTGTCCAATCGGACACCTTGGTGTTGCTCGTACTCGTCAATGTAACGCTGCTTATCCGAGTCAGTGTCACACCACGCTGGCCACCCCGAAGCCTCCTGCTTGAATTTCAAAAAGGTATCGATATACCCCTTGAACAAGCGCTCCCACTCCTCCCAATGCCATATCTCGTAAACACGGAGTACAGTGTACCCCTCCTCGATAGCCTTGAAGACCTCGGGGTGACACCACGTGCCTGTGAACGCCCGCTCCTCATCCGAATGGTTGCAGCTCCCTTGCTCCTCCATCTCAGCACAACTGCGACACAGTGGAAACATCAGCTTCTGATTTACCCTGACAGGGAGGACTGGGAAGAAGAGGTCACGGGGAGGTAGGACACGAATCTTCATGAGCCCCTTGTATGCGTGGAGGTCTTCATTAAAGTTCTCGGTGACAATCGCGTCGGGGTGACCAACGGGGTACTCGCACGTGGCGTTTACCCAAGGGTACAAGGATGTGAAGTCGTAATAATGTATCCGTTCGCCCTCACAGACCTTTGCTTCGTAATGCAATTGAATGGCATTTGTCCTGCCACCAAAGAAGGCATCACGGGGGTTGAGGGGGATCGAATGCTCCACCTCCCCCACAAGGGCTTGCAGTTGTACATCACTGCTCAGCCTAGCGTCGAATTGACACTCCCATACCTCCTCGTAATTATACCCTAAAGCTCTTAGGCGTAACTCTGTAGCACGTGTGTGATCGCGGAGCTCCCTCATAGTAGTATGTGTCAAGGGGTTCACAGTATCAGGTAGGAAGCAAGTAGGACACCCATGGTAAAAACAACCTTGGTATTGGTACACAGTGTTAGTGTCAGCAGCATAACCATCTACCTTAATTCTACCAGCTAAGCGCACCTCGCCTCCATTTCCCGCATGTCGGATACACACACCGTCACGGCGCTCCAGGTATTTCAGCCACTGTAGTGCCTTCAAAGACTGCACATCGTGCCCACGGTACCCACGTAAAGGGACTAGGCCAATTTTACCCTCCTCCAAGAACTTCGAGCGCAGAATCCGACTAGATAACGAGGCTATGGTGATAGCTATCTTGAACGGATGGAGACCAACCGCATCCATGATGAGTTTATCGAAGGCTACCACTGCCCTCTTCAGTACTTCAACATCTTGGTGACAATAGTTAGCAAGTTCCTCCCTCAAGTTGAACACAACCCCACGGGTGACTTGCTCCTGATGCCATTGAGCGACAGCGTTTGCGTCCTCCTCCTTCATACTCCGTAAGTCGTAATAACTCAAATCTGGCATAGGCCCTACATAATCTTGGTGTTCGGTAATATTAAAAAAGTGAGGAAATACACCTTTCTGAGTGATGTGGTCGAACCCAAAAGCTTTTGGGAGCTTACTCAGTGGCATTTGAAAAAAATTCAAGGTACACTTCATCTCAATGTTTAACGAGTCCACCTTCAAATGCATCACCTTGCCACCAGTGAAGATAACATTGGGCTTAATACCATTCTCAAAAAGGTACTCCAAGATAAAATAGGAGTCGTACCCCTTAAAATTGTGTGCCAGGCAGGTGTACCCAGCATTACTGCCACCAAATAACCAGTCGCAAAACGCACGGATACTGGTAAAACTATGCTTTCGGACCCCACACGTGGTGCACTCCAAACGATCCATGGACCACTCCTTACACGTGTCGCACAGTTTTTGAGCGCCCACAAAATTAGGCTCGTGTTTATCACCCAATGGCATCGCCTCGACATCGAAAACGATAAGATGCATGCTATCATCACCGTCTTTGTCCTTTGGTAAAGCATTGGCACCAACAGTCACGTAACACAAATGGTCTGGGGAAACCACCTCTTTGCAGGCAGTACACTTGTACTCCCCACATACATGTGACGTCCCCTCCTCCCGGGTGGCAAGCATATCAATACGTTTACCACATGCCTCGCATTTATGATACATCTGACAGTACGACCGAGGGGTAACACCTTTCTTATTGGGTAACCCTCTAGGCTTGACGAGTTTATGGTTCTCGAAGCACTTAGGGGTACGAAAGTACCTGTTACACTCTGAGCAATACTTCCAATCCCAACGGTGGTCTTGCTCCGGTGGTGGTACCAAAGGGGAACAATCCACCTCTCCGCAACCATAACACGAATTCACACACTTGTGCTGTAGCTTGGAGTCGTAACCCTTCTTGCATATTGTGCAATAGTGGCAACGCCCCAACAAACCGGGCATACTCTTAACGTAATCAAAATGACCCTTGGCATAGTATAAGTAAAGCCTATACTTTGGGTCAGGTAAGTCCCCAGAGTAGATCACAGTATTACCATGCTCCCGGGACACCACATTCAACTCGAACCCTTGACCCCTCAGATATTGTTGGAATTGCTGGATCTCAGGGATCCCACAAGACCCTTCAGGTACACCAGCCTCGGCATGCAACACCTTGGCACGTTCCGTTTGCAAGGGGAGCGGGGGGCCACGCGTACGGCCCGGTGTGGGCTTATACAACTTGGTAGCATTAGGGTCCATGGTTAGGATAGCCATCCCAGTCACAATAGAGCGTGCAGCACATAACTCATCGCTGTTCTCAATACGAATAATACTTTTTTTCCCCTTCCTCCATGCATCCAAGTCGCACGTGTTCAATGTACAAGAGTTCCTCAATTTGTTTTTCCCAGCCCCTGATGGGAGATGAGTACGAATCACATGGAGCCTGAAGTCACCCTCAAACACAAACTGTTGGTTAGATTGCACAACCGTCTCTATGACACCCATGATCCGCTGAGGGGTAAGTTGGTGACGTCGCATAAATGGTAACGCAATTGGGTTCCTCAAAGAAGGAGCATCGATGGTAATACGTGCGTAGTCATGCCCTTGCACCCCACGTAACGTGTCGTCTAGCACCCTGTCTAGCACTCCCTCAACATCCTCCAAAGCCTCCTCTAGATTATCACGTAGGGGCAAATCGACCTTCAAATCGTAGTCGGTGCAATCGGTGCGCATTTTAGTAGACCGCTTGGTTGATGTTTGGCGCAACTCATACACTACATCATCCTTATCACTAACGTCTTCAGGGTCACGCCTCCGCTTCACTCCCCCGCTACCGCCGCCTTGTTGTACACCCATAAAAGGGTCCTCGAAAGACACACAGTCATCCTCCACTAAATTGTTATAGTAGTTTATGTAGTCAAACAACTCATCGAGAGAAGCAAACTGGGGTGTGTCAATAAGCTCATCGTAGAAAAAATCAGGGGGGAGCTGTGCACCCTCTGCATTCTCCTCCTCCTCATCCTCACTTGGGTCTGGTAATATTCCCAACAAGCGTCTAAGCCAATCGTCATTATCGTCACCGTTGTCAGCCATGGTTGAAACAGTCGAAGGGACTGAAACCCTGGTAATGCACAGCCTCTTTTATAGAACTACCCAACCAATAAAACACCTCTTTGAAAACTACCCAATAACAGGCCATGTCTTATAGGATATTATGACGTCACACACCACCTAGGCTGGCAATTGGCCCACCCAACAACCATAGTTCACCTAAACCAATCAAAAACCCCAACGACCTCACCACTATACTGTCTAGACAGTCCAAAAGGTATAAAAAAGGGACGCATAGCACTAAACTCTCAGTCGAACAGACACCCTAAAAAAACACACCATGGCTAACCAAAACTCTACACCCCTACCAGCTTGGGCTGACACCTCCAACACTCTTGGCAATGCGAAGGCACAACAAGTAATAGCCCAAATAGGAGCAAGATGGCAAAAGGGGGAGATAAGAGAGCCAGACGCAATAAATGCAATGTGTAATTACTTTGCAACAGAAAACCAAGCCCTCCGCTACAGAGTGATAATGCTAAATGACATACTAGAAGAGAAGAACATGCAAATCGAGAACCAGTGTTACGAAATCGAAGAGCTGAAGTGGGAGCTGAATAAAATACGACGCGAGAAGAATGGTAACCTTGGAGAAGAACCCAAAGACGAACAACAAGCCTGATAACCTCTTGACCCACTGTCTAGACATTCTAAGAGGCATTATAACCTAGAACCTATCAGAAACAAGTAACCTTAACCCCTAACCAATCAGAGACTTAGCTAACGACGTCATCGGCGTCCCCTAAACACTACTAAAGGGTATAAAAGGAGACGCACACCACAAAAACTCCTCATAGTCTAACCAGACTAAAAAACACAAGATGACCAACCAACCTACTACTCAAGTCACCATCACCACTGAGATAGAAGACGAAGAGGAGGAGATCTCAGAGGGTAGCCACTATCTCACTTCGCGCTCGGCAAGAAACATGAATGCACTCAGCGAAGCGTTCCGCGACCACGTAGGAGCCGTAGGAGACTTTATGACCGGGAGATTGTGCAGAATAGCGGGACAAGTGGAAGAGGCTGAGAGGGAAAGCACTAGGTTGCGGGAACTATGCAACGACCACGAAGCGGAGATCTCAAGCCTCAATAGCAAGGTGTATGGTCTAGAAAGAGATGTGCTGGAAGAACAGCGCACCAGCATCGCAAAAGACCTAGAGATTGCCAACCTCAACTACCAAGTTAGTGTTCTAGAGGGACGTGAGGAGACCCTACGCATGGACTACGACCTCCTGCGCATGCAAGTGGACTATGGTGATCTTAAAGACACCTGCGAGAAAGGGACACAAGTGTCACACCCTGCCAGCGACGCCAAAGACTTAGAGATCGCCAACCTTAACCAGCAAGTCAGCGCTCTAGAGGAACGTGAGCAGACCCTGCGCACGGAATACAACCTCCTGCGCGTACGCTACACCGACCTTATGGGTCAAGCGTCACAGCCAAACGAGAACCCACGGGTAATACACCAAAAAGAGAGGCGGGCAAAACTAATACTTCACCTTTTTTTAACCATACTCATAATAATTGGGGTAGGACTAATGATAATGCTGTTTATAACAGCCAAAGTCATCTAACACTGTTCCAAACCCCAACAGGACGCGGACCAAGCCAACAACAACAACAACAACAACAACAACAACAACTACGAGTTAGGATACAGCGCTGCGGTACGTACGTACCAACCCATGTTACTGGAACTAGACGCTCAAGTGCACAAGTTCATGGGAAGCAACATGAGAGAGAAGTCCCAGAGAAATCAACTGTTGAAAAAGCTCAAACGTATCCGCAACAGGTACAAGGATAACACCCGCAAACGGCGAAATGTGGACCAACACCAAGAGACTGAGTGACTTTTCTCACTACAAACACTTTTCTTTATTACCCTATAACCAGTAAATACATTTTTTCTTTTTTATACTAATCACAGTGGTAACAATAAAAAACACTAAAAAGTAAACGATGACTACAGTGTCTCTACATTTCCCCAATTGGGAACAGGTGGGCTACCCTCCCTATACGTTGGGCTGTGTCCCTGGTGGTTTCCCAAACCTCTGCCTCCTTCCCCTCTAGTATTCCTGGCAACTTCTCGTCACGGCACAACTTCACCATATCCCTTGGTACGACCCTATTGCTCACTAGATCCTCCATGTAGGTGAACCAAGGGCTCCATCGCATGGTGAACCCAAGCGCTTTCGTCATCCTGTCCAACCCTTCCCACATGTGACCAGTGTTCTCCCTGATGGCATCCCTAACCTCATAAAAGGTGTTCAGCCAACTGTCCTTCGTACCTTGCTGGTGCTTGTAGTGCAACACCTCACCCATCAAATCCCATACCACCTTCTTAACGTAATAGTCCACACTATATAGATTGTTGGCAGAGTCCACTACATCGTTGTAGACGGTACCGGAAGAGACATCACCCATACCACAATCACTGTCGTCACTGTCTACCACTACCACCTTCTCCTCCACCTCGTAACTGTTGTTGCTATCGTCATTGTCTACAGCCACTGCTTCTTTTGCTTCTTCATCACAGGTGCAATTACCTCCTCCTCCACTACCTCCTCTACCACGCCCTCGTCCTCCCCCTCGTCCTCCCCCTCCTCTACCACGCATGGGACCTTGCTTGGTGGCGGTGGCGGCGGTTGTGGGACGTTCGCGTTTGCGCTTGCGCCCATGCGGGGGGTGAGGGTTTGCTTCCTGGCCCTTGCTGGCGCTTTCTTCTTCTTCATACTGGGAGGTGTCCATACTGCTGCAGGCTTCTTCCTCTCCGAATCTTTGGGTTCCTCCGCCCACACAAACTGCTTGCATTTTTGGTTGGGTGCCTGCACTGGACACTGAAAATAGACACGCCCCCTGGAGAACTGACCAGCGCTTACCACTGGCTTGCAGATGAGGTTGTGACCCTCGCACACAGGGAAGTCGAAGACTGTGTTCCCCTCAGGGATGTACTCTTTTATACTCTTGGCTTGCTCGATGGTAAAATAGTACCCACAACCAACTTGGTCGTTTTTATAGTCGATGTTGGCGCCACACCTCAACGCTGACCCTACTTGTTTAGCCTCGGCGCCGCAAAAACACTTTACATTCATGGCTGAAAGGTTGCTGCTTAACCTGAAAAAACACCTAGGGCCTTATATCCTTTCCCGCGCTGACGTCACCGTGTTGTCGCGCGCGCGGGAGCCAATCCCGACCCCGCGTGACGTCACACCCCTAACCAGATATCTCCATTCCCATTGGTTAACACCACCTGTGACGTCACACACCTGACCATATATCCACCAATCAGAATCCAGCTTGACCACCCCTCCCCTAGCTGACCAAAACCTGACCAAATATACTAGTGATACTACTCGTGCATTTGCAGTTGAGTTGCCTAATTTTTACATGGACAGGGGCGTAGCCAGGGCGTGCCCCCCCTTTTTAGCAGCCAAAAATACAGTAAATGTATGAGATATCTAAAATACAGGAGAAAATAACTTGGAAGTTTCTTTTGGGCCCTCTCAGACACTTTCATCTGTGGCATACCAGTTGTACGTATGGGGGTCAAACCCTACCGTCCTCCACATCAACACCGAGAAGGGCGCTAACCCAGCGCTTTTCGCTAGCAACGTAATGTGTGAGGCGCTATCCGGCGATGTCGAGTACATGTACGACAGCACAAAACAAGAAACGTACATCGAGATTATCTAACCATATAATATAATGGACAACATGTATGAAGCAAAACCACACGAGAGAGGTCGCCAGATTTACCCAACCATCCCATCCGAGGAAGACAATGGTAAAAGTTTCAGACTACAACAAATCTGTTCTATTAAGAACTCTATTAGCGCAAACCTCGAACACCACCAAAGAGTTAGGAAGAAGTACGCGAAGTCTCGGTCGATTATAAACAAAATAGCTATCGGGTCGGGTTCCCTCTCAGTAGCCCTATCGGCTCGGGCATTTGGGACATGGTTGACTGGGGTTGTGAGTGACGGCATCAGTCTCTAAGAGACTATCGAAAAATGTACAGAAACGCGTGCTGCTAGCTAAATCTAAATTGAGTACAATCGATGACCTTATTAGCAAAGCATTGAACGACAGCCAAATATCCTCAGACGAATTCAATCTCATTATCAAAGAGGCTGAAAAATATAATGAAATGAGAGAGTCGATACGGGAAAAGGTATATAAACGCTCACCTCAGTTGAGAAAAAAAGCGAGGACCATATCAGAGAACAGATTATGGTAGAAATGAGAGACAAACTGAACAAAACTTTAGCATAAGGTTTTATTATGATAAGACCCCATATGGTAAGCATATACATGTCTCTAGAGAAAGATGGTGATCACTTCGTCTCCACACGTTAAATCCGTTTCCATAACCCTTCATAACATTCTCAGTGTTCTGTGACTTATGTATTTTATACACTTTTCCATACCCTGTTTATCATCTTCCAGTTGAAATAATTTGTAGAAAATAAATCTCAATTGGATATACCGTCTTTTAGTAAACAATTTTTTCATAGCCGTCTCAATTTGATTTAATCTCCTGCGTAAACTTTGCTTTGATTGGTACTCTAAACTAAAGTTAATTAATACATGTTCTGGATAGTACTTCCTTTGGTACACCGACTTTCTATACATTCTATACTTATTCGCATGAAAATCAACATACTCGACGGCATAGTCGTATCCATGGTGAACACCACAATTTCGCCCCATGACAGGTAATCCGGAATCCGGAATCCATGAAAAAATGAGATATGGGATCCGGAATCCATGAAAAAATGAGATATGGAATCCGGAATCCATGAAAAAATGAGATATGGAATCCGGAATCCATGAAAAAATGAGATATGGAATCCGGAATCCATGCTGCTGGGATCCGGAATCCACGAGAAAAAACCCACATGGAATCCGGAATCCACACACTAGGATCCGGAATCCAGAACCCTATTGGAGAACCTGTCATGGGGCGAACAATTTCTACACACATTAGCTCCATTGTCATTCACCATATCCTGCCCAACACAACATGCCTCGAACCTCGCCGACTCTCCCTTAGTCACGTACTCCGCTATCCTTAGATCACAAAACGGACAGTCGTAATATCCCTCTTCATCTTATGCCATATGTATCCCTTCATCACATCTCATCTTATATATTATTATATAAGACTTTATCCTTACGCCTATGGGCACAATATGATCATACGATAGTCCCATGACTTTAAAGCCGCATTATCACCAGTTTACTTCCGGTGGATTACATAACAATCTCCGATGATTTTTAATGGAAAAAGTGAAAAATATTTCAGAATATTGAAAGTAGTGTGTCTATTGGAAGTTTCTTTGAGGATGTGATTGATAATTTAGAGCGGATGGCCTGTTAAATATCTCGGATTCTAGTAGATTATTTTGTCTTTTAACGGTTGAGGTTTCTGTCGGACCTCCGGAAGTAAACTGGTGGCAATTCGGCTTTAAGCACATCTAGAACATTCCACTTTGTCAGCGGGAAAATCCCTAAATACAATAGACATGCCCAGACTCACCAGCGGGTTCTCCCCAGATACACTCCTAAGAATAAAAATTCCAAGAATGTCACGCAGCGGCCGTAACCATAGGATTGTATTTGAAACCATCACACACCGTACGAAAAATATATAGTATCCATAAAACTAAAAATAACATGTAGTCTCCATAAAAAAATGTACAGTTTCCATAAAATGAATTCCATCAGCAGTTTCCACACAGTGGATTCCATAGCAGTTTACATACAACGGATCCCATCACGCGAAAATATATAGTATCCATAAAACTAAAAATAACATAGTCTCCATAAAATGAAATAAATGTATAGTTTCCATAAAATGGATTCCATCGGCAGTTTCCATACAGCATGATCCCGTCACACGGCAGTAGTATAGCGGTTGGCTTGGTTCGGGCTCACTTTCACTTTTGTGAAAGTGGTCTCGTACCGCCAACCTCTAAACTACCTTTTCTCACGGACCTCACGGACCCAATTTTTCCAATGGAAAAAGAACGAACTCACTAAATACAAACGATGGAAACATTTGAGGGACCATAAGTTCCTGTACTGCCAAACCAGGATCATCCCTTACGGGGATGTATTGGTGGCTAATAAACCAATGAGAGCATGTGTAGGACCACCATAGCTTTATAATAAAATAGCATACTGCAACTGTGTAATCTGCAATCTTTAAAGACAAATTTGCTATTTTTTAAAATAAATGCAATAAAGAAAATGGTTATTATGTTGAGATAAAAAGTGTAACTTTGTGAGTTTAATACAATATTTATACTGTCACCAATGCCAAAAGTTCTCCTTGTTGCATCCAGGAATAGAAGTGTGACATTGCAATGGTAACCACAGACAGGCTTGATGTGCTCTAGGAGTTGATGTGCTAGACATCTCTGCCCCTCTTTGCTCTGAAACCAATATAAAAATTATGAATTGATACAATTTGTGGACTGAATGGCTACAGTAGTTCAGAGCTATCCCAGGAAAGCAAGGGCCATCAATACTCTTCTCCCAGACCCTGAATGTATCTAATTTGAGTTTACAAGCTGAGTTTGATTTGTCAGGAGCTTCAAGATGTGTAGATTTGCAGGGGGCAGATCCAGGACTTCCAGGGGGGGGGAGAGTTGGGACAGCCAGGAAAAGGTCATCAATACATCAAAATATACAACAGATGAAGAGAGGTAAAGTTGTGGATTTTAGACCGTATAAAATTCGACTAATTCCAGTTCAAGGTAAGTTCCACCACTGTTTTAAGGGGAGGCATAATGGTCAAAATTTCAGAGAAAAATTCAAGAACATGCCGAAGCTCAGATAGCAGAAAAAAATTCTTTTTTACTCCTGATGCGTTCTAAAAACGGCCCAGCTTCAACTGAAAACGATTTTTATAAGTATTTGTTTACAACTGTAGTAGTCTACACTTTATCGATGTGAAAACGTTATTGGCCAATAAAGTAGATGTTTATGGACGTAACAAGAAACTCCCAACAACTCCCTTCCCTACCAACACAGTTTTTCGTGGTCTTTCCTTTGGAAGTTTCCCGAATCGAACAAAAACAACTTCATCCGCCGCCATATTGTATTTGGTTTACCCGCGCCTTTTGGGCAACACCGCTGATGACCTCGTTCCCATATTTATAAATAGCTAGTTACCAGTCCTGCACGTCCTCTTCTCCACACCTTTCGTTCACGGTCGGAATGTTTCATCGTTTGCCTGCAAAAAACATGATTTGCCGCTAAAGGGTTTCGACCGGACCTGCCCGGTAAGCGGAAGCTGGAAGTAAGAAGGTTGTTTTCTTAATTTAGATACTTTAAGCGCAAAAATCGTCGAAAAAAGTCTTTATTAAGTGTTGAAAAAGAACGAAGTGGAGTGGCCGTGTTGTTCCGGTTGTTCGCTTCTGTTGTTCGTCCATGTCGTGTTCGCATTTCTTCCTAAACTCCATTTTCCGCACTGCCTCGTGTTTATCAAATGATAAGGCGTATTTACTGTATCTTTTGTGCCTTGTTTGTGAATCTTGAGCTAGGTTTCGTCCTGTTGTAAAATATGTTTATGATAGCACTTCCGGTTTCGCTTTTGTATCTGTTGACTCACGTACATGGAAAAACGATAAACCTTCGACGATAACATACGGTGTGATACAAACTTACTATCAGCCCATCAATCCATATATTAGGAAACCAAAAAGCCACGGATCAAAACATCTGCACCCAAAAATCCTAAATGTAAACATTCCAGGATGTAAGTTACAAAACTAACTCATAATTCCGTTATTGGAATGTATAACAAAACAAAAAGCATATTACAATTTTAATCAATGCTTACATTGTATAAAAAGGCATATCTACATTATTTTTGACAGTGTGTATCTATTTATAAGTAAAAAAACTTGTTAACGTTTCTTTTTTGTTTTGGGTATCTTCTAGTATGCTCCTAGCCAGGAGGGTTTCAGTAGAACTCAGAAAACTGAGTACCACTGCACCCTAATCTAATATCAAACCCTCCCACTAAACACTCTGATAAGATCTTAATGGCCTTGTAGAATGTTTGAGGGCTGATTCTCATAATCTTTGTGCTGTGTCACAGGTTGGTTGATGAAGTACTAAGATGGAACTTGTTTTCACCTGTTTTCACCATTAACTTAAATCTACCAAGGTAATGTACCGTGAGGCAGTTTAACCAGCCATCAATGATTTAAAAACCCACTCCATTACCATTTTTGTTTTATATAGTTATCATAACTATCAATGATTTGTTGCTGAGAGGTTATACTTCCATCTCATATTGCCATATTCCCCATTGAGTGTCAAGACATTCTGTAAAATGCAGACCGAGCTATGATTTAGCAGCCACAGCTGAAAAGAAAAATATGAATAAGTAATTTGTCAAGGAAGAGTGGAAGCAGCACTAATATACAGGGTTTCTGGAATTACGCGCTTGTGCGAAAAGCATAATTTGGCTTTCTCTACATAAAAGTCATTCAAGTGCACAACTTAGTGTTTATTTGAGGGTGTTCTTTCCTATAATTCTCTGGAAAAAATAGCCAATTCTTTCCTCGAATTAAATAATTTTGACAATATAATTTCAAAGAAACAGAATGACAAGGGTTCTTTGTTAAACCATGGAGACCTAGAACTGAGAATAAAGCACAAAGAAAATAAGCTCTTTTCAACAATATCCAAAATTGTAGTCATAACAAATGGGTGAATTTGTAAAGAAGGCTCAAAGGAAGATGAAAAAGAAGGAATCATTTGTCCTAATATTTCTACTCACGATTATGCTTGATTATGTTTATCCTGACAGTCTACTTTGAAGTGAAAATAATTTGTTGTTTTGTTTTATCTGTAATTTTGTTGTGGATCATGAGAGGGACGTCTTAAATAAAAAAGTAACAAAGGGTAAAAAAATGGAAAGTAAAAAAAGGCAACAAAAGTAAAAAGCAGACTCGTACCCAGTCGTTATTTGCTGTTGCGCGGACATCCACAGGAACCCTGAAGCAAAGACGGAAAAAAATAACGACTGGCAGATTACAGATCCAAGATGGAGGACGAAATCTGCAAGCAAATGTTACGAATTTTCACAAACGAAGAAAGACCTTTCCATACTGCATTTCTTGCTTGTAAAATTCCATGTGCACATGATAACTGCAGAAATAGCCTAAATATTTTCCTGGAGTTCGGAATTCGGCATAAGATCATGTGTGAATAGTGAGTTACTCGCTCTAGAGATCTTCTAGGGAACATAAAAACAGAATGTGCTCGAATTATTCAAGATATTTGTGATGAATTCAACCCAACCAGAACAGTACCAGAGCAGTATGAGTTCAAATAAGTGCCAGAACATTCAGACCATCCAAATTCATTTCATGAAATGATGTATCGTGCTTAACAGTGTCATCCGCAGTCTTGGATTTTACGAAGTAAAATATCGTCTAATTGAACAGGGAACCGCCGAAAAGAAAACTCAATGGTTTACAACAAGTGTGTGTAGGTAGGCCCTTGGACTTCTGCACAAAAATAGTAAAAAACGGTCATAAAAACGCTGCTTGCAAGATATTCGAAAAACTTGCAAGATTTTTCCTGCGTTCTGCCTGACGTAAAGCGGTCTGGGTACGAGACTCCCTAAAAAGCACAACTGTTTCCTCAACGAATACATAAGAGCCTGTAATTTAGCGTGTAATCCTTCCTTTTGGGGCAAATACTAGCAAGGATATTTGTAGCTGAGTATACTGTTTGTATTATTTTTTGTAGAACAATATGGCCTCTGTTTTATCTGGCACTGAAGGCAAAGACAACTTCAGCAGACTCTGTCGTTTGCTGGTCGATGGCGGCACAAAAGCACTGCTCACTGTCTTCAACTCCATCCATCCTCCAAGCTCCCTTGCAAAAAGTCTAAAGAAGAACAAAGCTACCCTGAAGAAACTTTTAAACAAGAAGGTCATCAGACAAGAACAGTGGGATCTCTTGTTTCCCCCTAGCGGTTCACTGCCTGATGCTAAGAATTACGACATCACGCTTCTGTTTTGCCTTCTTCGCAACATATGTAGTCTCAAACCACCATCAACTACTTCAGGTTGGGATGATCTTCCTCCTTTAACAGACACCACAATGGAGGCAAACATGTGCCGACTAAAGTGGCATGGTAACAAAATGTTCGCTCATGTCAAGTCCACAGAATTGAAGGAAGGGGATTTCCTTCAATACTGGTCTGAAATCTCAAAAGCTATAGTCGATCTAGGAGGGGTGACTGAGGGCGAAGTTGACGCCCTAAAGGACGCCCCTCTTGGAGAGGAGTGCAAAAACGTTCTGGAAGACTGGTATTACCATGACCTGGAGCTAGCCAAGGAGGTGTCTGAACTGAGGGTCACCACAGCTAAAGAATTTTCCAAGCTGTCTGCCACAACAGAAAAGATGTCAGAAGACATACAGCACAGTATGTCAAGCACAAGTAAAGAAGTATCCATGCTGTCGGCCACAACAGAAAAGATTGCAGGAGACGTACAGGACATCAAGAGGTCTATACAAGGACAAAGCTCAAGTGAGTTGTATGCTTTGTTAAAAAAATGAGACTACAAGAAATTGCATATCTTTTCCAAAATCCACAGAAAAGTTGTCTCTGAACTTATAATTGAAATCATATAACAGTAAATATATAAAGAAAATGTATTAATTCTTAGTTCAATCAGGCTAAATAGACCTGAAAACACATTTATTATATTTATCTGCTCTACTTATTTTTGGATTGCACAGCAAGATATTTTTTAACATAGAAATTGAATTTTTATTCACAGGTGGACATGTGGCCAACATTAGCAATGTGACCCTTAAGGAATGTGCCACATCTGCTGTTGCGGACAATGCCGCTGTGTCAAAGTAAGTTCAGGATTTATTTTCTTCTTCCCTTTCCACATGTTTTTTTCTTATTTTAGTAAAAAACAAATTTTATAAAACCTTGTTCTTCAATTGCACTATGATTTAATTTTTCTCTTCCCTTCTAGCACTGCCTCAGCCTCAGTGGAGAAGCCACACACCAGACCTAAAGGTAGGAGCTTACATGAAGGGTACTAAGAAGGAATAGGGGTGCAACAGGATAGGGGCAAGGCCAGCCTTGGGATTCTACTGTAGTCACGAGCACACTTAGCCTTCACAACTGATTATGAGAAACGTCTCTAGTGATCACTGACTTCTCAGTAGAATGTGTGTTATGATACAGATAGACACATTATCGTTAGTATAAATTGTAGTTCTGTTTTTTTTTTCTTTTGGGGAAATAAATTTAGCCCATGCAGTAGAGAATAACTGTTTGCTACATTCTGTTGTTGTTGTTTTGCAAAAATAGCGAAACCTAGAAAATAAAATATTGATATCACAAAATTGCAAAATCCTCACTTTAACTCAACCCCATTCCCCCCACTACCACAAAAAAAAAATCATGAAATTTCGAATGCTCTTTTCTGGAAGTATTTTCTGGATGTATTTTTCTCAGAATCACATAATCCATCCAATCCATGAAATAACTTTTTTTTCCAAATCGGGCCTTGTTTGTGTGATAGTGAAGACCAAAAATAATGACTCGCAAATTAATAAACTTGTTTTAAGTTCTCTTGTCAGGGTAATCAGAGAATCAAACAAGTATTTTAATAAATGAATAACACAGCCAACCTGAATGCACCTACTCGGGCACCTACTTACTTTTAATTATAAAATGTAAATCTCAAACAAAATAAAACTATTCTGTTTGGACCTTCCTAGTTATTGAAAACCTGATCAAGTGTCTGCGTGAAAAGTACACAACTGGTGAGAATGCATTGATAGAGCCGCTTGATAACCTCCATGGCAATGACTTTGGTGGTATTAGGTATGACTTCCACCTCAACAAGATGTTCTCAGAGCTGAAACTGGTCAATAGAGACACTTGCTCTGACGTGAAGATGGATGGCCTGTTTGTTGTTGATGGGCAATTGAAGGAAGCATGCAGAGTACTAATAGAGGGGGAATCAGGTGCCGGCAAAACTACTTTGTGTCAAAAGCTTGCCTTTGACTGGGCTAAAGGAGAATTGCCTACATCTGAATCTTTTCCAGAAGTTGAACTGCTGCTCTTTTTGAGATGCAAAGAAATGAAAGATGGGGGAATTGCCAAAGCAATGCAGGAGCAACTCCTGTCATCAGAAACCTCTGATGAGGAGAGAAAGCAGGTGTTTGATTACATGAAGGAGAACCAGTCTAAGATCCTAATGATCTTAGACGGCTACGATGAACTTCCAGTAGAGGCGAGTAACGTAAAAGAGAGATTAGGTGCAGTAATAACTAGGAAAGCTTTTGCCACGAGTAACGTTCTCGTTACAATCAGGTCACAGGAAGCCAGACCAGAACAAATTAGTCAAGGTTACAACTTATACAAGCACTTTGTGGGAGGCAATGTTCTACATCTCAAGGGATTGTGTGATGTACAGGACTACATAAGAAAGCTTTTTCCTCTAGATCAATTTCTTTTTCGAATTAGCTTACAAGGGATTTGCAATTTTGATTTCTCTAATCCCCTAACATTAGCTCTCTACTGTCTTTGCTTTCAAGAACATAGTCAGACTAATGCAAATAAAACTTTCGAAAAGGATATCAGTCTAAGGCAACTTTACGATGAAGTAGTGTACTTACGGACAAGACGATTTTGCGAAAAGGAAAATAGGAGCTTAAACGAGGACGAGATTCGAGCGCTACATTTGGAACTCGGTAAAATTGCTTTTGATTCTCTGAAAGAAAATGCCGTCACTTTCCGCCTTTGCAAACCATCAGAAGACCTGATGAAAATAGGTTTTCTTAGAAAGGAGAAGCCGTCAAGTGCAATACGGCCTGTGTTTTTGTATTCTTTTAACCACAAGTCTTTTCAGGACTATTTCTGTGCTTTGTATTTGGCCAGCAGACTTGCGCAAGGAATCGTTGATCCTGAACTCTTACGTAATGAGACCTTTTTTTATACCGCTACCATGTACGATCTCGCAGTTATGATTGGTGGCAATGCGAGAAAAGCCATAGAAGCACTCGCGCCGTTGGTACCAGAAATGTCATCGCTGGGGGTACCCATTTGTGATTGGCATGAGCATTGTTTACCGTTCTCTCTGCTTTGTGATTGTTTAGCAGAATGCGAAGATATCGAAAGTAGTTGGCTACAAGAGGTATATCAGCGTTTGCCGTGCAGAGTTGCTGCTGATGTCGATCATTCTAGCACTTTAATTGGATTGTCACATTTGTTGTCACGCGATTCGTCTGAAATATTGAGCCCGCAAACTGACCGTAGCGCCAGTGGTGCGCCTCCCCTCAGTCACCTCACTATTTTGATTGACAAAGAGGGCACCACAATTCCTCAGCAGCTCGTCGATGCGATGGCTTCCTCCTCGTCTTTACTAACCCTGAACCTCGTTATTAGAAAGTCTTCTGAAAACACCGAAAGCTCGATAGACGACCTCCTGTCACGTAACTCATCAATCCGGTCTTTTCTTTTCGGTTCAAGTGATAAATACACGACATGGGTTAGATTGGTCAAGTCTTTGAAAGACAATTCTACCCTATCGACATTTCACATTCATTCTCCAAGTATAGATGACAATTGTGCCATTGCATTGGCCGAGGTATTATCTGGCAATACTACTCTTACCGATATTTACATTGGGGGAGAAATTTTGGGAGATGCTGGCGTTCAGTATATTGCAGAAGCATTGAAGTTCAATACTACAATACGAACACTCGCGATAAATCCTGGTCGCGTGACGCCTGATGCCGGACAGGCTTTCGGTGAAATGTTGAGGCACAACAATACTATCACGAGACTGACATCGATTCATAGTCATGGTAATATTGTCGATCTAGGTGCGCAACGTATTTCTGATGGCCTTGCTCTCAACACAAAAGTGACCGAACTTACATTAGTTAACGCAGGGATTGGCCCCTCTGGCACTCGAGCATTAGCGAAAGCCATACAAAATGTGACACTTTTAGATATGAGTGCTAACCCAATAGGACTAGAAGGACTAAATGCTATTGCAAACATACTTCAGGACAACAGTTGCAGGCTGAAGTCTCTGATACTTGATGGCTGTTGTATAAATATGGACGGTGCAAGATCAATTTCTAAAGCGTTATCGAAAAATACTTCTCTCGAGAAACTATCTTTAGCATGTAACAACATAGGTGACGAAGGTATGTGTGCACTTGCAAAGTATGTGACTAAGACTAAATCTTTACAGGCTCTTGACATCTCATATAATCACATCAGTGATGTCGGTAAGAAGGCCATTATTGACGCTTGCTCAGAAAGTGAGTCACTGCAGCATCTGTTTCACGAGAGTGATCCCATTCTAAACAGTTGCTCCAAGCCGCACTCGCTCTCTATTTGCATTCGTGATAAACTTTTTCGTCAGAAAACTACGGAGAAATTGGGATTTCCTGTTCATAACCCGTACAAAAGATATCACCGAGGTGTGGAATGCAAGGTTGGTGTATTTAGCCTTGCAGTTACGTTGGAAATAGGATAATTGTAATAAACGCCGTTTCTAAGATAGGGCGCGTGATTAGATTAACATATTTAGAGATAAACAACTAGTCCTATATAGCTTATGTTTTTTAGGCTCAGCATTATACTGATGAACACAACGAAGCTTTCGTTAATCCTAAGGTGTAGCTCTCAGTTTTTCGTGCGTTTTGATACGCGACGTCATAGCGTGACATGACAGCGTGACAGGAAAGTACAAGTATGTTGTTGTTGTTCGTGACACGCTGTGACGTTTCTCTCCAAATAATGATAGTACATGCTCGAAATCCGTTTCTCCACCAATCACATGTCTTGTATACAGCGGTCTCTCCACCAATCACGTGTCTTGTATACAAGCGGTCTCTCCACCAATCACGTGTCTTGTATACAATGGTCTGTACTCAATATGATTTTGAGCTTTGCAGAGCGCCTGTTCTATATCAACAAATTAGTTATTCATTGTAAACATTTTCTTATTGATTATTCAAAGTCCTTGTAGTAAAGGACCTCAATAAAAACGCTGTATATCAACGTCTTACCTTTGTCTGTGTCTCCTTTTATTTTCCATGACAACAAGAATCATTTTACAGTCTCTCGTATCTGTCGCAGAAGTATTAATTGAAATCACTCTTCGTTAAGCCAATTCGCTTCTCCTCTGTTCAAATCTGTAATCTACAAATGGTTAAAAAAAACTGTTATATTACGAAAGCAAGGATAGCTTTACGGCTGAAGGCGTATTCCTACCTCAACATCATCCCTACCCCAAGAATACTATATTTTATAGTGGGGAAGAGAAAAACGCGCCGCTGGGGTTCGGGTTACTCATATACCAGGCGGCGGCGGTTACAAAGCGCGTGCGTCGTTTGAAAGGTCGTAAGCGCAGTGAGCTTGCTAGGGGAGCGAAACCAAGGCAAATACAGCCAGTAGAGGTAGGGATGCGTGTTTTAACAAGCATTAGACATCACTTCAGATAAAAGTTATCCTATAGCCCGTGATAAGAGTGGAGAGATACTTCTACAGTAGTACTCTATGACGGCAGTTAGTTTAAATGGTGCATTCTATGCCCGGGGAGGGGGGGGGGATCTACAGGGTAAAAGTGTTGGAGATGCTCGTCGGGATATTCGACCCTAAAAAACACCTCAGAAGCCCTAAAAAATACAATTTCGAAATTTTCTTGCCAAACACCGTTGTATTTTCATTTGTAAACAATAACAAAGGAGTGGTTGATCGACATTCTTTAATAGCATCATTGCACACCCTGACCATGTTCACACCCAGTAGAGATCCCACACTTGCACTGAATGGATTTAGCCAGAGCACCACTGCGCAGAGCCATTTGATGAACTAATGACACTGAGTCTGTGGCTGACGGATAAATCCACTGCCGAAGAGCTTAGACTTTCTATTTAGTAAGACACAAAGCTATTGGACCAATGCTTCTCTTCTAGTTGTCTTTAAATTCCGGCTTCCTTTTCTCGATGAAAGCTGTCATTCCTTCTTTTCGATCATCCTAAAAAAAAAAAATAGTGAGTGAGTGAGTGAGTGAGTGAGTGAGTGAGTGAGTGAGTGAGTGAGTGAGTGAGTGAGTGAGTGAGTGAGTGAGTGATTGAGTGAGTGAGTGAGTGAGTGAGTGAGTGAGTGAGTGAGTGAGTGAGTGAGTGAGTGAGTGAGTGAGTGAGTGAGTGAGTGAGTGAGTGAGTGAGTGAGTGAGTGAGTGAGTGAGTGAGTGAGTGAGTGAGTGAGTGAGTGAGTGAGTGAGTGAGTGAGTGAGTGAGTGAGTGAGTGAGTGAGTGAGTGAGTGAGTGAGTGAGTGAGTGAGTGAGTGAGTGAGTGAGTGAGTGAGTGAGTGAGTGAGTGAGTGAGTGAGTGAGTGAGTGAGTGAGTGAGTGAGTGAGTGAGTGAGTGAGTGAGTGAGTGAGTGAGTGAGTGAGTGAGTGAGTGAGTGAGTGAGTGAGTGAGTGAGTGAGTGAGTGAGTGAGTGAGTGAGTGAGTGAGTGAGTGAGTGAGTGAGTGAGTGAGTGAGTGAGTGAGTGAGTGAGTGAGTGAGTGAGTGAGTGAGTGAGTGAGTGAGTGAGTGAGTGAGTGAGTGAGTGAGTGAGTGAGTGAGTGAGTGAGTGAGTGAGTGAGTGAGTGAGTGAGTGAGTGTGAGTGAGTGAGTGTGAGTGAGTGAGTGAGTGTGAGTGTGAGTGAGTGATCCCGCTATTTTCATAAGTGACAATGCCGCGAATCTCTGGAATGTGCTGGTTACATAACCCCAGACTGTGATAGATGTTTATTCAATAAAGTGTGGATTCACTTGCCTAATATCTTGTCATTTAAAAAAGCGCTAGCCGTGATTCAACCACATTCGCAAGAGATACGCAAATCGGTAGGTCGTAAAATTATTTTCGGGAGAGTGTACCCTGGTTGGTTTCTCGCTAATTGTGGTGTTATAGGATACAACAAGGGGTGATATCCCAAGCCCAGCCTTTTTCCCATAACTTACATCGGGAGACAATGAGTGGCTTTGTCATTAATGCGAAAACGGTTTTACTATTTATTCCCTGAGCCGTTCGCACCAGTAAACTTCCAACCAGTGAATCAATAAACACTTTGCCCTGATTTCACTGGATGTGACATCACAACACCCCATGTGACATAATTTTAAAGCACCGCACATCGAGCAATCATTCTTGAAATTTTCAAGGTTATCTTCTAGTTTCTAATAAATATCACTTTTCATCTGTATCTACTAACTATTAAATAAGTGAATTCACACCTGAAGAAGTAAAAGCTTCAAGACTTCAACAGGGCGTTGACTGTACTTACAAGAGCAAATGTGGTATGGAACATCCTCTTTTCCACCTTCAGCCCCTCCTCTAGAGTCATCTCATACGCTGAAATCAATACCATGGTGCATTAAAAAACAATAGATGAAAGTATAACATACATGATATAACACAATATTAAAAGCAACATGTAGTATACTTTATACTCCTATACTCTTTGATAATCCCCACAGAAAGCTTGACACTTGCCATAGTTGAGGCATTCCTAGGTAATTCCTACAGAAAGCTTTTGACACATACCATAGTTGAGGCATTCCTTGGTAATCCCCACAGAAAGCTTTTGACACATACCAAAGCTGAGGCATTCCTTGGTAATCTCCACAGAAAGCTTTTGACACTTACCAAAGCTGAGGCATTCCTAGGTAATCCCCACAGAAAGCTTTTGACACATACCATAGTTGAGGCATTCCTAGGTAATTCCTACAGAAAGCTTGAAACTTACCATAGTTGAGGTATTCCTAGGTAATTCCTACAGAAAGCTTTTGACACTTACCAAAGCTGAGGCATTCCTTGGTAATTCCCACAGAAAGCTTTTGAAACTTACCATAGCTGAGGCATTCCTTGGTAATTCCCACAGAAAGCTTGACACTTGCCATAGTTGAGGCATTCCTAGGTAATCCCCACAGAAAGCTTTTGACACTTACCAAAGCTGAGGCATTCCTAGGTAATTCCTACAGAAAGCTTTTGACACATACCATACTTGAGGCATTCCTTGGTAATCCCCACAGAAAGCTTTTGACACTTACCAAAGCTGAGGCATTCCTTGGTAATCCCCACAGAAAGCTTTTGACACTTACCAAAGCTGAGGCATTCCTTGGTAATCCCCACAGAAAGCTTTTAACACTTACCATAGCTGAGGCATTCCTTGGTAACCTCCACAGGAAGCTTTTGACACATACCAAAGCTGAGGCATTCCTAGGTAAACCCCACAGAAAGCTTTTGACACTTACCATAGCTGAGGCATTCCTTGGTAATCCCCACAGAAAGCTTTTGACACTTACCATAGTTGAGGTATTCCTTGGTAACCTCCACAGGAAGCTTTTGACACTTACCATAGTTGAGGTATTCCTTGGTAATCCCCACAGAAAGCTTTTGACACTTACCATAGTTGAGGTATTCCTTGGTAACCTCCACAGAAAGCTTTTGACACTTACCATAGCTGAGGCATTCCTTGGTAATCCCCACAGAAAGCTTTTGACACTTACCATAGTTGAGGTATTCCTTGGTAATCCCCACAGAAAGCTTTTGACACTTACCATAGTTGAGGTATTCCTTGGTAACCTCCACAGGAAGCTTTTGACACTTATCATAGCTGAGGCATTCCTTGGTAATCCCCACAGAAAGCTTTTGACACTTACCATAGCTGAGGCATTCCTTGGTAATCCCCACAGAAAGCTTTTGACACTTACCATAGCTGAGGCATTCCTTGGTAATTCCCACAGAAAGCGTTTGACACTTACCAAAGCTGAGGCATTCCTTGGTAACCTCCACAGGAAGCTTTTGACACATACCATAGTTGAGGCATTCCTAGGTAATCTCCACAGAAAGCTTTTGACACTTACCATAGCTGAGGCATTCCTTGGTAATCCTCACAGAAAGCTTTTGACACTTACCATAGCTGAGGCATTCCTTGGTAATCCCCACAGAAAGCTTTTGACACTTACCATAGTTGAGGCATTCCTTGGTAATCCCCACAGAAAGCTTTTGACACTTACCAAAGCTGAGGCATTCCTTGGTAATCCCCACAGAAAGCTTTTGACACATACCATACTTGAGGCATTCCTTGGTAATCCCCACAGAAAGCTTTTGACACTTACCATAGCTGAGGCATTCCTTGGTAATCCCCACAGAAAGCTTTTGACACTTACCATAGTTGAGGCATTCCTAGGTAATCTCCACAGAAAGCTTTTGACACTTACCATAGCTGAGGCATTCCTTGGTAATCCCCACAGAAAGCTTTTGACACTTACCATAGCTGAGGCATTCCTTGGTAATCCCCACAGAAAGCTTTTGACACTTACCATAGTTGAGGCATTCCTTGGTAATCCCCACAGAAAGCTTTTGACACTTACCATAGTTGAGGCATTCCTAGGTAATCCCCACAGAAAGCTTTTGACACTTACCATAGTTGAGGCATTCCTTGGTAATCCCCACAGAAAGCTTTTGACACTTACCATAGTTGAGGCATTCCTAGGTAATCCCCACAGAAAGCGTTTGACACTTACCATACTTGAGGCATTCCTAGGTAATTCCCACAGAAAGCTTTTGACACATACCATAGTTGAGGCATTCCTTGGTAATCACCACAGAAAGCTTTTGACACTTACCAAAGCTGAGGCATTCCTTGGTAATCTCCACAGAAAGCTTTTGACACATACCATAGTTGAGGCATTCCTAGGTAATCACCACAGAAAGCTTTTGACACTTACCAAAGCTGAGGCATTAATTGGTAATCTCCACAGAAAGCTTTTGACACTTACCATAGTTGAGGCATTCCTTGTTAATCCCCACAGAAAGCTTTTGACACATACCAAAGCTGAGGCATTCCTTGGTAATCTCCACAGAAAGCTTTTGACACTTACCAAAGCTGAGGCATTCCTTGGTAATCCCCACAGAAAGCTTTTGACACTTACCAAAGCTGAGGCATTCCTTGGTAATCTCCACAGAAAGCTTTTGACACTTACCAAAGTTGAGGCATTCCTTGGTAATTCCCACAGAAAGCTTTTGACACTTACCATAGTTGAGGCACTCCTTGGCAATCCCCACAGAAAGTTTGGAGAGACCTGCTATCTTCTCTGCAGTCTTGATAGCATTGGGAACCAAGTCGTCAGCTGGGAAGACCTTGCTTACCAGACCTAAAAATGGAAATAATGAAAATAAATATTATATTAATAATGATAAATAATTTATTAATTTATTAATCAATAATTATTCACTCTAAATACACTCTTTTTCATATAAGAACCTTTCATTTAATCTGATTACATCAGATTCTAAGAACATGCCATGAACATTACTAACTATTGTTTTGTTCATGAGATGCATTCTCAAATGCAGAATCAATTGTGTTCATAACAACCATAAAAATTAGCTATTGTATTTTGTAGTTCTCTTCCAATAATTGTGTATTATTTTTATTTGTTATTATTTTTATTTTTAATTGTGTATTATTTTTATGTTTATCATTTAATAAAATCAGTTTTAATTAGCTGGGGGTTTGATCAACTTCAACATAATGAAAGGTATTTAGTAATTTTTAATCATTGTCAACATTAATGGACTGGTCAATAAATAAAACTTAGCTGCCCCTACTTTGTCAAGCTTTGCAACATGATTTTCACTAGAGTGATAAGAGAAACTTTTTAAAACTAAGACTATATATAAGAAAACACATTATTTTTATAATGATGTGTGCCTTCAGGAAAGCCAGCTAACTGAGTTACACAAAGCATCCATTATCATTATCTTATTGAAGTAAGATACTGAGATCCTTTTAATAAAACACTGTTACTCAATAATTTGAATTTGAGGATGGTTATTTTGAAAATTTGTTACAAAATTATCTGATGTATTTTCAAATGCAAATGATAACAAAGGAAAGGCTGGTTGCTATTCTTTAAAGTGTTCGTAACAGCCAAGGTTGATCTGAAAGTTATTAGAGTGTACCTGCTTTGAGGGCGTGGTCAGCATTGATGGGATCACCCGTCAGCACCATTTCCATGGCTAAGGACTTGCCGACTGCACGGGTCAACCTTTGAGTGCCGCCAGCACCTTGTAACCACAACAATAACAATAACAGGGAAGAGTTCTCAAAGGTTAAGAGGAATACAATAAGAGATATAGGGAGTTAAAGAAAGCAATTAGCAATTATTTGCACATAACTAGGGTTGTTTGCCATGAATCTTTTAGAATATATAGCTTAGGTAGATAGAAAAAGGATGTGGTTGGCTTAATGGCTTGCAAATAATTTCTGTAAAGAAGGCAAACATTTTAAGATTGGTTACAATTTTTCTTGAGTTAAGAAACTAAGAAATGCAGAGGTTATGAGAGTGGTCCTTTTACCAATCTCCATATACACCTATTTCCAAAAACCTTGTAAGGGCAAATGGCAAATTATTGCGACTGACAAATGGCAGTTCTACAACCGAAAGGACCCATGGGTCCCAAAATATTCATCCCAGATTCAGGATGGAAATTAAACATACAACTATCCATTTCTGATATTGCTTTAGTTTACCACTTTCATTTTTACAAGTAATTACTACCCATAAGCACTTACGGTCGTAGACCTGCCAATAAGCTATTGCCATTCGACGTATGCACTGACAACCTTTTTTGAAATAGGTGTATCCTACCTGGAATGGTACCAATAAGAATTTCTGGCTGACCAAACTTTGCCTTGTCACTAGCATAGATGATATCACACATCATTGCTAATTCACAGCCTCCTCCAAGCTGAAATAACACAGATGGTGTTGACATTCAGCATTCAAGGTAGTTATTACGGATTTATATTAGCATTATGGTTTTCAAGGAAAAGTAATAGTGTTGAAATACAGAGTTTCTTCAAATAACCTGGCAAATTATATATTTTTTTCTATTTTAATGTTTTTCTTATAGTGAGATAAAATTACCAATAACATTTGATTAAAATCTCCAAGCAACAACATTACCCATGGATGCTGGTACACCCGGCATCGCTCCAGTTGATAACATATAAATTATGTTATACATATATATTATATACATGTACATAATATTTTTTGTTTGCTACTTAGCAGAAGCATTGCATGTTGACAGAGTGAGTCTTAGGAAATAGTATAATTTTTTATGCTCTTCCAATAAAAAACTTTTTGGTAGTTAGTATTGGGTGTACACACCCCCTGCACCCTCCCCTACCTATCTCCCCCTAGCTAAGCCTACTTTGAGCTGCTCCCCTTAGCTACACCCACCCCTAGTTGCTCCCCCTAGCTGCACTTACCCCTACCTTTGCCTCCAACTGCCCTACCCTAAGCTGCCCCACCTAGCTGTGACTACCTCTAGCTACCTCTAGCCCCCTTAGCTGTTGCTAACCCTACCTATTCCCCCAATTGCCCTACCCCTAGCTGCTCCCCCTACCTGTGCCTACCCCTAGCTGCTCCCCCTACCTGTGCCTACCCCTAGCTGCTCTCCCTGGCTGTGCCTCCTCCTAGCTGCCCCTACCCCTAGCTCTGCCTACACCCAGCTGCTCCCAGTTGCTGAACCTACCCCTAGCTACGCCTACCCCTAATTGACCCCCCTAGCTAAACCTATCCCAAGTTGCACCCCATAGCTGAACCTCCCCCCAGCTGCTCCCCAAAGCTGAACCTCCCCTTAGCTACGCCTACCCCTAGCTGCTCCCGATAGCTGAACCTCCTCCTAGTTGCTCCCCCTAACTACACCTACCCCTAGCTGCCCCCCCTAGCTACTGTATGCCTACCCCTAAAAACACACCTGGTATTGGCACTGATTGCATGAGGCGTTTGAGTTGTGTATGTGTGTTACTCACAGCAAAACCATTGACAGCAGCAATGACAGGTTTGGTGCACTTGGAAACCCTTGTCCAATGTCCCAGGAAGTCACCAGACAAGCACTTTTGGTATGTTAAGGGCTGCATCTCCTTGATATCAGCACCAGCTGATATCACAAACAACACATCAATCAAAGAATTTGTAGACTGTTCATGTGCTCTTTATAAAAATTAGAAGTTCACCTAATTCACAATGCTGATCAAACCACCATTTTGATGCTCCCGCATAATATCAACTACCTTAATATTCTTCTTTATTTTCGTATGTCTTAAATTTTATCCGTACATTTTGTGAGTCTTTAATTTCGCGATCGCAGAGAGATATTGTGTTTGCAGACGATTTAATTTGGCAAATTTGAAGTTGATGTGAAATGAACGATACACCTGGAATAGCTCGATAATAGAAAAACACAAATATGTGATTTTTCATTTAAATTTTGCGAGATCAAAGTTCGCTGTCTTTATTTTTTCGCGAGTATTTAAATTCTCAAATTTTTTTAATCAAGAAAATTGCACATTTAAATACAGGCAGAATAAGATAACTTTATGCATCCATTTCCATGGCTTATTTTGGCGCACAGCTGAGATACTATATTTGTAGTCAAATTATCATCAATAAAGTATGCATAAAACTTTATTCTTGAAAGGCATTCTTGAGGTTCTCCTCATTGATTCGAGTAAGTTTTTTTCCCAAATATCCCATTTTCTAATAGTCAAATGGGAACAAGAACAAATCGGTGGTCATCCAACATTTTTTTAAATAAACCCATAACCGCTGTAAAGATGATTCTCACCTGCAAAGGCTCTCCCACATCCAGTCAACACAATACACCCTACATTCTTATCAGCTTCAAAGGCATCCAAGGCATCGCTCAGCTCATACATGAGGTCATTGCATAGGGCGTTCAAAGCTTTGGGCCGATTGAGTTGTATGAAGCCAACATTGTTACTCTCCCCTTTGGTTTCTGTCAGGATGTGCTCATATGACTTTTTAGCTGAAAAAAAAAAAATCAGATATTAAAAAAAAAATACTCACCAGAGATATATGTTTGCTGCTGCTGAGGATAAGTACGCTCATGAAACCAGCATAATCAATAGCTAAAAACAATACCGATTTATACACAATTCATAACCCATTTAGATCATAAGATTGATTCTGAATTTCTTGAGGTCACAGAGAGTGCTAAAATATCAGTCAATAACTATTGTGAATGAAAGGGGTGTAGAATAACACAATTGTTTGATGCTTTTTCTCTTTGGCAGTGGGCTGGCAGCCATTTCCTCAAATAAACAATTAATTGTCCTTAAGGGTGGGGGTGGGGGGGGGGTGGTTGGACCCACCCCCCATACACCATTCAAGCTATTTTGTTGTTGTTTTGTTTTTATTTGGTTTTAAGTTCTTGATATCCTTCGCATCCTCGGCTCCATCCCACCAAATTCAGCCTAGGCCTACTTGTGTGTTTTTATTACAGATATATTCGGTGAACATATTACAATATTCGATACACAAACATTTCGTCTGGTTTGCCCGTGATATCTTAATGCTGTTTACTACATATTTAAAGTAAATGATCTGCTTATACTTTTTTTACTTTTTATATAATAGTATATTTTTTGTACTGTGACAGGGAACACTCTAGGTATCCATAAGGTTTTTAGAGTATGGACTTCCTGCTCATAGATTAAGAAATTGTTAGAGATACTTCTGAGAGATGAGAGGAAAAAACTTTGAACTCTACTTCAATTTACACTTTAACTTGTCAATAAAGTGTAGACTGAGAATTAGAGCTGAAAAAACTTCATTGATAGTAGTTTTTATCTTCTAGATATTTTACCTGAACAGAAAGCCCTAGTATATCGCAGACTTGAGGCCGAACCCGCTTGAAGATTGAAAAATCCACGTGCAAGATGGAAAAGCCTCTTGGACGCCATGTTGGATTTGAAATATGCACTGTGGGGGAAGGGGTGGGGTGCTATGTTGCTATTTAAAACTGTTTTTCATTTTGTAAAGCGATTGTACCTTTGTGTATTCTAAAGGATTTTCTGGGGTAGAAGATGATGTTCTGGCTTTTTAGAGAAGTTGTGATTCTTGTTTTTTTTTTCTTTCCTCATACGACATAAGAAAATAAGCTTTTTGTATGTAGCCAGACAGGGGCCCCCTGGTGTAGCTTTGTCAAATTCTGCGCTCAATTGTTCGGGTTACCTGTGGTTTTAGTAGAGCCGCCATTTTGTTTCCACTTCACTAAAGAAAATGACTCGCCACGCTAAAAATGCTACTGCAAATCCCGTGTATTCTCGCCACGAGAAAAACAAGGATACTAAGACTTCAGGTTACGGCAGTCAGAAAGTTCGATTAGGCAAAGATTCCGTGAAAGATTTCGATTGTTGTTCACTGACTCTTCAACCATGTAGGGAACCAGTGATTACTCCCGATGGATTCTTGTACGACAAAGAAGCGATCCTAGAATGCATTCTGCACCAGAAAACCGAGATGGCCAGAAAGATGAAGGAATACGAGAAGCAGAAGAAGAAACTTCTGGCCGAGGAGAGCGAGAAAATAAGCGAGAAGGAGAAATCTAAACTTGCAAGTTTTCTCGAGATGGAAAGACGGATCACTACTAAGCCGAGTAAGGCCTTCACTGCGACCAAAACTACAGCTGAATCAAGCACCGCGACGGTGTCACTAGACGACGCAAAGCCATCAACATCACAAGGTATTGTTGATCCTATTCTACAGCTTGTCTGTAGTTTTTTCTAGACATAGACCACGTAGTTATTCTAAAGCTTGTCTGTAGCTTATCTAGTCATAAGTACCCTTGTGTTTTTTTTGTCAGTGTCTCTTGATCAGTTGATTACTAAGCTACCCCTTTTTTTTTCTCTCTTAAAATGCGTGTATGTGCCTTCCTACATACATACATGTCTGTCTTTTTGTCGGTCAGTCGGTCATTGAACCTTCCATTCCGTCTATCAGTCTTGAGTCAGTCCATCTATCTGTCAAACTGTCTCAAAATTTGAAATAATCAAACAATAAAAGTTACAAAACCTGCAACTCAGGTTTGTACACAGTAATATTTAAAAGCATAAAAGTTTTTTTTTTCGATATTAATGTTATCTTGTTGGTGTTTCTCAGGATCAATCATTGATTACAAGAACCTACCAAGTTTTTGGGTTCCATCACTGACTCCAGAAGCCAAACCCACCCTCGTCACCAAACCGGACAACAAAACCTACTGCCCCATGTCTAAGAAGCCCATCAAAATCAAGGACCTTATCCCTGTAAAGTTCACCCGAGCAAATGACTCCGAGCAAGACGCTAGTAAAGCTTTAGTTGCTAAAGAAGTCAGGTATAAGTGCGCTGTCACCGGAGACACCCTAGGCAACTCTGTCCCTTGCGCAGTCCTTAGAAACACTGGCCATGTTGTTACTTTGGATTGTGTTGAGAAGATTATCAAGAAGGATATGTTTTGTCCATTTACTAGTGTTAAACTGAAGGAGAAGGATATTATTCCCATGCAAAGGGGGGGGACAGGATTTGCTGCTACTGGAACCAAGCTAGAAGCCAAGAAAGATAGGCCTGTTATGCAAGCTTGACTTCTTACTTTGTTTAGTTTTCTGGAAGATGGTGTCAATGGGTTTACCATTTTCCAACATATTTTGTATGTGTACCATAGCCTAATGCTATCACACAGGAATGCTGAGAAAGCAAAAAAGTGTGTGGATATATAAGCCCAATTTCCACAGTTATTTGTATTAGAATCACCTTTTATCACAATTGCTAAGGCCCAGGGGCAGATCCAGAACTTCTTGAAAGGAGGGGGGGAGGGGGACACCATCATATCAAACATATGGAGGGGCATAAATATGTAGATGTAGGGGCCGGTTACTAGAAAGCAAGTAAGCGCTAACCCAGGGATGAATATGGCTATCTTGACATTTGATTGGATAAAAAGGGTATTCATCCCTGGGTTAGCGTAAACCTGCCTTTCAAGAACCTGACGCAGACTACGATTTAAAGGAGAGTGCATGTTCTAGAGATATGTGTTCTATCTTTTTCAAAATGTAGCAACTAAACACAAGCTATAGATGTTTTTACAGAGTAAGAATGCAATTTATGGTAAAAGAAGTCACAAAATTATTAGGTAACCCCTGTAAGCCTGTAATCATGTACAAGGTTCTCGTAAACTCAGGCTAGCTACAATCAAGGCTCTGAACCAGGGTAGGGTAAAAGACACTTTAGACACAAACAGTGTTAACTGTTAAAAGACCATTCTCACACAAACACAAAAAGCCTTTTGAAACACCTTGTGGAATCAACATTTTTTCCTATCATTATTTATACTTTATTGCTGCAGTATATGTAAGATACTCTAGCCTTTGTTTCCATCTAAAAAACATAAACTGGAAAGTGCATTGATTAGATCATGGCAGCTATGCTTGCTTGCTCCCCCTTCCTTATTAGGTAAAAAGTTGCAGATGTGTTGTCTTGTTCGTACTCTAATAAGAGTTAAGTATAAATTTGGAGGCTGTACCGATTTCATGAGTGTACTGCAAAAGCAGGTTTCAGATGCGTTACTAGGACTTGCTATGTTGGTGGTGGTGGTGGTGGGGGGGTGCTGTTATAGGTAAGATATGACCCACTTTTTGGCCCGGGGGGAGGCACCTAGGTAAACGCCCGCGTTTATCGAGATTTTTCCTCATACATTTTACTGTTATTTTGCCAGGACAGGGAATGTTGATCGTTTTAAAGAGGATATCGTCATATCTGTACACCCCCTCCCCCCTCTCGTTTGCGCTAATATATACCCAATATGCTTTGTTTAGTTCAAGGACAAGAACACTTTATGAAAAAATGCCTTGCATCATTTAATTGAGGGAACAAATGTATAGGGTTTTTTTCAATCCGCAACAAAACAATCTGAAAACGATGCCTCCAGCCACAACATTTTATAAGGAAGGTGATCATTTTAAACCAGGAGAGTGCAACCAAAAAAGAAATAGCACAATTTGTTTGTGAAGTAATAGAAATAAGGGAAACGGGAAGATGATAAATAGCATAGGAATAGGAATTGGATAACAGCTGTAACAGATGTATTTGGAGCGACGCCTGTTAATAAAAAATGAAATGGTGGCAAATAAAATAATTAAATTGAATATGTCAATTCTTTCCTTAGCAAGGAACAAGTGAAAGATTTGACTTAAGCAAGGACAAGGCTACGTTATAAGGCCATGAAGATATGCTGAAGACGGGAAAAAATAGCAAGAAAGCATAAGATAAGAGAGGGACACTTTGGTATTACCCGCGCGCCATGTCGATTCCGAATCTGGCTATTTTTAGTAACCACCACCCCACCACTCGAAATTCAAAGAACGTTAAAATTCATTGTCTAGTCTAGAATATGCTGGAGAGTTATTTGCCCCCTCATGGCGTATGGGGCAGTCATCGTCCGAACTCAAAACAAATTTTCGCTCACCCTTCTACGAGGTTCTTTGGCTTACAATTGCGTTCTTAAGCTCATTATCTTCCGATAGGTCTCGCGGCCGCGCCTTCGTCATCCGGTTCCGTTTTTCTCTTTCAGTTCCATACCTTGGGGGAAATTCAGCAAAAATATATACAAAAGAATCACAAAAATAAGATATTTTATTTAAAAAAAAGACGTGTTAAAAAAAGAACAGGAAACAAATATGCTTTTTGTCTGGGATCCAACCTGATATTTATGCAAACTGAAAACACAAAAAATATAGACTTTACATCCAGACGTGCGCTGAATCACCGTATGACAGCTAAAGCTTTACGGCTAGGCTGGAGATATCGGCCCCAACACCGCTATCTAGCGAACTGTGCAACACACAGGTACCGAGGCACCAACGCATTAATAGGGAGGCAATAACCAGGTTCCTAGCCCTTAAGACATAAGTCTTATACGGTTACGCCACACACAGCTCGCTGTGACGTAGAGTGAAAAATATCGAGGGGCGCCGTGGGTCCCTGGGGACGCGTTCAGTCACCATATGATATTGTAATGCACGTGCGCCTGGTCTCTGTTGTTCAAGACATAGCATCAGTGAAGAATAAAACGCGTTGTTTTGAGCTGTTGTTTTGGTTGCATCTCAAAAGATAATTGATAATGTGTCTATTAACTCATCGAAAGTTAACTCAGAAACTCTTTTACAGGGACAGAAAAATTTTATCGCTAAATCGAAATATCTTTGTATCGAAGAATAACGATATTTTGGGAAATTGACAATTCAAATATAAAAGGTAAAATAAAGAACATTTATGTTTAATTATATGATTGCAGGTGAATATCATCTTTGAATCACACAAAAAACCCAGCTTTTTCGACTAAAACACAAATAGATATGCGCCCAGCACTGAAAGGGATTATCGGAACGCATATGAAGAAAACGTTGTCGTTTTGGGGTTCTGGTTCCGAGGAATCTGAGTTTGTTTTTAGATACTTTCTCTATAGAGTAAAGATGGTCACAGTCACTGTTTTTCTCTTATTATGACTGGTTACAAGTCATAATGTTTACAAAACCCGACAAGATACGACAACCTTAAAAACGACAAGAATCATGTAGCTTTTCCAAATAAGTAATATATTAGTTTCCTTATATGGAAATGACCGTGTTTGGCAAAAACGACAAATTTTGGCTGAATTTTCTTGATATGACTGATGCAAACAGTACAAAAAATCGTCCATGCAGTATCATGCAAAATCAACTAGGCTACATAAAATAAAATCGGTCGGTTTTATGGTACTTATGTTCTACTGCGATTTTGAGTTATCTGCAAACACAACCAAGGTGTTTTTATCGGGTTTTCTGTGGTTGGGTTTCCTGTGGATGTTAAGAGTTGTGACGTCACAGTAAAAACCCGTCCACAGCCCAAACGTTGCCTCACGGTTCATCTCCGGGCACCGAGACCCGGTAGGAACGCCTAGTACTAGGCTGGTTATTATGAATTCAACGTGAAAAAAAATATATCACGGTTTTCGTCTGTCAAAATAAAGCTTTAATTAAACAAAAACTTTCTGTGCTTTTTTGCACCTGTAAAAGAGATTTTAACATATTAATTAATTCAAATTAATGTACTTGTAATTTTTGTACTTTGAAGAGTGAATTGACACAAATTGCTTTTCTACTAGCACAAGATCATAGATCCCTCGCGCATTTGACTTACAAACCCTTGTACTATTCAATGTTTTTTGGCCAGATTCACGATTATTCCTGACACAAATTGTATGGAATGTAAATAATTCGGTTTGAATATGAAATAAAGTGATGTGACACTTAACTATGTACAGGTGGACATGAAATGTAAATCTCCACTGATTACCGAAAAGCGATGGCGTTTGCCTCAAACGACGAACTTTATCGCTTCATTCCTATCACATATAGAGTTTTTATTTTCTTTATTTTTCTATTTTCTATATGAATCAAAACCTTGCTATTCCGGTTAAAGTATGGCGTCAATTCTGAGAAAATCTTTACAGGTAAGATAATTATTTTATTCCTGTTGTTAGTTTATGAAAGGTCTGCTTTCAAAACCAAAACCTTATTGCGACGTGTGTTACATATCTGCATGAAGATAACAGAAAAGCATAATCCAGATGTCTCAGTCGGCTAAACCGTCAACGTCAGTCAGTCAGCTTTAGTTAGACTGATTTGATCTCTCCTTGGTAACTCGAAATTTGTAAAATACAAACAGTGCTGTTGTGGTTGTAATTAATTGTCCCCACAGTTGGGTGTTATCACCATAAAACTCTTTTTATCACCTAGAATTCAATGATTTTTCTGAGAATATGGGGTAAGAGAAAATGTAGCTTCCCTTTGCAAAAACTGGGTCGCTCAAGAAAACAAGCGATACGAAAAGCTCTAGGGAGAAGGGAAGGTGAAGAATAGTGAAAATCATGGATATGCTTTTATATTATAGTATTTCCAAGATAGTGCAATTTTCCTTACAATCTTTTAAAATAAGAAATGGCAGAGAATACAGGTGGCAGCATTTTATTTTCAATTGTCAAATCATTTTAAAAACCATGCCTACAGAATCTTGCGCAGACATTTTGGGCGACCTGTGGCACAGTGTTAGCTTTTGCTATTGGCTATTATTCTCATAAATCGTCTTTCTAATTTGCTGAGAGTGAGATCTCTTACGTTTGCCTGTCATCTGTTTGCTGTGTCTCTAAGATAAGTTTCTATGAATGTCAACAAACCGTTTCACGAACTAACCTCTATAGCCTTATTTCAAACTGTCTATCGATGAGTACTACGGTAAAACATATGTGCTATTGACAGTGGTAATTTGCCTGTTGGCCTCTTATTTCCTAACTTAATTAATTTCTCATTAGAGGATAAAGTCAGGGGAGGAAACGAGCGCCAGCTTCGCTTGTTTGGTGGATGAAGAAGGCTCTAACAATGGAAACGGAAGAAGATCCGACAATTTGGCTTTGACTGCTATTCGCAGGGCTTCAAAACGAAAAATAAACCCAAGCTCTTCGGTATTTGATTTGAAACGCAGTATTTCCAATTCGGTTGAGCGGAACTTGACAGGAAATATCACTCTTCATCAGGTATATAACGGTTTTAGATTAAAATAATCGTACAAGTTATAAATTTTCCTTTTTAACTTGTCAAAAGAAAGGTAAAGTTCTGTTTTACTGTATTTTAAGATTGAAAATTATAATGATTATTGGCAGAACGCTAATTTGAAATTTAAAAAAAATTAATTATAAAAATCTTTTTTACGATCTTCTTTTATAAGAACTTTTAATTTTCGCTTGAGGCTGGGCCGTTCTTATTTTTGGAGCATCTGAAAATGTTCTTAACGGTTATGTTCTTCCATTTTAGTGTACATAAAAATATAAAACCCAATGAATCATTAGGAACAGGATTACACAAATAATCAATAGCTATTATTTCTAAGTGGTTGTTATTATAACATACTAAACAAGGCAATATTTTTCATCTTAGCCTTGGCATGTACTTTAAAAATCTGAGGTGGACGTACTTATAAAAAGGCATTTATATTTTTTGGGTGTATTTGGAAGTATTTTTCGAGCATTAGAAAAAGAACAAATATTAGGTCTTTACATTGTTTTTGCCTTTCTCTAGGCTTGCAAAACAGGTGATACGGCGCTTGTCCGTCGTTTCATCGAGGAAGGATCACCAAGCCTCGATGCGTGCGACGAGTTGGGTTTCACTCCACTGCACTGCGCCGCTCGCTTCAACCAATCAGAAGTCATAAGACTGTTGCTTAGCAACGGCGCTGGTAAATGCTTTTCTAGAGATTGTTTTTTTTTTCATAAGCGAACTTTAAAGCCGCATTGTCACCAGTTTACTTGCGGTCGAATACGTAACAATCTCCGGTGATTTTTAACGAAAAACGCGAAAAATATTTCAAAATATTGAAGGAACTGTGTCTATTGGAAGTTTCTTTGAGGATCTCGGATTCTAATAAGGGATTTTTTGTCCTTTAATGGTTGAGGTTTCCGTCGGACCTCCAGCAGTAAACTGGTGACAATGCGGCTTTTAAGCCCGTTAAACAATGCTGGGAAAAACAGCCAGCATGGCTAGTCCACAATGTTGAGTGTCTTTGTACACCACGTGTGAGGTACTATGTATTCGACATCATTTTGAGGTCAGTTTGGTGTAGCGTTTAAATATCATAACTAGGCTAGATACCTTTACGTTGTTTGCACTAGGCTTTAGATATCACAAAAAAAACAAAGTACGTCATAAGTTGTTCACCCTCTAAAAAAACTACTTAAAGAATGACGATCCGCTTCTCTTTTGCTATTGTTTACATTAGAAAATACAATAGTCTATTTGCAAAAAAAACTTCAAAATAACCACCTCCACAATTCACGATGCTTGATTGACAATATTTGATTGAAAGAATTCTAGTTCCTTGCTTGAACTGGAAAGAAACTCGCTTAATTCCAAGTCACACAAAGCATCCATTTCCATCGGCTGATTCAAGCGAGTAACCAAAATATTTTTATTCAAATATCGTCATTAGCGTATCAGACTTCATCCGTAAAATATCATTTTAAAGTTTTGACTTGACCGAATGATTGACATTCTTTATGTATGCCAGGCGCGTACACAGGGGGGTGCGCAGGGTGCGCGCGCACACCCCCCCCCCCCCCTGGCGGCCAAAAAAAGGGGCATTTCTTATTATGGAATCTTCAAATCCTATGCTTTTTTTCCATGATATCTGACTGCGTAACCCCGCCTCCGCAAATCCTGGCTACGCGCCTGTATTTGCAAATCTCATTTAATGTTCTTTCATTTATGAACCAGTGAAGAAGAATTTCGTTAATAAGCCATTTTCACATTCTCTATCATGTCTAAAACAAGTTCGAACATACAAAATGCTTTTTCCACTTCCCTAAGCAAGGTATTAATGAAAAGACTTTTAAAACGTGCCTTGGATGCAACAAATGTGATATCAATCAACATTGCTCGGTCTTAGTTTATACAGGTCATCAGCCTATTCTGATCTGTTTGTCAAACCTATTTAATCGTTAGATCCAAACAAGTTTAACCTGCACGAGACGCGCACGTTCACACCACTTCACACTGCCTGTTGGTACAATGCGGGCAAGGCCGCGAGGGAACTGGTTCGTAGCGGAAGTGACGTAAATTCATTTTCTCCTTCCGGTCATCAAGCTATCCATTGTGCTGCTAGACGCGCTGATTCGGAGATACTAGAGGTACGAGAGCATACATTATACTTATACGAACAATGGGCAGAACTATCAATTTTGCCCTGTCGCTAAATCCACTGCTATGCGTGTTTTGTAAAGTAAGCCAATAAGGATGCGAGAAAGGCCGTATCTGATACGACGCGCGCTACCGTGGCCACCTTGACAGTTTTGTATTGTAAGCCAATAAGGATGCGAGAAAGGTGCTATCTGATACGACGCACGCTACCGTGGCCACCTTGACAATTTTGTAAAGTTAGCAAATAAGGATGCGAGAAACGTGCTATCTGATACGACGCGCGCCACCGTGGCGGCCACCTTGACAATTTTGTGAAGTAAGCAAATAAGGATGCTAGAAAGGGCGCTATCTGATACGACGCGCGCTACCGTGGCCACCTTGACAGTTTTGTGAAGTAAGCCAATAAAGATGCGAGAAACGTGCATGCGAGTGACATAATATTCACTAGCCAATCAGCGAGGCAAAGAAATGTCTCAGTGCACATCAGAACACAATGGAATCCCCCTAGTTAAAAAGTTTGTGTCATTCAAAACAGTGAACCTTCTAACGGCCGAAATGAATCCCCGAGATCGTTGCATCGTTGTTGATTCTCGAGAATTCGCTGCCCATTCAACATAAAATAGTTTAAGGAATATTCACGAGAATTCTAGGGGATTCTAGAGAAGATCCTCTTTCTTAAAACTTTATGAGCACGTCTCGCTCTCGACACCCTTCAGATAAGTTACAATGAAGTTGCGCCAAACACATAGTTCACACAATCGTTTGACTAAATGAACTGTTTTCAGATATTACTGACGGAAGGTGTGAGCGACCCAAATGCCGTAGACAACGAGGGAATTTCCCCCCTTCATATAGCGGCAGCCAACGGGAGGGAAGAAGTCCTTAAAACCCTGGTAAACGCTAAGCACACAATACAATAACCCGTGTTTAACATTGGAATCCACTTCGTTACTGTCGAATCCGTTGTATCGCGACGCCGCATTTTCTAAACATCGATTTGCTTTTGTCTTTTGGGATTTTCTGTTCCGCCAGTCAAATAATTCTAAGCCAATCAGATTCTTGCCATCTCTCGCCTAGTGCAGTTGCCTGGCTTTCTGTCGCGACACTGTCTGGTTTTCGTCCAGAGGATAGCCAGGGATGTGCACAAAGCGAGACTCTGATTGGCTCAGAATGGTTTTACTGACGGAACAGAAAACCAAAACAAATCGTGTTTTAAAAATGCGGGTCGCGATACAACGGATTCGACAGTAAGACTAAAAAATATTGGGTACTGGATATTCAGGGTCTGGATGGGGTTAACCGACTAGCGACAAACGGCTTAAAAAGTAACTGACTACCGACAAAACATGAAAACTAGCGACAAAAAAAGTATTTGCCGACAACCGACATTTTGTTGTTATTTCCGGTATTTTTACTCTTTTCTTTTATCGTCAATCTACTTAAATTCGGCCATCCCAGAATCTGCACTATGCATTTTCTGTTGCATCAACTTTTCAGTCAATTATTAATCCATAATTAATTTATTATCAATAAGTTATTCATTACTAATCAATTCTAAATAATGTTTTATCTTGTTTATACATTAAATCTGGTACAAAAGCGAATACTAGCTTAGATTCACCGACTACCGACAAAGACTGATAATTCTTACCGACTACCGACATGCAGACCCCCCCCCCCCCCCCCCATCCACATCCTGGATATTGGGTATATTGAGTGAGCCAATCACTAGGAGCGTACAACTGAGATACAGTGACTACGAGTGAGCCCATCACTAGGAACGTATAACTGTGATACAGGTACTATGAGTGACTAGGAGCGTACAACTGTGATATTAATAGACTGGGTAAATCATAGCTCTGTTCGGTCTTTTAGCTTATTCACAATGCCAACTTGGAATTGCGAAATCACGAAGGCCTTACCCCGGCACAAGTAGCGTCACGGGAAGGTCACGTGGGTGCACTCAAGCTTCTCGTCCAATCAGGTACAGGGAAACGCAGACAGCGCTGACAAAATTCAAATTGTACAACGAAAACACTTTAGACACCCACACTTTTAGACGAAACAAAAATACGAGGATCTCTGTCCTTGAAATATTTACTTGCCAAAAATTATCTATCTGCATAACGAATGGGGGTCTTGGTTTACGTTTTCTGTACAAGCTTGGCATTTGGGCTTTGTTCTGTCCTTTTTTGTTTGTTTTTTTCAAAAAAGCATATAACTTTAATAGCTAGTCAACCCTCTGCTGTCTGGTTGACGATATTTTTTTTTCTAAAGCTGAAAATAAAGGTATCCAGGCCTGTCACGTGCTTTGCGAAGACATAACCAGCCAATCATGTTTAAGGATCGCTGTGGAAAACAAAGAAGTCGAGGTGAGTTGTTTAAGATCATGCACAGTCTAATTATAAGGCTACTTTATGTCATGTGACCAAGTCTCAGTATCATGTGACCGGATGTCAGTGTCATGTGACTGGTTGTCACTATCATGTGACCAGATGTCACTGTCATGTGACCAGATGTCGTGAATGTTACGGCTCAATTTATGCGATGTGATAATATAATAGAATGCTAATGTCGTGTTTGCAGATTGCCAGAGTTTGTATTGAGTATGGATGTCACGTGTCCAGAATTGAGGTGAGCCATCATGATATACATGTCTCGCTCTTCTTTGGTTTGGAGTCCGGGAAATTAAACCCTCACCAATCTCAACCCAAACCACACCCAGCACAACTCATCTCGCTAATGAAACAAGCAGTTTGTCGTTGGATCTAGGATTCTAGTGCGACACGCGCTACCGTGGCCACCAAGACAAAGTTAACCATGCGACGGGCGCTACCGTGGCCACCAAGACAAAGTTAACCATGCGACGGGCGCTATCGTGGCCACTAATATACAAACCTAAAAAATTTAGCCAATAATCATGCGAGAAAATGCTTTCAGCGCCCGAATTAGATGGGTGGGATGCTGCAGGAGTTAGCTTAGTGCCCGATTGAAGCTCCAATATGCGATAATTTTTACAACTAGAAATTAAATTCTGACAGAGTGATCACACAAGTCTTCTACACGTTGCTTGTATTCATGGAGACCTTGAGATGGCGCAGTTGCTGGTGTCTCACAACGCAGACCTTAACCTGGAAGATGGAGATGGCATGACGCCGTTATTAAGGTACACAATGCGAAACGCAGTTACTAAGATACATATTTGCGTGACGCCGTTACTAAGGTACTTAGTACGAGACGCAGTTACTAGTACTAAGGTACATAGTGCAGCTGTTACTAAGGTACACAGTGCGTGACGCAGTTACTAAGATACATATTTGCGTGACGCCGTTACTAAGGTACTTAGTACGAGACGCAGTTACTAGTACTAAGGTACATAGTGCAACTGTTACTAAGGTACACAGTGCGTGACGCAGTTACTAAGGTACATAGTGAGTGACGCTGTTACTAAGGTACATAGTGCGTGACGCAGTTACTAAGGTACATATTTGCGTGACGCCGTCACTAAGGTACTTAGTACAAGACGCAGTTACTAAGGTACACAATGCGAACCGCAGTTACTAAGGTGCATAGTGCGTGACGCTGTTACTAAGGTATATAATGCGTAATGCCGTTACTAAGGTACATAGTGCGTGACGCGTTACTAAGGTACATAGTGCAGCTGTTACTAAGGTACACAGTGCGTGACGCAGTTACTAAGGTACACAGTGCGTGACGCAGTTACTAAGGTACATAGTGCGTGACGCTGTTACTAAGGTGCATAGTGCTTGACGCTATTACTAAGGTACATAGTGCGTGACGCAGTTACTAAGGTACATAGTGCGTGACGCAGTTACTAAGGTACATAGTGCGTGACGCAGTTACTAAGGTACATAGTGCGTGACGCAGTTACTAAGGTACATATTGAGTGACGCAGTTACGAAGGTAAATAACGCCGTGACTCACCCATGTTCATTTACAGAGCCAGTCTCTCAGGGAATTGTCAGCTCATCAGCTTTCTATTGGATCAGGTATTAATCGTAATATTTCTTTTGTTCAGCTTAATATAGTCATAACAAACATCAACTTTATTACAGCAATAGAATTACCATCTTCGACAATTACTTAGTTTGCTTGTTAGTGGTAGTCATTTGTTTCGAAACATTTAATTACACAGGGAGCTCGAGTACTCCTCAATCCCGATTCCTCGTGTCCCGCCCCCTCCCCCCTGATGTGTGCAGTAAAGAGAGGTCATCTAGACGCTGTCAGACTACTGCTGAGTAGGGACACGCCCATCTCCATCCGGGACATAAATGGACGGTGCTGTCTACACGTGGCCGTGTACTGTGATGACGTCACGACATTAAGGCTGCTTCTTGAGGCATGACGTCATCAATTAATCAATTAACCATCATTATTATGTAACCATTAGAAACATTTTAAAAATGGAAAGGCGGAACCATCTTACTGTCATTAATCAACATTAATCCATTTATAAGTAAGATGGGATCAGGGTCATCGCATACCCCCTTGTCCCCTTTGTTCTATGGGAGTAAAGTCAATAATGAAGTAGTGTTTTCATCATAGTTACGACGTGCTATAAATCCTGTGGGGTCTTGTTTGTCCCATGGGAGGGGAAGGGGGATGTCACTTTCTCCAAATGCCATCCATAATTTTCTGTGTCAAACCACTTCACGGAGATAGGGGAGGGGGGGTCAAGAGTTTGAATAATACTGGCCTCTCCCAGAAATGTGGCCAGATAACCTCTTGCTGTGCATTATCTCTGCATTATCATAACCGTCACCAATCATCAAATATGCATTGAACCAAACTGTGAAATATTTTTTTGTGTAGAATGGAGGCAAGCGTTTGATTGACTTACAAGACAAGAGTGATAAAACACCTTTGCACTTCGCCGCAATCGGCGGCAATATGCAGGTACAGGCATGTGAATTCCACGTCTCCTCGGAAAGGGTTTAGCTTGAGGTCCAGTTGGGACCGTCAAAGAGCATTTTAGCTCTGGGGCCGTGGTACCATTTTGAATAAAAGTGGTTACACCTGAACTCACACTAATAACATTAAACTTCGTCTGATCTTTTTTGTTATTGTTTATCATTGAAAATATAGCGGTTTATTCAGAAGGAAACTTTAACATAAAAACCCACGAATCAATTCTGATATGTTATTGACGATGTTTGATTGAGACTATCTTGGTTACTCGCTTGAATTAAACGATGGAAATGGATGCTTTGTGTGACTCGCCATTAAACGGAAGCATAAAATGGCGGAGTGATTGGCCTTCTTTAAGTAATACGGGAAGATGCATGTTACGCCAACATAGATACTTGATATAAAATTGCAACCCATTTACATTCTTACATTCTATTGTGTGACCGTTGCCTACCCTAGATGGTCACGTGTCTGCTAGAGGCTGGTGCAAACCCTTCAATCGCTGACGACGAAGAGAAAATACCTTTACACCACGCCGCCGAGTAAGTAGCCATAGCAACCACGACAGCAACGCGAACGGCAGAAAGCAACAGAAAAACAAATGAGCCAGACGTGAAATGTACACTGTCTTTTTATCCAAGCTACAACAGGCAGAAGCTAATAATATTAAGCTTTTATATGGAAATCTGCAAAATAAATTCACGTTCTTTACTTGTCGTTTCCGTCGATGTTGCTTGAACATAATAGTTATTTTCTCATCCTCAATTAATTTTTAAGTTGAACTTTATCCCTTTATGCAGTAAAAAATCGTTAATTTTGAACATGCCCGGAAGGATTTCTTCTTCCCTCCCTATAACTCAAGATTTTCGAGTTCGCGCAATTAAACAGGAGTGTTAGATATACAGGGCCGTAGCAGTGGGTGGGGCACTGGGGGCATGTGCCCCCCTCAATTAAATGACCAGTAGGAGTAATGTCTTACCGGTGTACAATTCTACCAAACAATGTCCCTTAGCTGTATAGCACACTGGCATAGATAGAGCAAATCCACAGCAGAGTTAGCACCGAAATAAAATTCCGGAAAAGTGAAAATGTGTTTTAAAATTGATTTGTCTTAAAGCCAAGCGGCGTGGCCAGGATTTTTAACAGGAGGTGGCCCAAAAGGCCCTTTTAAGGCATTTTCTCCTGAATTAAGATAATGTCTTATACATTTACTGTATGTTTGGCTAGAAGGGGGGGTGGTTGGCGGGCCCCCTGGGCCAACCCCATTGCTACGCCTCAATATGCTAAAACTTTGCTGTTACATTTAAAGGTAACCATATTGTATTCACAATTATGTCGTTGTTTTTCAGAGTTGGCGATTTAGAATGCATAGAAGCGCTCGTTCAAGCATCGCCAGACTCGCCCCAGGCTACCGATCACAGACTGCGTACTCCACTAGCTTATGCAGCCATGTCTGGGCATGCGCAATGCGTGGAATACCTCATTGGCCATGGGGCTCCTGTTACCCTCAGGTATAAGGGAACTAAAAATAGCAACGGCACGGAGAACGGGACGTCACAAAAAAGCCTTTATGCTTAGGGCTCAGTCGACTCAATCGACTCGCTTTTATAGTCCCTTAAAACGTTAAGAAAACTCCAGCACCATATTTCTACCATGATAACCAATTTATGTATGGTTTACAGCGCAATTGTCGCAGTTCTCGTTCGACCGTGAAGCTGGTGTTTCGCAGTCTGGGATGTGTTTGACAAAGTACTTTTCACGTCGGGTCTTTATTTACATTGTTTTCTGCCCTATAAGGACACGTCAAACACAAGATTCCACGGCAACAACAAAGATTGATACTATAAAAAAAACACAACTAATGTCCACAAAATCAACAAGAACAAAGGGTGACAGCTTCATTGTCATCATAGTCACCGACACCATCGATCATTATCATCATCACTATCATTTCACAATATGGAGGTATTGTTAAAGGAAATTAAAGTGATTGTAAGCCCCCCCCCCCCCCTCCCCCGCTTGGTGGTCCTTTTTTATTAAGGAATCTTCAAAAGCTATGCGTAAATGAAATGGTTATCACGATTTATCATTACTACACTAAAGCAATGATAAGATAGTCAATGACTTCTACCTCCCCCATAGGGACGACGATCGCTTGGACGCTTTGCTTCTTAGCGCGAAGGCATCTTCACCGGAAGTAATCCAAAGTCTGCTTGACCACGGTGCAGACATCGAGTCCCTTAGCAAAAACAGAGTAAGATAAATCACAACATATTTATCCCACGGTGCAGAAATCGGGTACATTAGTAAAACAGAGTAAGATCAATCACAACATATTTATCCCACGGTGCAGAAATCGGGTACCTTAGCAAAAACAGAGTAAGATCAATCACAACATATATATCACACGGCGCAGAAATCGGGTGCCTTAGTAAAACAGCGCATGTCTATCATAAAATATTTATCCCACGGTGCAGAAATCGGGTACCTTTCTAAAACAGAGCATGTCTAACAAAATATATATATCCCACGGAGCAGACATTGACTCCCTTAGCAAAACAGAGTAAGTCCAACACAATATTTATCCTCCTTGGCGCAATTATTGAGTCTATCGTTATAGCCGAATTCGTTGTTGCGCAAAAACAAAGAATTCAAATCAATTTCTCCAGTTCTCGTCTGAGAATAGCGCGTAGACAATCATGCAACCATGACAAATCAATTCCCTTGCTTTGTGCAGTCAAATGGCTTATGACGTTACAGTGAAAAAAATGAAAGCCATTAATTGGTTTAGACGGTTGATTGACTACGCGCTATTTTCCCATACGAGACAAGATTTTGGATTCGCGGAGGTCGCGCAACAACGAATCTGGCTATAAAACAGGGCAAGCCAGGCAAAATTTACAAATCCAATGAGGCAGACAACATAACGGTGTTGGTTGTTGGTTGTTGGTTAGAAGCAGGTATTCGTACCATGGCTCATTGGGTGGGTAGGTGAAAAATTGGGGGATTTAGTAAGGAAAAGGTGTGTGAAGGGGAAAAAGGGGGGGGGGCTAGCGAGGTAAATCATACATGCTATAGAATGACAAGAATTAAAGAATGAAAAAAATATTAGACAAAAAAGAGGTGTGGGATGTTTCATAGAGCTCTTTGAAATGTAAGGGACGGACAATGAGAAAAGCGAAAGGGGGTGGGGAGTTTTCAGTCGGGCATGTTTTTTTTTTCTTGTCACCAGGACGTGCATGAATTTTTTTAATCGTTGTATGCATTTTTCTGTTTGGTTTGTGCTGCATGCATTTCTTTCCAGGCTATTCATCGTGTATGATTTTTTTTTTTGTTCCTTACCCGCCCCGCCCCCCTTCACTTTTCTAATGGTCCGACCCTAAAGCAACCTTAAATATGTTCTAGTACATGGTTTTCATAAGAAAGTAAGAGCTGGTACTAGTCAAATGCAAACGGTAGAATGATTGGTTGGTTTGCAGGCGTCGTCACTGAGCGCGGCAGCGTTTTTCGGCAATACGGAGGTTGTAAGACTGCTCCTTAACCAAGGAGCGCGATTGGATAATCACTCAAGTTTCGGTGCGGGGTGCCTCGACGCTGCCATCAGGGGCCGACAGAAAGATGTCTGCATGGAGATAGTAAAACATTCGAGGTAGCCATGGGAACACGTCAATTATTTTTGGAAGATCTAAATAGGAGGAGGGGATAAGGCACAAAAAATATCTTTCGGTATTTTATGATAACTGATTACTGCAACCATCACCAACCCAACTGATTACTGCAACCACCACCACACCCCCACACCCCACCCCCACCAGCCAAAAAATCTGTGTCAAATGGGTTAACATTCAAAATGGAAAGTCAAAACAAACGACGAGACAGAGCTGTTGCAGGCTCGAAATATTGGTGAAGCATCCACGCCTCTACTGGTCATTTCCATCATATCAAGAAAATTTAGCCAAAAATTGTCGTTTTTATCAAACGCGGTCACTTCCATATAAGGAAACTTATATATTCCTTATTTGGAAAACTGCACGATTCTTGTCATTTTTAAGGTTGCCGTACCACAGGTGCTTAGTTAACTTTATGACTTGTAAACAGAGAAGAAAAACAGTGACTGTGACCATCTTAAGCCAATGGAGAAGGTCTCCATTGGCTTAAGATTCCTTGGTACCAGACACCCAAAACGACAACAGCCTCACCCCCTGCTACGGCCCTGTGAGGTGAACAAACATTGCTCTGAAACTTGACCAAAATTACTACCTAAATTTTTTTGAGAGAAAAAAGAGCCATCTAAATTACCCAATTCATGTTTTATAGATGGCGAGAAGCTCTTCTTGTTTCCGAAGCTGAAAAACACGATATCATGAAGTCCTTAATTGGGGAATTCCCGACCGCTGCAAAAGTAAGTAGTCGCTGATAGATTTATAGGAAAAGTTAGAAAAGACTAGAAAGATAGACCATATCTATGCCAAGGCTGGTGCGCTAAGGATTATGGTATTAGGGACGATGATGGTGTTGAACCAAAGAATGTTTATCATTTGCGACGTCTATAAAGCGGCAAGTCACCAGTATACTCTCGGTCGATTACGTAACGATCTCCTTTGATGTTTAACGGAAAACGTAGAAAATTCAAAATTGTAAAAGTAGTGTGTCTATTGGAAGAAAAGAATGACTGACAATTAGAGCAAATGGTATGTTAAATACTGCGGATTTTAACAGATTCTTTTATTTCTTGTCGGTTGAGGTTTTTTTTTCGTCGGTCCTCCGCAAGTAAACTGGGGCGATTGCCGCTTTATTTTATTTCACTATGGCCTGAGTGAGGTAAAAGGCCTGAGGTAAAAGGCCTGAGGTAAAAGGCCTGAGGTAAAATGCCTGAGGTAAAAGGCCTGAGGTAAAAGGCCTGAGGTAAAAGGCCTGAGGTAAAAGGCTTGAGGTAAAAGGCCTGAGGTAAAAGGCCTCAGGTAAAAGGCCTGAGGTAAAAGGCCTAAGGTAAAAGGCCTGAGGTAAAAGGCCTGAGGTAAAAGGCCTAAGGTAAAAGGCCTGAGGTAAAAGGCCTAAGGTAAAAGACCTGAGGTAAAAGGCCTGAGGTAAAAGGCCTGAGGTAAAAGGCCTAAGGTAAAAGGCCTGAGGTAAAAGACCTGAGGTAAAAGGCCTGAGATAAAAGGCCTGAGGTAAAAGGCCTAAGGTAAAAGGCCTGAGGTAAAAGACCTGAGGTAAAAGGCCTGAGGTAAAAGGCCTGAGGTAAAAAACCTGAGGTAAAAGACGTGAGGTAATAGGCCTGAGGTAAAAGGCCTGAGGTAAAAGGCCTGAGGTAAAAGGCCTAAGGTAAAAGGCCTGAGGTAAAAGGCCTAAGGTAAAAGGCCTGAGGTAAAAGGCCTGAGGTAAAAGGCCTGAGGTAAAAGACGTGAGGTAAAAGGCCTGAGGTAAAAGGCCTGAGGTAAAAGGCCTGAGGTAAAAGGCCTGAGGTAAAAAGCCTGAGGTAAAAGGCCTGAGGTAAAAGGCCTGAGGTAAAAAGAAAAGACGGGAATTACATTTGCCGCTGGAGCAAAATCGTTGTTAATCCGCCATTACTCATTATGCCAATCATCAATCCAGGTTGTGATGGATAAATGCGTAATATACTCAAAGCATTTGAAGACAGATGATAATTTCTCGGTATGTAAACACGAATTACAGACTCTTACCTATACGCCTATTTTCAAAGATATTTCCATAGTTTAGCCTGCTAGCCGGCTCCCATCTCATTATTTTCGAATATTGGGAACCCTGTGCGCGCGCGAAGGCCGAGGTGCGCTGGGCCGAGGGTGCAAAGAAATTTTGACAGCTCACGCCTCGCTGAGGTCAAAGCGCAGCTAAGCGTGAAGTGGGCTAGATTCGAAAAGACGAAAAGAGGGGGTTTTTGTTGCCGGCTCTCATTTCTTTGCACCCTCGGCCCAGCGCACCTTGGCCTTCGCGCGCGCGCAGGGTTCCCAATATTCGAAAATAAAACATTTCCGAATAACGCACAACGAGAGCCGGCTAGCAGGCTACCCATAGTTCGGAGGTCCGGATGCAAGGTTGAGTGACAGCATTTACTTTCCACAGGTTACTTATAATTTTGAGTTCATGGAATCTTGTCCAGAAGGCAAGAAGATGAAGAAAATGGGCACACATTTCTTTGGGCCCCAGGTAAGGGATAAACATAGCTTACATACCATCTTGAAAAATGGAACATTCCACACATACCATATTATAGATTAGAAAGGGAACAGTGGAATTCCTAATTTATTACTGTCGACTGTATACTGTTTTCAAAATTTGTTTTGGTTTTCTGTTCCGTAAGTAAAACCATTCTGAGCCAATCAGAGTCTCGCTTTGTGCACTTCCCCGGCTTTCCTCTGGACGAAAACCAGACAGTGTCGCGACAGAAAGCCAGGCAACTGCACTAGGCGAGAGATGGCAATAATCTGATTGGCTTAAAATAATTTGACAGGCGGGACCGAAAATCCCAAAGGACAAAAAACAAATCGATGTTTTGAAAATGCGGCGTCGCGATACAACGGATTAGACAGTAATGATTTTCAGCGTTCTAATGATTCTCATGATTTCTGTTTAGTGTATGCTTGAGCATCGTCACCGTGAACTTCTATTCCATCCCTTAGCGAAAGAGCTCATCAATAGAAAATGGTAACCTTGTAAAAATCAGCCTTCTTTATTGTACAATTTTTTTGTCCGACTTGCGTTATCTGTTTTTCCCTTTTTGGAGAATCTGTATCGATACGTTTATTTATACGGGCTAGCCTGCGTAGCGGCTCTAGGAAACAGGAGGCCTATCACGCCATTTGCTGATCCATTTACCCACCTGCCTTTGCCTTCACTTCCCCTGTTTACCCCAGAGACCGCGGAGCAAAGTGGATGGGCTGACAATTGAACAAAAAAAAATATTATATTGAAAAACGAGAAGAAATAAATTATAGTACCCTAAATGATCTAATAAACGCTCCCGATCTAAAGAACGCCTCCTATCCAATGAACACCTCACCCTGAGCTTAAAAGTTTGTATTGAACGCCCCTGCCTAATAAACGCCCCCACCCCCCACCCCCCGCCCTCCCCTACCCTTCCTCCAAGCTGAAAAACAAACGACATAGGAATTCTAGTAATATAAATCAAATTCAATTACCTTTTTGCTTAATCTGAGCCGTGGCTTTTACTGGGTGACACTTGCTCAATGTCAAGAATCGCTTGTTACGTTGTTCCTATCTATTGAACGCCCCCCTCGGACCATCGAAATTTAAAAACTTCCCGCGCCGGGCGGTTATTAGATCATTTGCGGTATTAGACTTGTTTCTGTCGCAAAAAGTGGTGTGGCCACTCCCCTCAGTCCCCCCCCCCTCTGCGGTGCCTGTACCCGTGAGCTCGCTATCACTGAAAATGAATTTCTTCTTAAGGGTAACGGTGATAGTTCCGATTCTCTGGCTGTATGTTGTCATCTACGCGGCGTTCATCTTGAATCTCTCAAACTCGATGACCTGCTTCCGCAATTACGACCTGACGACAGGAGAGTACAAGGGAACAGGAGGGGTAAAATATCTTGCACGGTTAAAGAGATATCTTGCACGGTTAATGCACGGTGAAAGATATATCGTGTACAGATAAAGAGATGTCTTGCACGGCTAAATAGTTGTCTTAAACGGTTAATGTACGGTTGAAAGATATATCTTGTACGGTTAAAGAGATAACATCGTGCGAATGGAAATGGAATGAAAGGGTGAAAAACAAAAGTACACTCCATTTACCTTGTTGGATTTTTTTTTTAATTTCCCACATCATCAATGCATGAGTGAAATTTAGAAACTAAATCTCTCTCATCATTATGCATGAGGGAAATTTAGGATCATCTATTGTTTTCGAGGGAATATCGCTAGTAATCGTCCCTCCGAAAACAAAAGAATCCGAGGTGATCATGGTATTACTTTGTTGAAGCAAACAGGAAGATTTGCGATCTTATTTAAGACAAGTATTTGCACAAGAAACCAAGTGCCGCTAATAACAGCCACTTTCCTCCGTGTTACCCTTAATCTTACTCCCTGCCTTTTTACCTTTCTTTATGATATTTACGCAAAAGGGTCCTTGCGCTAGGAAATCACGTGACATTTCTGGGTGACAAATTCAAAACAAAAACATCAAACAAAAAAATCAGAAATGACTGCGCCCGTCACACCAGCGAACGACAATAAAAATAAAATCTTTAAATAAAACTAAACTCTTTCTGAAAAAAAAAAAGAATTTTGGCTTTTTTCGTAAGCGCTAAATAAGTTGCTTCATGTTGCTGTTATTTTGCCGCTAAAAGCCAGAGCGCGCGCTAGTTTGCCACCCAAACAGTCAAGTGATCTCTTAGCGCAAGTCCCCTATTATCTCAATTTCTGATTTTACAGAGCATGTGCACACCAGAATCCCTTCAAATTCAAAGCATTGTGTTGGGCACACTGTCAGCCTTGTCTATCCTTGGACATTTCTATCGAATGATCGTTGAGGTAAGATGGGACTTGGGCGAGGATAAGGTAGGATTGCAAACAAAGCTTGTAAGCAGCAATACTTGATATAATTTGTTTTGTCGTTGCTATTGTCCTGGGTGTGTCTTAGCTGGTCGGCATATTTATTAAGTGAAGTAAGCAATCCTAGCGGTCATTTTGACCCGCTCGCTATATTGTAAGCACTGTTTTATGTTTATCACTGTTTTATTCTGGCAAAAGCCTTATAGTTATAGTTACTACAACAATTTTATTATTATTCAATAATTGGAAGACAAAGTATGTAAAGAAATATGGAATAGCCATCCATGAACAAGGTTTTAAACATAATTTACCAAATTCAATCGAAAATATCACAATATATCGAAACAAAAACTAGCCGAAAGCAATAGATTCTATCACACTTGGAATTTTTGTAATACCACAAAACGGCGGCTTACAGAGATGTTTTCGTTACCTTCAAAACAGTATGGGAACTCTGTGTTTGGTGAAGAAACCTTTAAGGGACGAACCTTTAGAACAGTGAAGGGGTCGGGGTGGGGAGGTTTCAGTCGTGTATGATTTTTTTTGTCCTTACCCACCCCCCCCCCCCTCCCTACAACCCGCCCCTTTCATTTTTCTAATGGTCCGCCCGTTAAGAAACACCGACAGACAGATCAATCTTGTCTTCCCTTGAAACGTTCTCTCACACGGGGTTTCTTTAAATCTTTAAAATTTTTAAAAACGTCTGCTTGATTCTATTTCAGGGATGGGGATACGCAGAGAAAACAAGCCTGCTGAAACTGACCACTTTTTTATTTGCCCTCATCACGTCTGTGATGGGGGTTTTTCCTGAGTTTCGTGTCAATCAATTCTCATTTGGCGTCATTACTGTGCTGTTTGCATTCTTAACCGCATCCTTCTTGATCCAAAGGTAAATTTTTAAGATAAAACAATAATATGGATAGTGACAACAACAATTATATAATAAAACACTAATAATGGTCATCCCTTTGGAAAACGTCTAACATGAGCCTTTTGCGCCCCCTCCGGTTAAAAATCCAGGCTATGCTCCTTACTAGGCTAAATTGACATTTTGTCAAGTTTTGTTTTGCAGTTTATTCACGTCCGGAATATACGTCACCATGTTGTTCGTCGTGTTAAAGACTCTTCTTAAGGTAAACCGTGACGATTGCCTGTGTAGGTAGGAGGTGTACGTATCCAAAACAAAAATCCCCCTAGATACTAGGCGGTACCGGGCGGGCTGAGGAAGGGGGTGGGCGATGTGGGACGTACCTGAAAGGTTTGGGGTGGGGATGGGGGTGATGTGGGCCGTACCTAGCGGGTCTGGGGTGTGGATGGGCGATGTGGGCCGTACCTAGCGGGTCTGGGGTGTGGATGGGCGATGTGGGCCGTAGCTAGCAGGTTTGGGATGGGGGTGGGGTGGAGTTGCAGCAGATGCCTCTCCAATGACGAAAGAAGAAAAAGTAGATATTACAATTTTACTTGTAGTATTCTCTCCTAGCGTTCTTTTCATCCTTTTCGTCCCCAGGTGGTCATACTTTTCATGGTTCTGTTCATGGCATTTGCCGTCATCTTTTCGGTGTTGATCTCCCGTCCTGATCCGGTAAGAGCAACACGCATACCTACTTTAGGTTTAGTCTTCAACAAACGTTCTTAACCCAAAACCCTGAGAATAGTGGAATTGAAAAATGGACATTGTACCTTCAGGCTAGAAGGGTCGCGACAAAGCCGTGCAGGGGGTTAGGGAGAGAAACCTTGATACTCTGTGTTCCCGAGAATGTGGAACATCCTCAGAACCTATTCCAATGCTTCACTCTTCACACTAAATCTCAGAACAAATCAAATTGATCAAGGCCGACCTCTGTCCTAGTCCTTAGACCCTAATCAGAACGAGAACATCATATTCCACATTATAAACACAGGCACATACACAAAGTGCGCGAAAACCCCTCTTGGCCGCCAGAAAGTGGGTCATTTTTTGTTGTAGGATCGTCAAATTCTATGCTTTTTCCATATTATGACTTTGACAGTGCACTCCCAATTAGCCAACACTGGGTAGGCGGCGCCTGATGAAAACATTATTCATTGATAACTTGGTCATTCCTTTGTCTAGCAACTTTATAGGACGATTGCACGGAATAAAACAGTCCAAATCGAGGTAAGATTGGAAAGCTCAGGTTCTAATCCTGGCACCTCATGGCGACTTTCTATTAACAAAACACGCTGCTCTAAAGGTCACCCAAAATACTTTCATGAACTTTGATGTTCTAACGTTCGGCGGATAAACGGCTGAAATGCATCAGATTGCATTTCATGTCTGGCTGAATGTTTTTTGCCGTCCATTACATGACGGATGCCGTTCTCCGTCTCTGCTTTTCGTATAATTTTCAAGACCCCCCCCTCCCCCCCCCCCCCTATGGGAGCCTAGGTGGCGCAGTTGGCAGAGCGTCGCTCTGTAGTGCCTGTGCCCCTCACCACAGGTTTCCCGGTCGCTCTGTAGTGACTGTACCCCTCACCACTGGGTTCCGGATTCGATTTCCTGTTCCGACGTGATTTGATTTTGTTATTGCTCGTCTTTGTTCCAAGGGTTTTTCTCTCACAAATGCCCGCTCCCCCCCCCCCCCCCTAAAAACAACTTCGATCTAAGCTGTGTTTGTGGTCAGACATGAATCGCATGGCGGTTGCCTGAGGCGCTTTCTATGCCTTTGACTCGACCAAGTTCTGCAAATCTGCGCGCTCCTCTCCTTTGTTAGGGAAATGTCGACTTCAGAGGTTAATCGCATGCTTAATAAGATCTCCTTGTTGAATCCTAATTTCAGCAACCGTTCCAGACGCTCTACTTGTCAATTCTCAAAGTGGCTGCCATGACGATAGGAGAATTGGAGTATACGCGATTCTTTGTCGAGCAACATAACACCTACCCGACCCTCACAAACGCCATCTTTATCTGCTTTTGCGTCTTTATGCCAATCGTGTTGATGAATCTTCTCGTAAGTACCAGTCAAGCCCCAAAAGTTTTGACCGGGTTTCCTTAGGTTGTAAATGCTGTGACGTCACAGGAAACCATCTCTTCCCAGATCCCACGCTCTCTTACTTTCTCCAATTGGATTTAGTACCTCTCTCCATGCAATGTCATCAAAGGTTCATTTTAGTTGCTTGCTACTCTCATCTGATACTGCATATACAGTAGATAATTTACTTAGTCCCCCCCCCCCCCCACACACACACACAAACTTTCCTTGCAGGTCATTATGTATTTCTATTTGTTCTCTTCTGCAGATAGGCTTAGCGGTTGGTGATATTGAGTCCGTTCGCATTAATGCCGAGGAGCAGTTGATGGCTCTTAAGGTACAGCAAGCTCAAGACCAACCCACAATCGCCTACCAACCAAACTAATGAGTCAACTCTTCATCCGGCCATGCATTCCTATGTTACCAAATAACTGAAAATAATCTTTTTTTTTCTCTTAAATCTTTGAGTTTTTAGGGCAGACGTCATTATATTCTGCATATTTATATATTTGCGGCGTTTTTCAAGTTTAATAGATTTGATAAATATTGCTTGTTCGATTGTATTTTTAGGGGGGAAGGGGGTGGTGCAAGACAAATGATTGTTCCCACATGGATCACATGTGCTCTTTTTAACGCTTGAGTCTTTTTTCTTAGATACATGCGATCTACACCACGACACGCCAGCTTCCAGTAGCAATAACACGCCGATTTTACAAGCCCACGGTAATCAGGTATCCCAACCGTGAGATCAGATCACTGTGGACGCGGTTAAAAGGTTTAGGTGACATACTGTTGCTAGGCAACGAGCAGGAAGCAACGGAGAATCGCGCAAGCGATATGGAACGGGTCAGCAGTCTTACAGTTAGGATGCAGGAGCAAGAGGAGAGGTGAGCCCTATAGTTCAATTTTCCATACTTATAAACTGTTTCCTCTCGTGTAGATTATTCCCACTTCTACTAACAGACACCCTTTGGTTTTTAATCCATAGGATGAAGGCTCTTCTTACAGAGGTGTCGCAGCAACGAGAGATTCTGAAGCGAATCATGAGCGCGCTTAGATGAGAAGATAGAAGAGTACTCTCCAATTGGTGGGGATGCCCCAAAAAGTTTTAATTAACATGCGAGGATCGCAGATTGACAAAGACTTCCTAACTAGGGGGATTCCATCGTGCTCTGATGTGCACTGAAGCATTTCTTTACCTGGTTTGCTAGTGAAGTTTATGTCAGTCAGCACGTTTATCGCAGTCTCATTGAGTTTTTTTGGCCTACTTCACAAAACTGCCAAGGTGGCCACGCTAGCGCGCGTCGCATGAAAAAACTGTCAAGATGGCCACGGTGGCGCGCGTGGCATGGTAAAACTGTCAAGATGGCAACGCTAGCGCGCGTCAAAATGTAAAAGATATCCTAGAGGAAAAAAAGGAGACAAATGATAATTTATAATTTAGCATGGCACGAGGGGAATTTAGTGATCAAATATACCCGCAACCGAGGGATGATTGGTTGACGTCCCGACGCCGCAGGCGCATACTCTGGTCTTTTGGCGCAGGGTCTATTCCTGCTCTAATCAGGAAGATGCCTTCTATTTGTTTCCCTGGTGAAAACTAGAAGAGGTATCTTGGTTCTAAATTTCTTTCATGCACTGATGTAGAGGGAAATTTAGAAGACAAAAGATTCTTTTGTCTTTTTCTAAATTTCCCTAATTATTAATGTATGAGGGAAATTTAAAAACTAAATGCCCCTATCATTAATACATAAGGGAAATTTAGAAACTAAATCTCCCTCATCATTAATGCATGAGTGAAATTAAGGACCATCTATTGTTTTCGAGGAAATTTCGTTAGTAATCGTCTCTCAGAATACAAAAGAATCCGAGGTGATCATGGTATCATTCAGTAAACGCCTATTTAAACAGCTCTTCTCAGTCTGAGGAAAGTGTGTGATAGAAGATCGGTATAAAAATGATCATTCAAAAGATAAAACAATTCTCAAACAATCAGTCGATTAGAGTAGTATATTTGCATATATATACATCTGTAATACACATACATGTTTCAATTCTATACAACTTTAAAATCTTGGGTCACCGATTCACGGGACATGTTCTCTTGGTGTGACCTAAAAACAAGCAAATTCATTTAAGGAATAACAGAACAATGAACTGCAGTACTAGTACCCTAAACAAACAGGGATGTTCTCTATAAACGAGTAAAAAACCTATAAATATTTCTAGGTTATGATTTTAGATACTTGTATCATCACAGTGTTGATCTGTATTTAGAAATCCCCAAATAACGGAACTATACTAATAGCAATCGCCACATTGTACAACATCGTACCTTCCTGGTGACAATTCCCGCATCGTTTCCTCTTCCTTCCGCCTCCTCCAGCGCCTCCCCGGGCCGCTCCGCCTGTCCCCCCTCTACTGCCCCCTCGTGACATGCCACGCCCTGTCCCGTCCTCGTCCTGGTCGGCCCATTTGAAGAAGCCACAGCTTTGGCCGATCGGTTTACTGCAGGAGTAGAAGGGGCGACCCTTGTTTGGACCATCTTTGTTGACAGTTCGGCTTTAAAAGCGAACATTTTACTTTTAATATGTAAATAAAGGCGACATGCACTAAAACATGTAACTTTTTAAGTAACAAATAACACAGAAATGGCTGCACCCGTCGAACGAGAAATAAATTCTTTCGATGAAAATGAGCCCTTTCTGACACAAAGCCCTTTCTGGGTTTATTCGTAAGCGCTGAATAAGTTCCGTTTTGTTGTTATTTTGCCGGCAAAGGACGGAGCGTGCGCGAGTTTGCCATCCAAAAAGTCACGTGGTTTCTTCTCCACTGAACATGACAAATCTTCCATCCTAATAATCATAATCTAATCCAAGCCCGTTCCTCAAAAATAACTTTTGAGCACCAAAATGGGGGTGGGGTATACATACGGGGGCTGATTTAAAAATAAACCCTTACCTTACAGCTGGCTGCCGACAGTTACACACAAGTTCATCACCGATGCTAGAAGCATCAAGAAAACACTATTATGAATCCCTGTATTTCTAACACATTTCTGTATAGACTACAAAGACCATGGTCATTTCACCAAAAGATGCCTTTTTCACATTCAGAAGTGTCCGCTGATGAGATGTTGGCATTTAAGACGGTACTGATGAGATTGTGTGACGGCACTGATGAGATTGCGTGACGGTACTGATGAGATTGTGTAACGGTACTGAAGAGATTGTTTGACGGTTTTGATGGATTGCGTGACGGTTGTGATGAGATTGTGCCACGGTACTGATGGGATTGTGTGATAGCACTGATGAAATTGTGTGACGGTATTAATGAGATTGCGTCACGGTACTGCTGAGATTGTGTCACGGTACTGATGAGATTTTGTGACGGTTCTGGAGAGACTGTTTGACGGTATTGATGGATTGCGTGACGATACTGTTGAGATTTAATGACCGTACTGATGCGATTGTGTGACGGAACTGACCTTTGTGAGTTTCCACCAGAACCACCGAAACCTGTAAAGATACCCATATCAGCCTCTTTTCAAAGTAACGTGTCACATGGGTGTACCAGAAGTATTGCAACTTCAGCGATAAACGCATTGCTCTAACGGAAGTAACGTCATTTCAACAATAAATACATGGTTCTACCGGAAATAACGTGAGTTTTGCGATAAGCCCGTGGTTTTACCAGAAGTAACGAGATGAACACGTGATCCAAGCGCTTACCTGAATCATTCCAAGAAGATGATCCATTGGTCGAGGACCACAGGGTTGGTCGAGGAGTGCTGGGTAACGGTCCGTTAGCGTCTGCCCAAAGGAAGAAATCGCAGCCGCCTTCCCGCTGGGAACATTTGTAGAACTGACGGCCTACAGAATTAAGCAAGAGGCACATAACGTATATATATGTATAACGCTTATATAGTTGGGACAATACACCCGACAGAATACGACAATATTCACGACTATGGAATCACATGGCATTTGTAGAACGGACGCCCAACAAAATACAACAAGAATCACATGGTATTTGTAGAACTGACCTCCTACAGAATACAACAAGATGCAAGGCATGCAAGGTGTGTAACGCATTGTGTTAATAGGGGCATAAGGATGGACAGACTTTCATAGTCAGCCGGCTCTAAGTGATCGACAATTACCTTGATTGGGACCGTCCTTCCTGACCGTCAGTTGAATAGCAGCGTTACCACAGGTACACACAATAGCATTTTCGTCACTGTAACAAACATAATAACTGTATCATAAAAATTTCATGCGCATACCAGCCAGAATCCTCTGGAACTTGGAATAAAACAATGCACAAACCTGTGAATACTTCATGATAATTAGAGTAGCTAACAAGACTAACTTATCAGGCGATGAGTTTAATCTTAATTAGAGTAGCTAACAAGACGTACCAATGGAATGTTATATTGAAGCAGGATGCTGCCTCTGGGTGGTTCTCGCTCACTTTACACTCACTTGTTATTTGAGTTGAATGAAGACATCCCATTCGGTGAAAACATCCCTGAGTCGACTGTTGTACTCAAATTCCCAGCAGAACTGGACGAATTGGTCTGAGAAGAACCAAACCGGTTTGTATTCTGTCCCCATGAAACATTTCCACTGAATCCATCAGTAAGTGGACTAGTTTGACTAGCATTAAACCGGCTTGACTGGTTTGATCCGGTTGTGCGGGTTCCTCTCCCCCTGCCTCGTCCTGAGGCACTGGTTTGACTTGCTCCAAACTGGCTTGACTGGCTTCGCCCCCTACTCTGACCTCGCGAAGGTTGTGACCCTCTTGTATTACCTCTAACTGTAATCAGAACCATGGTCAGAAGCCTAAAGTAGTTGTAGGTCGTGTTATTCAGTTCACAATACCTTGCTGCATCTGTCTGTTGTTCTGCACAACACGGCTAATGTCCTTGATATCGAGGGTTTCCGTAAGCATCTCATCACACCCGCCGATGCACCCAACGTACCTGACATAATCAATAAAAAAGGCCCACAATCACATGACAAAAACGTCACACAATCACACGACAAAAACGTCTTTCCTGCAATCACAAAAAAACGTCATGACGTTCACAAAATCACAGGAAACGTGTCATACAATCACATAAAATTACATACTGTAATGGTATCATGGGTGGTACGGAGTGATGTATACATACTGTAATGGTATCATGGGTGGTACGGAGTGATGTTTACATACTGTTATGGTATCATGGGTGGTACAGGGTGATGTATACATACTGTAATGGTATCATGGGTGGTATAGGGTGATGTATACATACTGTAATGGTATCATGGGTGGTACAGAGTGATGTATACATACTGTAATGGTATCATGGGTGGTACAGAGTGATGTATACATACTGTCAGAGTATCATGGGTGGTACAGGGTGATGTATACATACTGTCATGGTATCATGGGTGGTACAGAGTGATGTATACATACTGTAATGGTATCATGGGTGGTCAGAGTGATGTATACATACTGTCAGAGTATCATGGGTGGTACAGGGTGATGTATACATACTGTCATGGTATCATGGGTGGTACAGATTGATGTGTACATACTGTCTTGGTATTATGGGTGGTACAGGGTGATGAATACATACTGTAATGGAGTCATGGGTGGTACGGAGCCTCTCTTGAATGTGAATCTAAGCATGTGCACATCTCGCGGTCGGCACACAGGACACACAGACTCGTCCACAGTTAGTGCAAGAACAGACTTGGGAAGGAAGATGGACGCACGGCATTGTGGGAAACCCTGGCAGCCTATCATATAGCTAAAGACAAAATAAGATGTTGAATAAGGATTGGGCTAAAGAGAATTAGGTAAAGAGGATTGAGCTAAAGGTAATTAGGTAAGAAGGATGGAGGACAGACGACTTATTAGGCGCTTAAGTATAAGCCAGAAAGTTTCTTTGTCAGAAATGGCTAATTTAATTCAAATATTTTACTTTTTTCGTATTTCTCTGGTGTGACGGGCGCAGTCAGTTCTGTGTAGAAAATTCACCTAATTAGCTAGTGCGAGTCAACTATCGCATGCCCCCTTAATTATTTGTAATTCAGCTCACTTTACCGAAATATGCTGAGCGACCAATGGAATTAATATGGAATACAACAACGACAATGATAATTTTACTTGCCTTCCCTCCTTGGTTTTCCGTAGTGTCATTTGGTGCTGTTCGCATCTCGGACAAGGCCGAACTATCGGATCAGCAGCTAATGGATCAAGCTCTACAATAATCAAGAAAACAGAAGTCTGAAACTTGACATCACAAAAACAGAAGTTAGAAACGTGATATCACAAAACAGAAGTAAGAAACGTGACATCACAAAACAAAACAGGAGTAATAATATTGATATCACAAAACAGAAGTAAGAAACGTGACATCAAAAAACAAAACAGGAGGACATAATATTGGAAAAACAGAAGTCAGAAACGTGACATTGCAAAAAATGACAGACGCACAAAAAAATGAGGTCTATTTGTTTTATACAACCAAGAAAATGTTTTCCTATGTTACTATCAAGTTTTGGAGAGGGCGCTGAAGCCAAGCAAGCGTGTGTCCTCTGATAACATATGGACCCATGACCAATCAGAGCGCGCGATGCAGTGTAGGAGAAGGACCACTTACCTTGTTCGATAAAATCCGCTGGGTCACCAAAGTAGTTGGACAACGCTTGGTCAAGCTTTATCGCCTACGAAGAGGACATAAATATCTTAACTGTTAACATACCAGACAGAAAAAAAGCCCTTTAAAATAAATATATAGTACTTATATAGCGCATTTACAGTATCAGTTAAGTTCTGAACATTCACATTTGAAATCCCGATTTCATAACAATTTTTCATGGCATCTTGTGGTCAGACTTTTCTGATCTCTTTCCTAACTTATAGTTTTAGTACAAATCAAGGCACATGAGTTTTAAAGATCGGGGAGAGGGGTAGGAAGGGGGTATTGGAGGACTTCAGTACTTGAATTTCGTTAAAAAAGATGTAAAAAACATGGGCTTGCAAATAAGACTTACCTCTTGCGCCGCTTGGATGAAGTTCTCTTTGTATTTGGCAATTTGTTCACGAAGCACGACTACCAATTGCAATGAAAGTAATGGCGATTAAAAACATAACTACAAAGTAAATAATAAATCGTAACATCAAAAAAATGGACTACCACTACAATGTAGAAGTGCGCCGCAATGGATATAAACAAGATTAACAACATGGAGAATTGAAGACAAAGTATTGCAACCAAAAGAACAGGAAACAAAGGACATATGTAACAATAGATATGTTGCGGCTTTTTATGCAGGCGGCTGCTAAGAGCTGTAAGCAATGTAAAGGTGAACAAAACGAAACATACCTGCACCACTTTTCGTTCCATCACAAATTCTGTAAATCAAAGATTATATGATAAGCTATTATTAATGGTCAGCTTTGAATAGTCTGTAAACCATTGCTGCAGGCGATAACACGGTCTGATAGTAACTATACCTGGCACTAACTTCACACTTTCTGGTAATGGCTTCACACTATCTAGCAATGATCTCAGACTATCTGGCAGTGACCTCACACTATCTGGCAATGACCTCACAATATCTGGCAATGACCTCACACTATCTGGCAATGACCTCAGACTATCTGGCAATGACCTCACACTATCTGGCAATGACCTCACACTATCTGGCAGTGACCTCACACTATCTGGCAATGACCTCACACTACCCTGGCAATGATCTCACACTATCTGGCAATGATCTCAGACTATCTGGCAGTGACCTTACAATATCCGGCAATGATATCAGACTATCTGGCAATGACCTCACACAATCTGGCAGTGACCTCACACTATCTGGCAGTGACCTCACACTATCTGGCAATGATCTCAGACTATCTGGCAATGATCTCAGACTATGTGGCAGTGACTTCACACTATCTGGAAATGACCTCACACTTTCTGCTAGTGACTTCAAACTATCTGGGAATGACCTCGCACTTTCTGCTAGTGACTTTAAACTATCTGGGAATGACCTCATACTATCTGGCAAAGACCTCACACTATCTGGCAGTGACCTCACACCACCCTGGCACTGACCTCACACTACCCTGGCAATGATCTCAGACTGTCTGGCAATTGCCTCACACCATCTGGAAATTGCCTCACACTATCTGGAAATTGCCTCAAACTATCTGGCAGTGACCTCATACTATTTGGCAAAGACCTCATACTGTCTGGCAATGAGTTTGGATTATTTGACAGTAACTTGGTGCTCCAAGAATTGGACGCTTTGCACAATCTGGGTGAGTGCTTGAGGCAAAGGATACTTATAAGTAAAGGGCAATTGGGATGGAAAAACATAATTATCTGTACACACCTCTTCAAATCTGCTTCAAGTCCAGAGCGAAGTTTTGGCTTGGAAAACTCAAAGTGCATAAGATCATAGCCTAGAATAAGTTATAATTAATGTACAAATAGAATGGATAAGTCGTACGCTGAACAGAGGTCAAAACGTTTATGTTGTAAACAGGAAGGTAAAGTATGGGATGATAGTAAAGTGGAATGAAGATTAAGTAAGCCCTGTCAAGAAGAGAGATAAGACTTTTACCTTATATTCGCCGCAAAAATCTGGAACAAATAGGCCTACTATACATAACTGACTCTTTTCCTTGGATGTAAAAATCTAAAGCCTTGTCAATCCGTACCTTCCACAAGTCCCATTCCAAGTTGTCCTGGTAGAAACGTGCCATCTCCTTGCACACCGACATATGAGCGGCTCTTGATGGTTTCTATGTGGTCTGCATGGGTGGCGTCAGTGCCTGAGATTGCAGTAAGAATTTTATGAAAGGGGCACTTGTACGCTTGAAAGTAATTGTTATCTTTTATTGTGTCAAGTAGGCTTGAAAACAATCAAAATCGTGTGGAATAGGCACAATAACCATTCAGGTATAATAAATGACTTTACATCTTTCAAATAAATACAATGTGGCGGTTTAAACGTCTCCCGTTCAGTGGATAGAAATCGATTGAAAATTATAGTGGTTTTGGATTCTGGTAAAGGCTGCCATTTACTCATAGCTTGAGAAAACAAACTAGATCCTTTGCATATGATTCATTTAAAGACTTTCTGAGTAAAAACGTGTCTCATCCTTTGCAAATAAGGTTTTGGTCCTTACCTATTCCATGTTTTTCCATCAGTGCAATTAGGTCTGCCTCCGTCAGGAGAGGGGGAGGGGTGGTCTCCCCATCAACCATCTACAACAAGTAATCCTAGCATCATATTTTGGGGGTAGAAAACTTCCTATACATTATAGATGTTACACCTCACAATCAAACCAAAAAATGTTTCTGGAATATTATTTAGATCAACAGCATACAGAAAGTCGGAGGTGAAAAGAGGACCAAGTCACAATAACATTTCCGCTACACTTGCACGGCATAAAACCTTTTACCTATTAAAATAAACCTTGTGAGTTACTAGGTCAACAAAACATTAACAATGTCTCGTCTGTGTAGCGCATATGTCTGGTGATTTGAATAAGACAACTGAATGACACGCTGTGATTTGTAATCAAAACGGACATTTTGGCATATACTGCCTTGTTCACAGTACTTCGATATGGTTCTAAGATATGACTGGTGGTTCCTTTGCATATTATAAAATTCATCAGTGATCTTAGACCAATCGAAGCATACAGCATAAGAACACGCAGAGAGCAAGCAGCTATGTAGGGATGTATAAACCTTTCCTGCACCTCAATGGATGTTGGCTGGAACTCTTCGTTTGTTTCATAAACCGGGATGACCTGTAAGTCAAGGGTAATTATATAAGTGATGATCTACAAGGATCAAATGTGGTACTTATGTGTTTGGTATGGATACGTGTAACATTATTAAAAGAGAGTGATGCAAGTCCCTTACCTTTGTGCTCCACCTGTCATAAGGGTACACATCAAGATAGTTACGAGCTGTAATCATCAGGCCTGTTGCAGTGAACTGGAATACACCATTGACATGTCAAGGGTTAAAAAGATATCATACTTTCAAGGCAAGAGATTAAATCTAACAAAATTTCCTTCTTAAAGTTCTGAAATATGCCGTGGTTTAGAGGCACTTGTGGATAACTAAGAAATTAGGGTCTTACTTTTTCACCAGCGATATCAATCTCCACACTTGTCTCCCGTCCTTGCGCATCCTAAAAAACATGTTTTCTTTATTTAAAAGACTTGGAAGCTAACATGACATACTGTACGGGGTAACACAAGTTTGACAACTTATCGGAAATAAGGAAAGAAACAGGTATTACTGCTTACAAAATAAAGGCAACAGAACAAGATTGAAAGCATCAGTAGCTTGAACTTTTACTTGAAAATGAATTATTACGATTGAAAGTTAAAGGGGTTGAAACAGGCTGTGAAAAGTCCCTTTCCATTACTAGAATTTACATAAAACAATCATTTTTTCAGTTCCTTCGCAAAGGTAGTAAATCATCAAATACAAACCTGAGAACAGCATGCCAGGAAATGGCGCACAATGAACTCATACAGTCTCTTGTCATTACCCTATCAAAAATAAGTCAAGTTTACCTTGTTTTATACTGTATGTTTAAAATAACCTGTTAAATACTGTATAAGTCAAGTTTACCTATACTGTACATTCAATACCCTGTCTCAAGTAAAACTATATGAAATGATGTTAATGAGATGTCAGTGAGATTTCAGAAATGAAGTATCGATAAGTGCAAATATGCTGAAAAGTCTTTGTGTGAACTGACATAAAATAAACATAAAGAATCTACAGTACACTTGTGAAAAGTGACCCTCAGACATACAGTCAAATGCTTACCTGTAAGTTATTAGTGTATTGTGTGGGATGGATTGGGGGATGAGCATTATCTGTCTTGGATCCTTGACGAGGATTTGGTCCATTAGCTAACACATCGCTTGCAAACCCTGTAACAAACTCAATGTAAGAAATCATGGACTCAACAGCATTGAATGTTGCTATATTCTAATCAGCTGTATTTTCTGTTTTCATTAAGGCAATAAGACATTTCTTGTTGAAGGCACATTCTAAGGTAGCATTACTGCATGGGATTAAAAAAAACAGTGAAAAGAAGAAGGGGCAGTGGACCTGGAACCATCACAGAATATCTCCTGGCTATAGTACCATAACAGAATACCTCCTGGCTATAGTACCATCATAGAATACCTCCTGGCTATAGTACCATCATGGAATAGCTCCTGGGTATAGTACCATCACGGAATATCTCCTAGCTATAGTACAATCATGGAATAGCTCCTGGGTATAGTACCATCACGGAATATCTCCTGGCTATAGTACCATCACAGAATATCTCCTGGCTATAGTACCATCACAGAATATCCCCTGGCTATAGTACCATCACAGAATACCCCCTGGCTATAGTACCATCACAGAATATCTCCTGGCTATAGTACCATCACAGAATATCTCCTGGCTATAGTACCATCACAGAATATCTCCTGGCTATAGTACCATCACAGAATATCTCCTGGCTATAGTACCATCACAGAATATCTCCTGGCTATAGTACCATCACAGAATATCTCCTGGCTATAGTACAATCATGGAATATCTCATGGCTATAGTACCATCACAGAATATTCTCTGGCTATAGTACCATCACAGAATATCTCCTGGCTATAGTACCATCACAATACCCCCTGTCTATAGTACCATCACAATACCCCCTGGCTATAGTACCATCTCGGAATACTTCCTGCCTATAGAACCATCACGGAATATCTCCTGGCTATTGTACCATCACAGAATATCTCCTGGCTATATTACCATCACAATACCCCCTGGCTATAGTACCATCACGGAATACCCCCTGGCTATAGTACCATCACAGAATATCTCCTGGCTATAGTACCATCACAGAATATCTCCTGGCTATAGTACCATCACGGAATATCTCCTGGCTATAGTACCATCACAGAATACCCCCTGGCTATAGTACCATCACAGAATATCTCCTGGCTATAGTACCATCACAGAATATCTCCTGGCTATAGTACCATCACAGAATATCTCCTGGCTATAGTACCATCACGGAATATCTCCTGGTTATAGTACCATCACAGAATATCTCCTGGCTTACCATCACAGAATATCTCCTGTGTAGTACCATCACAGAATATCTCCTGGCTATAGTATCATCACAGAATATCTCCTGGCTATAGTACCATCACAGAATACTCCCTGGCTATAGTACCATCATGGAATATCTCCTGGCTATAGTACCATCACAGAATACCCCCTGGCTATAGTACCATCACAGAATATCTCCTGGCTATAGTACCATCACTGAATATCTCCTGGCTATAGTACCATCACAGAATACCCCCTGGCTATAGTACCATCACAGAATATCTCCTGGCTATAGTACCATCACGGAATATCTCCTGGCTATAGTACCATCACAGAATACCCCCTGGCTATAGTACCATCACAGAATATCTCCTGGCTATAGTACCATCACAGAATATCTCCTGGCTATAGTACCATCACAGAATATCTCCTGGCTATAGTACCATCACGGAATATCTCCTGGTTATAGTACCATCACAGAATATCTCCTGGCTTACCATCACAGAATATCTCCTGTGTAGTACCATCACAGAATATCTCCTGGCTATAGTATCATCACAGAATATCTCCTGGCTATAGTACCATCACAGAATACTCCCTGGCTATAGTACCATCATGGAATATCTCCTGGCTATAGTACCATCACAGAATACCCCCTGGCTATAGTACCATCACAGAATATCTCCTGGCTATAGTACCATCACTGAATATCTCCTGGCTATAGTACCATCACAGAATACCCCCTGGCTATAGTACCATCACAGAATATCTCCTGGCTATAGTACCATCACAGAATACCCCCTGGCTATAGTACCATCACAGAATATCTCCTGGCTATAGTACCATCACAAAATATCTCCTGGCTATAGTACCATCACAGAATATCTCCTGGCTATAGTACCACCACGGAATACTCCCTGGCTATAGCACCATCATGGAATGCTGATCAAATTACCTCCCCAGTTTGCATCCTGGACTTGCTTCTCCACCAGTTCAGCCAGGTTAAGCGAGGATGGAAACATATTGGTCTCTGTTCGAGGATAACTAATAAACCTGTAGCAGATGAATATAAAAAGCTGCTTTGCAAATTCCAGCAAAATACCAAGTTATAAAAAGCTTCCATCACCGTATTTGGATAAGTAATACTATATCTACTGAACATCCTAATTAAAGCACAAGAATTTGGCTGATGTCCAGGGTAGAGTCATGGTGCATCATACAACTTATCACTACATATTTTGCTAGTTGGTCTTGTTGTTTGCCTTGTATGCCTGGTTTGTCTGGTGTGCATGGTATGTCTGGTTTATGTGGTTTGTCTTGTGTGCATGGTCTGTCTGGTTTATATGGTTTGTCTGGTGTGCATGGTATGTCTGGTTTAGATGGTTCGTCTGGTGTGCATGGTCTGTCTGGTTTATATGGTTTGTCTGGTGTGCATGGTATGTCTGGTTTAGGTGGTTCGTCTTGTGTGCATGGTATGTCTGGTTTAGGTGGTTCGTCTGGTGTGCATGGTATGTCTGGTTTATATGGTTTGTCTGGTGTGCATGGTATGTCTGGTTTATATGGTTTGTCTGGTGTGCATGGTATGTCTGGTTTATGTGGTTTGTCTGGTGTGCATGGTATGTCTGGTTTATGTGGTTTGTCTGGTGTGCATGGTATGTCTGGTTTATGTGGTTTGTCTGGTGTGCATGGTTTGTCTGGTTTAGGTGGTTCGTCTGGTGTGCATGGTATGTCTGGTTTATATGGTTTGTCAGGTGTGCATGGTATGTCTGGTTTATATGGTTTGTCTGGTGTGCATGGTATGTCTGGTTTAGGTGGTTCGTCTGGTGTGCATGGTATGTCTGGTTTATATGGTTTGTCTGGTGTGCATGGTATGTCTGGTTTATATGGTTTGTCTGGTGTGCATGGTATGTCGGGTTTAGGTGTTTGTCTGGTGTGCATGGTATGTCTGGTTTATGTGGTTTGTCTGGTTTGCATGGTATGTCTGGTTTATGTGGTTTGTCTGGTGTGCATGGTATGTCTGGTTTATGTGGTTTGTCTGGTGTGCATGGTATGTCTGGTTTATGTGGTTTGTCTGGTGTGCATGGTATGTCTGGTTTAGGTGGTTTGTCTGGTGTGCATGGTATGTCTGGTTTATGTGGTTTGTCTGGTGTGCATGGTATGTCTGGTTTATGTGGTTTGTCTGGTGTGCATGGTATGTCTGGTTTAGATGGTTTGTCTGGTTTGCATGGTTTGTCTGGTTTATGTGGTTTGTCTGGTGTGCATGGTATGTCTGGTTTATGTGGTTTGTCTGGTGTGCATGGTATGTCTGGTTTAGGTGGTTTGTCTGGTGTGCATGGTATGTCTGGTTTATATGGTTTGTCTGGTGTGCATGGTATGTCTGGTTTAGGTGGTTCGTCTGGTGTGCATGGTATGTCTGGTTTATGTGGTTCGTCTGGTGTGCATGGTATGTCTGGTTTATGTGGTTTGTCTGGTGTGCATGGTATGTCTGGTTTATGTGGTTTGTCTGGTGTGCATGGTATGTCTGGTTTAGGTGGTTTGTCTGGTGTGCATGGTATGTCTGGTTTATGTGGTTTGTCTGGTGTGCATGGTATGTCTGGTTTATGTGGTTTGTCTGGTGTGCATGGTATGTCTGGTTTATGTGGTTTGTCTGGTGTGCATGGTATGTCTGGTTTATGTGGTTCGTCTGGTGTGCATGGTATGTCTGGTTTAGGTGGTTTGTCTGGTGTGTATGGTATGTCTGGTTTAGGTGGTTTGTCTGGTGTGTATGGTATGTCTGGTTTAGGTGGTTTGTCTGGTGTGCATGGTATGTCTGGTTTATATGGTTTGTCTGGTGTGCATGGTTTGTCTGGTTTATGTGGTTTGTCTGGTGTGCATGGTATGTCTGGTTTAGGTGGTTCGTCTGGTGTGCATGGTATGTCTGGTTTAGGTGGTTTGTCTGGTTTGCATGGTATGTCTGGTTTATGTGGTTTGTCTGGTGTGCATGGTATGTCTGGTTTAGGTGGTTTGTCTTGTGTGCATGGTATGTCTGGTTTATGTGGTTTGTCTGGTGTGCATGGTATGTCTGGTTTATGTGGTTTGTCTGGTGTGCATGGTATGTCTGGTTTAGGTGGTTTGTCTGGTGTGCATGGTTTGTCTGGTTTAGGTGGTTCGTCTGGTTTGCATGGTTTGTCTGGTTTATGTGGTTTGTCTGGTGTGCATGGTTTGTCTGGTTTATATGGTTTGTCTGGTGTGCATGGTATGTCTGGTTTATATGGTTCATCTGGTGTGCATGGTATGTCTGGTTTAGGTGGTTCGTCTGGTGTACATGGTATGTCTGGTTTATGTGGTTCGTCTGGTGTGCATGGTATGTCTGGTTTATATGGTTTGTCTGGTGTGCATGCTATGTCTGGTTTATGTGGTTTGTATGGTGTCCATGGTATGTCTGGTTAAGGTGGTTTGTCTGGTGTGCATGGTATGTCTGGTTTATGTGGTTTGTCTTGTGTGCATGGTATGTCTGGTTTATGTGGTTTGTCTGGTGTGCATGGTATGTCTGGTTTATATGGTTTGTCTGGTGTACATGGTATGTCTGGTTTAGGTGGTTTGTCTGGTGTGCATGGTATGTCTGGTTTATATGGTTTGTCTGGTGTGCATGGTATGTCTGGTTTATGTGGTTTGTCTGGTTTGCATGGTATGTCTGGTTTATGTGGTTTGTCTGGTGTGCATGGTATGTCTGGTTTATATGGTTTGTCTGGTGTGCATGGTATGTCCGGTTTATATGGTTTGTCTGGTGTGCATGGTATGTCCGGTTTATATGGTTCGTCTGGTGTGCATGGTATGTCTGGTTTATATGGTTTGTCTGGTGTGCATGGTATGTCTGGTTTATGTGGTTTGTCTGGTGTGCATGGTATGTCTGGTTTATGTGGTTTGTCTGGTGTGCATGGTATGTCTGGTTTATGTGGTTTGTCTGGTGTGCATGGTATGTCTGGTTTATGTGGTTTGTCTGGTGTGCATGGTTTGTCTGGTTTAGGTGGTTCGTCTGGTGTGCATGGTATGTCTGGTTTATATGGTTTGTCTGGTGTGCATGGTATGTCTGGTTTAGGTGGTTTGTCTGGTGTGCATGGTATGTCTGGTTTAGGTGGTTCGTCTGGTGTGCATGGTATGTCTGGTTTATATGGTTTGTCTGGTTTGCATGGTATGTCTGGTTTATGTGGTTTGTCTGGTGTGCATGGTATGTCTGGTTTATATGGTTTGTCTGGTGTGCATGGTATGTCCGGTTTATATGGTTTGTCTGGTGTGCATGGTATGTCCGGTTTATATGGTTCGTCTGGTGTGCATGGTATGTCTGGTTTATGTGGTTTGTCTGGTGTGCATGGTATGTCTGGTTTATGTGGTTTGTCTGGTGTGCATGGTATGTCTGGTTTATGTGGTTTGTCTGGTGTGCATGGTTTGTCTGGTTTAGGTGGTTCGTCTGGTGTGCATGGTATGTCTGGTTTATATGGTTTGTCTGGTGTGCATGGTATGTCTGGTTTAGGTGGTTTGTCTGGTGTGCATGGTATGTCTGGTTTAGGTGGTTCGTCTGGTGTGCATGGTATGTCTGGTTTATATGGTTTGTCTGGTGTGCATGGTATGTCTGGTTTAGGTGGTTTGTCTGGTGTACATGGTATGTCTGGTTTATGTGGTTTGTCTGGTGTGCATGGTATGTCTGGTTTATATGGTTTGTCTGGTGTGCATGGTATGTCTGGTTTATGTGGTTTGTCTGGTGTGCATGGTATGTCTGGTTTATGTGGTTTGTCTGGTGTGCATGGTATGTCTGGTTTATGTGGTTTGTCTGGTGTGCATGGTATGTCTGGTTTATGTGGTTTGTCTGGTGTGCATGGTTTGTCTGGTTTAGGTGGTTCGCCGGGTGTGCATGGTATGTCTGGTTTATATGGTTTGTCTGGTGTGCATGGTATGTCTGGTTTAGGTGGTTTGTCTGGTGTGCATGGTATGTCTGGTTTAGGTGGTTCGTCTGGTGTGCATGGTATGTCTGGTTTATATGGTTTGTCTGGTGTGCATGGTATGTCTGGTTTAGGTGGTTTGTCTGGTGTACATGGTATGTCTGGTTTATGTGGTTTGTCTGGTGTGCATGGTATGTCTGGTTTATGTGGTTTGTCTGGTGTGCATGGTATGTCTGGTTTATATGGTTTGTCTGGTGTGCATGGTATGTCTGGTTTATATGGTTTGTCTGGTGTGCATGGTATGTCTGGTTTAGGTGGTTCGTCTGGTGTGCATGGTATGTCTGGTTTATATGGTTTGTCTGGTGTGCATGGTATGTCTGGTTTATATGGTTTGTCTGGTGTGCATGGTATGTCTGGTTTAGGTGGTTTGTCTGGTGTGCATGGTATGTCTGGTTTATGTGGCTTGTCTGGTGTGCATGGTATGTCTGGTTTATGTGGTTTGTCTGGTGTGCATGGTTTGTCTGGTTTAGGTGGTTTGTCTGGTGTGCATGGTATGTCTGGTTTAGGTGGTTCGTCTGGTGTGCATGGTATGTCTGGTTTAGGTGGTTCGTCTGGTGTGCATGGTATGTCTGGTTTATGTGGTTCGTCTGGTGTGCATGGTATGTCTGGTTTATGTGGTTCGTCTGGTGTGCATGGTATGTCTGGTTTATATGGTTTGTCTGGTGTGCATGGTATGTCTGGTTTAGGTGGTTCGTCTGGTGTGCATGGTATGTCTGGTTTAGGTGGTTCGTCTGGTGTGCATGGTATGTCTGGTTTATGTGGTTCGTCTGGTGTGCATGGTATGTCTGGTTTATGTGGTTTGTCTGGTGTGCATGGTATGTCTGGTTTATATGGTTTGTCTGGTGTGCATGGTATGTCTGGTTTATGTGGTTTGTCTGGTGTGCATGGTGTGTCTGGTTTAGGTGGTTTGTCTGGTGTGCATGGTATGTCTGGCTTATGTGGTTCGTCTGGTGTGCATGGTATGTCTGGTTTATGTGGTTTGTCTGGTGTGCATGGTATGTCTGGTTTATGTGGTTTGTCTGGTGTGCATGGTGTGTCTGGTTTATATGGTTTGTCTGGTGTGCATGGTATGTCTGGTTTATGTGGTTCGTCTGGTGTGCATGGTGTGTCTGGTTTAGGTGGTTTGTCTGGTGTGCATGGTATGTCTGGTTTATGTGGTTCGTCTGGTGTGCATGGTGTGTCTGGTTTAGGTGGTTTGTCTGGTGTGCATGGTATGTCTGGTTTATGTGGTTCGTCTGGTGTGCATGGTATGTCTGGTTTATGTGGTTTGTCTGGTGTGCATGGTATGTCTGGTTTATATGGTTTGTCTGGTGTGCATGGTATGTCTGGTTTATGTGGTTCGTCTGGTGTGCATGGTATGTCTGGTTTAGGTGTTTGTCTGGTGTGCATGGTATGTCTGGTTTATGTGGTTTGTCTGGTGTGCATGGTATGTCTGGTTTATGTGGTTTGTCTGGTGTGCATGGTTTGTCTGGTTTATGTGATTTGTCTGGTGTGCATGGTATGTCTGGTTTATGTGGTTTGTCTGGTGTGCATGGTATGTCTGGTTTATGTGGTTTGTCTGGTGTGCATGGTATGTCTGGTTTAGGTGGTTTGTCTGGTGTGCATGGTTTGTCTGGTTTATGTGGTTTGTCTGGTGTGCATGGTATGTCTGGTTTATATGGTTCGTCTGGTGTGCATGGTATGTCTGGTTTATGTGGTTCATCTGGTGTGCATGGTATGTCCGGTTTATGTGGTTCGTCTGGTGTGCATGGTCTGTCTGGTTTATATGGTTCGTCTGGTGTGCATGGTATGTCTGGTTTATGTGGTTCGTCTGGTGTGCATGGTATGTCTGGTTTATGTGGTTTGTCTGGTGTGCATGGTATGCCTGGTTTAGGTGGTTCGTCTGGTGTGCTTGGGATGTTTGGTTTGTGTAGTTCACCTAATTTACGTGGTTCGTCTAGTTTGCCTGGTACCTATATTGGTTTGCCTAGTTTGTGTGGTTCATGTGGCATGTTTACTTTACGTAGTTCACCTGATTTGTGTGGTTCATCTGGTTTACTTAGTATGTTTGCTTTGTGCATTTTTTTTTGGTTCGTCTGGTATGTTTTTTTCAACTGATTACGTGGTTCATCAGGTTTGCCTGATATTTTTGGTTTGTGTAGTTCGTTTGGTTTGTCTGGTATGTTGGGTTCTTCTGGTTTGTAGTTATTTTGAAGTTTAATCACATAATTTTCTTTCTAATGTTGAATAAAAACAATAACAAAGGTGTGGCTGGCAAGGGGTCCCTTAAGAATAATAATATAGTTTTATGGTAATATAACAATATAGTTGATGTTCGTGGGCGTAAATATGTTTTGGGCCGGACTCTAGCTCATTTTAGCCCAAGCGCTTCTTCCATTTTTTTAAGCTCCTCCTCATCGAGCTGAGAAGATTGTGAGTCGTGTTCAGCCATGTTTTCCTGATTGTTTTTTGGTAGTTGTCAAAACACAACCAAACACGGCAAACATTGCGACAAGCTGTTTGAATTAATTGCGGGAATTTCTGCTTCCTTCTGATTGGCTCGCTGCAATTTTCTCGCCCTCTCATTGGCTTATATGCCACAATGCTCGCCGAAGTTATAATAATAGTTTTTTTTACCCTTGTGTGTAGAGCTTCTCTGCAATCTTCATGGTTTCTTTTGCATTGATATGAAGCTTCCGTGATGCAAGCTTCTCAAGCTCCTACAAGAGACAGGAGTAAAAAATATCAGGAATAGTATAGAGTAGGGGATACCCTCAGCAAGAGATCATACCACAGTGTCCAGTGGTAGTGGTCGCCACTTGCTTTTCGGCCGCGAAGATGTACTCAGCACCTTAGCAGTAGGGCTCTACAACATAATTACATAATACGTATTTTATACAAACAGAGAGAGCTTTAAACACAAATGATGTTATACATACACTTACCTCTAGACACATTTGGTAGAGGATAAGACAAGGCAATCGATGGAATAACCGGCCTCTGTTAAAGGACAAGAAAACAGGACATAGTAAAAGTATTGTAAGAACTGTCGGGAGGCTATAGCACTGTGTCAAAGCTTGGTGGCCTAGCATGTTAGCTTGTTGGCTTTTCAAGCTGTGTCCCAGGTTTGTAGAGTAGTTGACAAACCCGTACAGTCTCTGGACTCCTTTGACATCTTGGCTCTGGCTTGGGACTTTTATGAGTTCAGGCCATCAGAAGATTGTCACAAGTGATTTGAAGTCTTTTCTCGTGTTACAAAAGGGTGTAAAATAACAACTGGGGATGCAATAAACCTTTGTGACAGTGCTTATTAACAACACACACTTGATTTGGAGCTTCTCTCTGCCTTCTGCACCAGCATGGTGGAGAAAAATAAACATACCCACCTTTTCCAGACAAAGTCTACTTGACCATCTGGTGTCTCATGGGAAACTACAAAGGATATAAATAGAGTTGCTCAATAAAAGGTGATATTTACAAAACAGAAACGTTTACCATCACCATCATCACCACCATGACCATGACCATGACCATGACCATGACCATGACCGTCACCATGACCATGACCATGACCATGACCATGACCACGACCATGACCATGACCGTCACCGTCACCATGACCATCACCATGACCATGACCATGACCATCACCATGACCATCACCGTCACCATGACCATCACCGTCACCATGACCATCACCGTCACCATGACCATCACCGTCACCATGACCATGACCATGACCATGACCATGACCGTCACCGTCACCATGACCATCACCATGACCATGACCATGACCATCACCATGACCATCACCGTCACCATGACCATGACCGTCACCATGACCGTCACCATGACCATGACCATGACCATGACCATGACCATGACCGTCACCGTCACCATGACCATCACCATGACCATGACCATGACCATCACCATGACCATCACCGTCACCATGACCATCACCGTCACCATGACCATCACCGTCACCATGACCATGACCATGACCATGACCGTCACCGTCACCATGACCATCACCATGACCATGACCATGACCATCACCGTCACCATGACCATGACCATGACCATGACCATGACCATGACCATGACCATCACCACCACCATGACCATGACCATCACCATGAGCATGACCGTCACTGTCACCATCAATTAAAAATAATATTTACAAAACAGATAAGTTTAAACTGTTTTCCTTATTGCCGACTCACTCACTCACTCTTTTACTGTTACTGTATGTTATATGTCGAGTAGCTGATTCTAACCTTTGATTTTGAAGAACTGTTCCGGCACAAACTGTTGAACCTGTTTATACTAAAAAAAAAAAAAAGAAAATCAAAGATCTCTATATTGAGATAAAAAAAGAGAAGAACAAATTATTGGGCATTTATAATCACTACAACTGTGCTAGCCAACAAAGGTGCACAAGTACCCCTAGATGAGGTGCACAAGTACCCCTAGATGAGGCGCACAAGTACCCCTAGATGAGGTGCACAAGTACCCCTAGATGAGGCGCACAAGTACCCCTAGATGAGGCGCACAAGTACCCCTAGATGAGGTGAACAAGTACCCCTAGATGAGGTGCACAAGTACCCCTAGATGAGGTGCACAAGTACCCCTAGATGAGGTGCACAAGTACCCCTAGATGAGGTGCACAAGTACCCCTAGATGAGGTGCACAAGTACCCCTAGATGAGGCGCACAAGTACCCCTAGATGAGGTGCACAAGTACCCCTAGATGAGGTGCACAAGTACCCCTAGATGAGGTGAACAAGTACCCCTAGATGAGGCGCACAAGTACCCCTAGATGAGGTGCACAAGTACCCCTAGATGAGGCGCACAAGTACCCCTAGATGAGGCGCACAAGTACCCCTAGATGAGGTGCACAAGTACCCCTAGATGAGGCGCACAAGTACCCCTAGATGAGGTGCACAAGTACCCCTAGATGAGGTGCACAAGTACCCCTAGATGAGGTGAACAAATACCCCTAGATGAGGCGCACAAGTACCCCTAGATGAGGCGCACAAGTACCTCTAGATGAGGTGCACAAGTACCCCTAGATGAGGTGCACAAGTACCCCTAGATGAGGTGCACAAGTACCCCTAGATGAGGTGAACAAGTACCCCTAGATGAGGTGAACAAGTACCCCTAGATGAGGCGCACAAGTACCCCTAGATGAGGTGCACAAGTACCCCTAGATGAGGTGCACAAGTACCCCTAGATGAGGTGCACAAGTACCCCTAGATGAGGTGCACAAGTACCCCTAGATGAGGTGCACAAGTACCCCTAGATGAGGTGCACAAGTACCCCTAGATGAGGTGCACAAGTACCCCTAGATGAGGTGCACAAGTACCCCTAGATGAGGTGCACAAGTACCCCTAGATGAGGTGCACAAGTACCCCTAGATGAGGTGCACAAGTACCCCTAGATGAGGTGCACAAGTACCCCTAGATGAGGTGCACAAGTACCCCTAGATGAAGTGCACAAGTACCCCTAGATAAGGTGCACAAGTACCCCTAGATGAGGTGCACAAGTACCCCTAGATGAGGTGCACAAGTACCCCTAGATGAGGTGCACAAGTACCCCTAGATGAGGCGCACAAGTACCCCTAGATGAGGTGCACAAGTACCCCTAGATGAGGTGCACAAGTACCCCTAGATGAGGTGCACAAGTACCCCTAGATGAGGTGCACAAGTACCCCTAGATGAGGTGCACAAGTACCCCTAGATGAGGTGCACAAGTACCCCTAGATGAGGTGCACAAGTACCCCTAGATGAGGCGCACAAGTACCCCTAGATGAGGCGCACAAGTACCCCTAGATGAGGTGAACAAGTACCCCTAGATGAGGTGCACAAGTACCCCTAGATGAGGCGCACAAGTACCCCTAGATAAGGTGCACAAGTACCCCTAGATGAGGTGCACAAGTACCCCTAGATGAGGTGCACAAGTACCCCTAGATGAGGTGAACAAGTACCCCTAGATGAGGCGCACAAGTACCCCTAGATGAGGTGCACAAGTACCCCTAGATAAGGTGCACAAGTACCCCTAGATGAGGTGCACAAGTACCCCTACATGAGGCGCACAAGTACCCCTAGATGAGGCGCACAAGTACCCCTAGATGAGGTGAACAAGTACCCCTAGATGAGGTGCACAAGTACCCCTAGATGAGGCGCACAAGTACCCCTAGATGAGGTGCACAAGTACCCCTAGATGAGGTGCACAAGTACCCCTAGATGAGGCGCACAAGTACCCCTAGATGAGGTGCACAAGTACCCCTAGATGAGGTGAACAAGTACCCCTAGATGAGGCGCACAAGTACCCCTAGATGAGGTGCACAAGTACCCCTAGATGAGGTGCACAAGTACCCCTAGATGAGGTGCACAAGTACCCCTAGATGAGGTACACAAGTACCCCTAGATGAGGCGCACAAGTACCCCTAGATGAGGCGCACAAGTACCCCTAGATGAGGTGCACAAGTACCCCTAGATGAGGTGCACAAGTACCCCTAGATGAGGTGCACAAGTACCCCTAGATGAGGTGCACAAGTACCTCTAGATGAGGCGCACAAGTACCCCTAGATGAGGCGCACAAGTACCCCTAGATGAGGCGCACAAGTACCCCTAGATGAGGCGCACAAGTACCCCTAGATGAGGTGCACAAGTACCCCTAGATGAGGTGCACAAGTACCCCTAGATGAGGTGCACAAGTACCTCTAGATGAGGCGCACAAGTACCCCTAGATGAGGCGCACAAGTACCCCTAGATGAGGCGCACAAGTACCCCTAGATGGGGTGCACAAGTACCCCTAGATGAGGTGCACAAGTACCCCTAGATAAGGTGCACAAGTACCCCTAGATGAGGTGAACAAGTACCCCTAGATGAGGTGAACAAGTACCCCTAGATGAGGTGCACAAGTACCCCTAGATGGGGTGCACAAGTACCCCTAGATGAGGTGCACAAGTACCCCTAGATGAAGTACCCCTAGATGAGGTGATTGAACAGTGCACAAGTACCCCTAGATGAGGTACACAAGTACCCTTAGATGAGGCGCACAAGTACCCCTAGATGAGGCGCACAAGTACCCCTAGATGAGGCGCACAAGTACCCCTAGATGAGGTGCACAAGTACCCCTAGATGGGGTGCACAAGTACCCCTAGATGAGGCGCACAAGTACCCCTAGATGAGGTGCACAAGTACCCCTAGATGAGGTGCACAAGTACCCCTAGATGAGGCGCACAAGTACCCCTAGATGAGGCGCACAAGTACCCCTAGATGAGGTGCACAAGTACCCCTAGATGAGGTGCACAAGTACCCCTAGATGAGGTGCACAAGTACCCCTAGATGAGGTGCACAAGTACCCCTAGATGAGGTGCACAAGTACCCCTAGATGAGGTGCACAAGTACCCCTAGATGAGGCGCACAAGTACCCCTAGATGAGGAGCACAAGTACCCCTAGATGAGGCGCACAAGTACCCCTAGATGAGGCGCACAAGTACCCCTAGATGAGGTGCACAAGTACCCCTAGATGAGGTGCACAAGTACCCCTAGATGAGGTGCACAAGTACCCCTAGATGAGGTGCACAAGTACCCCTAGATGAGGTGCACAAGTACCCCTAGATGAGGTGCACAAGTACCCCTAGATGAGGTGCACAAGTACCCCTAGATGAAGTACCCCTAGATGAGGTGAACAAGTACCCCTAGATGAGGTGCACAAGTACCCCTAGATGAAGTACCCCTAGATGAGGTGCACAAGTACCCCTAGATGAGGTGCACAAGTACCCCTAGATGAGGTGCACAAGTACCCCTAGATGAAGTACCCCTAGATGAGGTGCACAAGTACCCCTAGATGAGGCGCACAAGTACCCCTAGATGAGGTGCACAAGTACCCCTAGATGAGGTGCACAAGTACCCCTAGATGAGGTGCACAAGTACCCCTAGATGAGGTGCACAAGTACCCCTAGATGGGGTGCACAAGTACCCCTAGATGAGGCGCACAAGTACCCCTAGATGAGGTGCACAAGTACCCCTAGATGAGGTGCACAAGTACCCCTAGATGAGGTGCACAAGTACCCCTAGATGAGGCGCACAAGTACCCCTAGATGAGGTGCACAAGTACCCCTAGATGAGGTGCACAAGTACCCCTAGATGAGGTGCACAAGTACCCCTAGATGAGGTGCACAAGTACCCCTAGATGAGGTGCACAAGTACCCCTAGATGAGGTGCACAAGTACCCCTAGATGAGGCGCACAAGTACCCCTAGATGAGGAGCACAAGTACCCCTAGATGAGGCGCACAAGTACCCCTAGATGAGGCGCACAAGTACCCCTAGATGAGGTGCACAAGTACCCCTAGATGAGGTGCACAAGTACCCCTAGATGAGGTGCACAAGTACCCCTAGATGAGGTGCACAAGTACCCCTAGATGAGGTGCACAAGTACCCCTAGATGAAGTACCCCTAGATGAGGTGAACAAGTACCCCTAGATGAGGTGCACAAGTACCCCTAGATGAGGTGCACAAGTACCCCTAGATGAAGTACCCCTAGATGAGGTGCACAAGTACCCCTAGATGAGGTGCACAAGTACCCCTAGATGAGGTGCACAAGTACCCCTAGATGAAGTACCCCTAGATGAGGTGCACAAGTACCCCTAGATGAGGCGCACAAGTACCCCTAGATGAGGTGCACAAGTACCCCTAGATGAGGTGCACAAGTACCCCTAGATGAGGTGCACAAGTACCCCTAGATGAGGCGCACAAGTACCCCTAGATGAGGCGCTGCTGCAGCATCTGCTTGTTCACATACTACACTATACAGCCCCCTCTCTTTTGCTCCGATGGTGGGCTATTACTAAAAGCGTCTGCTACTCTTCTCTGTTTTCACAGAAGTGCAGTAAAACATATAATTTCAACCTTGTGTTATTTATTTATTTATTAAGGGATTACAGCAACAAAAACAGCATTTTATTGCTTTCACTTTTTTTTATTATTTTCAATGTATTTGTAGATTTCAATGGCAATCTTAGACACAATAAGATTCATCATCTTCTGGTCATAGACATGCAGTATGATGCAGAATAGGTGACTTGCACTAACCGAGCATTCAACTTTTTGAGTGGCAAAATCAAGCCAAAATATACTCAAAAATGACCGCAACCGTCATACCAGAGTAACGGAAAATGGTCTTTCAATTGAAAAAAAGGCCTTTCTGAAGAAGAAACTTCCTGGCTGATTCGTAAGCACTGAATAAGTCGCCATTTGTTGTTGTTATTCAGCTGCTAAAAGCCAAAGTGTATGTGAGTTTGCCACCCAAAAAGTCGTATGATTTCTTAGAGCATGCCATCTATTGGTGAAACCCCTCACAACTCTATTATTTTGGAGGCCAGTGTTATGAGGAATAAATGTTTATCAACTCACCCTCTCAACTACGAATCCAAGCGTTGGGAATTGGCAGCTGCCATAGCTGATGAGCTGGTCGCTAAGGAAACCAGGAAAGACTTTCTGTAGACGCAGTGTCTGGAATCTTGTGAAGGCTGCACCTATGATTAATGGAGGGTAACAGATATTACAGCTTCCATCTGCATTACCACCATTATTATGCCATTATAATCATTGCACCCAAAATATATACCCTGATTGATAATATCATTGCCATCAGTATCATCATCAATGTCTAATAGCTACAGTATTTCAAAATTTCAATAGTTAGTTATCCAAAACCACATCATCCCAACACTTACAACAACCAGCATGACCACCATTACTGGATCACCAACCTTACAATGACCATCATCATGATATCATGATCGTCACAATCATAACCATCTCTATCTCCATCATCACTATAACCGTCACCATCGCCATCATTATCATTGCACAGCATATTCCATTTTGGGACGCATACCTATCCTCAGGTCCAACTCCATCCTGACATCCACCGCTTCTGACTGGAGTCTGTCTGGGGCCACAAGGTTAGCACAAGCCCTCTGCACGGATCTGTAGTAAGAAGGACCACAAATACACTTCTCATCAAATCATCCAAGTCCAAAGCATATCCACCAGAATAGGGAGGGAGCAGATCCAAACAATAAAAGGGGGTAGGGAAGTACATAAATAGTTGATACATAAAAACTTACTGTGGCGTGATTTCAGAGAATCTTGCCCGGTAAACTTTGATTCTTGGGCAAACTAGGGAAATAAAAAATAATTATAATTTATAAGTGTAAAACCAGGATCTGCTGGGGGGATGTGTAATCATGCACAAAATGTAGCAATTTTTCAATAGCACAGACCATATATTTCAGCAGATTAATGTACATGCTCTCTTTCTACGGATCCACATCCTTAATTAATTATCATATTATTAATATAATAATTATGGCCATCCATGACACCTGTGAGCATGGTGTAAATATTATAGTCGTACACAAGATGACATGTGCAAGTATCCCTGGTCATTTCAACCTTTATTGCAATATTATGCCTGGTTACGCCATATGTACCTTAAGTGCAAGTATGCCTGGCCATGTCATAGGTAATTTTAGTGCAAGTACAGTATGCCTGGTCATTTTATAGGTACCTTTAGTGCACTATTATGCCTGGTAATGCCGTACATGTACCTTCAGTGCAAGTATGCCTGGTGATGTCATAGGTACCTGTAGTGCAAGTATGCCTGGTCATGTCATACTGTAGGTATTTCCAGCAAAAGTACAGTATGCCTGGTGAATTCAAAGGTACCTTTAGTGCATACGTCAATGATCTCATGTCCAATATTCTCTCCCTCACGATCACAGTCCGTCCAGATGATAAGAGCTTGGGAACCACGTACTTCACACTCAAGCGTTTTCTGCAATAAACACTACGTTATGACTAGAAAAACTACAGACAGCTGTAGTGAATAACTAGGTGGCATGACTAGAAAGACTACAGACAAGCTGTGAATAACTAGGTGGCATGACTAGAAAGACTACAGACAAGCTGTGAATAACTATTCATGGTAGACTAGTATAAACTACAGATAAGCTTAGAATAAGGTGGTGGCATTTTTAAATGTTAGCGCTTCTTTTGCTTTGATGAAGGTCTTACGCTTGAAACATCATAATAACTATTGTTTTCACATGTATTTCATGAAATACTAACAGTTACCAAGCTCCAGAGAACAGCCAATAAAAATTGAACCTGGGTCCAAAACTTAAAATAAGTAACTAAAAAAAACAAAAAAAAACATATAGTACAGACAACTGTACTATATTTCATTCCACACATGGATATGGTATATTACAATTTGAATTATGACATATGTATTGATGGACATTGATATCGTCCTACATTTTCCAGTTAGGTGAAGTGGTCCTTTACTTCTTGTACCTTAATTGGTAAGTAGTCTTCACCAACATTCTTGACTACAGGAGCATCAAACAGAGACAGAGGGCTGCAGCTACTCCTGGTGAGTTTTCAACACCAAAGCAAAATGGAACCATTTTCAATATTGGATTGTTCGTGATTTAAGTGGATTAATTTTATTACCGCAATGAACATCTTATTTTGCTATACGTCTTATTATCTTATTTGCTTACTATAGGCATGGTAAATTCCAGAGTTATCAAATAACCTACCATTTTCTATAAGCGATGGCAAATTCAAGGCTCATTAGATGCCCTGACACTGAGGTCATAACCATTCTTGCATTCTAAAAATACATAGAGTATGATACTGAAGCATTCAGCAAAATATAACACTCAATAATACAGTTAATAACATCAAGAAACAGAGGAGGAATACGTCAGAATATTTTAAAAAGAGTATAACAGCAATTAGCATAATATCACTCAATTATTACACATTCACTAAAATTAAAAAGCGTACAGAGGAAGATGTCGTGAATATGACAAATGTACTTACAGCATTCAGAATGTTAAAGTTGAATTCATAGATCTTATTAAATCTGGATTGTCCTTCACGCTGAAACCAATAGACCATAAAAAAATAAGTTATTTGACAACAGGGCCTCCCCCCCTCCCTGCAAATGATCAGAGCATCATGGTGCCATGACATTCCAGTTTCCCAACTGTGAGCTTAAAAAAACATTTAACAGGGCAGTGAGGGTTGCTCTCATGTTTTATGAGGATGTGCACTCCAACAGGATTTGACAACAATCTTTTTGCTCTTGTCCGATCTCAGAATTTCTCTAGTTAAGCACTCACATATAACCCCCCCCCAAAAAAAAAAATAATAAATAATAATAAACAAAGAAATAAACATTATTTGTCTGTCATTGATGTAGCTAGAGTGACCAAACGCATGCTACCAAAAGTGAAACATCATTATAATCTACCGCATAAAATCATAAAGATGGACATTACAAATTAATCAGACGAACCCCCCCCCCCAAAAAAAAAAAATAATAATAATATAAAAAACAGGCATTGCAAACTCTTACCCTAGTACATTGCCCACGAGACATGATTCGTGACAGTTCCTTAGCCGCATCGTTTTTCTCTGCGACGTTAAGCACCCTCATCGTCCAAGAGTTATAAAAGCAGACGATATTCAAGCAATCTCATCTCAACAACACTTTTCGAGTTTCCCGCGCTTTGGCTAACAGCTTCTCTGAGAGAATTGCTCTATTATTCAGTACAATACCCCGAGCTAATGGTTTTAGCAGTAAGAACAGCTAGTTATCATCTAACAAAACTCGTAAAGGCACACATTTCGTTAGAGAGAAAACACAAGTATGTATGTAATTAGTGCGTTAGTCGCCGCCATGTTGATGTGCACGCCGCAAGGTGTCATGGGAGTTATTGACATTCTAAGACCGCAAGGCATTGTAGGTAATAAAAAGATATTTGTATTTTTTTGCTATTTTTGTAAATATCATATGCTTATATTTTCTCGCTCACGATCTTGGTGGTTTATCTATTTACACATATGTGTTTTTTTGTCAATGAATTTGAAGATTTAAAAAAATAATAATACGAATGCGCAAAGCATCCTGGTAAAAAAAAAAGAAGCGCGCATTGCTTTATGGGAATATCAATATGGCGGACCTATCGTTGAATTTGACAAGTTCGCTGTAAACACTTCCAAACATTCATGAAAATTCTTTCTCCTAGTTGAAAAACTCTTTAGATATGTAAGAGATCAAGGTTCCCTGTTAATTCTATTCAATTGGCAACTATACGAGTGAGAAATCTACAAAAAAGGTTATGTTTTCGCGTGCGCCTCTAAACAGTCGCTCAGCAACGAGTGTACGAAGAAGCCCAAGTGATAGTGGACAACGGGACCGTCCGAAATCAGACACGGCCCGGACGAGAAGGAAGACGAGCGCGAAAAGAGCACAAGCCAAAGGGGACAAGAAAGCGGACATCCAGACCAGGGAAACAGAAGTTTCGCCTGAACAAATTGTAAGTTTGTACTCTATATGATGGACTATAGTATTCTTACCTCCTAACTTTCTATGTTTTCATTGAAGGCCTTTCCTGCATTACATTCTCTCTGCATTACATTGCGTCGCTCTCTTACATTACTGCCTATATATAGTATATGCAGTTAAATCCATTAGCATCAGTGAGAGTGATAATGACCCACCATACTCCAGTTGTGTTTATTGAACAATTTTTGCTTCTCCACGCTCAACACTTTAAATTTCAAATGTGGCAATCAATCATCCAAGCCACTTGCACCCATAGAAATCGTACCCCTCAATTATTTATGGAGTGGACACACTTGCCAAATGTAGAGATAGGTGGTTAATCATCTGGCCCATATGAAAACCTCTCCAAACTTCCTCAGCTCTCCTCACTCTCATGGTTTTGCAGTTGGATTATTGTTCTTTTTATTGGGTTTCAGCTTGAACAGTGCCAAGAAGAAGATGTAAATCGTGTGTTTGAGATCAATCTGCATGCTCAGAAGCTGACAAGAGTTCCTGATATACACAAAGTATATACCCTTAATTAAAGTCTGAAAATTATTCTAAACAAGGACCTGTGATATTAACACCTAGTTCAAGTTGTCATTCCCACTAGGCTTCGTAGAGAGCATAGCTCCATAACAAGAAGCAAAAAAGAAAGGATCAAGTTTGGAAAAATGTCATAAAACTCCAACAGTGAAAAAGAACTTAATTTGTAATCTTGCCTGAGAACCAAACTTTTCAGGTTTCGTTATTTTTTCACATTTCAAACAAGTGAAGGGCTGTTTTTTAATTTTATTTTCGATCACATTTTTTTAAATTGTTGGTGTTGAATATGAAATTTCAAGAAGCTCTTGTAGTATTGCCTTGACTATGCAATACACTTTTGTCAACTTAGAAATAATTGAGTTAATCTTCATTATTGCTCTACTTTTTCAATAATTACGGAACTCTGCACTTGATCTGTAGCGGGAATGACGACTTTGGGCAGGTCCGTGCCTTTTATACTGCTGGTCTTGTTTAAGTAAAAATACTTATACATGTAGTCAGCAAGTTTTAGTATTTTCGTTGCAGTTGGTCTTGCTGGGAGCTTTATGTCCATTTGCTTTCCACTGTTCCAACTATTTTTCTGTTTTATCTGTATTGTGCATAAGCATAAAGGGAGTCTCTTGATTTGCAGTTTACCAAACTGAGAATACTGGATTTGTCTTGCAATCACATCTCTGCTGTTTCTGGCTTGGATGAGTCAACTGTAAGTTTTTAAATGTGATGCCTGTCATGCAAGTGTAATCATTCCTTGTTACTGTCACAGTAGTTCTAATATTCTGCAATCAATCGCCCACAATTTTCAATGCTTCATTGCATTCTGGCTTCCGTCATTCAAAATCTTTGAAGCATTTTAATTAACCAGCACTGAAAAGACATGACGGAAAAACCTGGATAACGTGCAATTCGAGAAAGAGAAAGAAGACACAATTTCTAAAAATGGCTATAGGTTCCTTGTATTACGGACTGATTTTCAACACAAATATTGTGAGGCCGAAGTGCACATACCCAGATTTTGGTTTTTTAAGATAATTTTTCCTTGATCATCCTTGCACTATGTATGAGCTCAGGAACGAAAAGCTCAAATTTCAATGACACTTTACAAAAGGTCGCATCAATTTAAAAAAAAGTCGCACTTGATATTTTGTTTGCTATAAGTTACTAAGTACTCAGAAAAATTTTCTGCCTTATTCGATGGGAAATGGGCTTATTTGAAGTGTCATGTCATGTCCACTAAAAAGGGTTTCCAATCAAGCCAACTCTCTGCAAGGTGTTGACCAATAAAAAAACACCAAATATAATTATGTTGGTTTGAATGAAGGAAGCAAGAAAAATGTTTAGCAGTTGGGAATTATTGACGAGAGTTGAAAATTTTAAAACACGTTTTTTGTTTGTTAGGATCTTAGAGAGCTGAAACTATACTCCAACAAAATAGAAGAGATATCTGGCCTTGACAGGTTAGCTTAATAATTATAATATTAATTCAATTTTTATATGAATTGAATCAAATTATATACAGTTTTCTCTCATGTATAATCTGTAATCTTCTTCCTTATGACATCTTAGTATATTATACTGTGATGTTATTTTTCTCTTTATTATAGCTATAAGGCTGATTCACCTGGACTTGCCTTGCTTACTGCATATTAACATGGATTATAAAAAGAATGATCAATGGAATAAAACTCTAAGTTTAATTGCAATTTGTAAGAATATAGTCTGAAGTCTGAAAAGTCTGTGGATTGCTGCCAAGAAAATTATAAGTCAGCTTACTAGAAGTTTGAGCAGGATAAATAAGAACTTCTATTATTTCATAAATTGTTCATCAGCTCTTGAAATTATAGGCATAGGACTGGTATATAGGTGATTCTTAGGGACACTTTCACCAACACCTGATTTATTTTTCTAGGTTAAAAGAACTGAATTATCTCCTTCTTCACCACAACAGAATAAAGAAAATTGGTGAGTAATTATTAAGGATCCATGTAGAAAGAGAAGAGGTTCTCTTGTTTATGTTCCTGACTTGTCAAGCATTCATGTTGCATTTTTTGTATATGGTCTTTGTGTTAATAAAGAACTCTTAATCAGGTGATGCAAAGCAAGCAAAAGCTGCAAGCATACATATATGAATTGCTGCAGCAAAAAAGTTAGAAAATAATGATATTTTTACTTTTGCAATAAAAAGGGGATAAAAAAATCAAAGCATACTTGAAAGTTTCACAGACTTTTTGAGAAAAGTATGGACCATGTTTGCATTTTTGGAGGCAACACAGTTCAGAGTAAACTTCAGCTTAGCACTAAGATACTTTGTGGAAAATCCTGGTCATGTCCAGGGGGACAAGTCAAGGAGGTAGAGGCAAGTCTGGGGGTAGAGGGTCTAGGCAATTTCTGGAGGTAGAGCGTCCAGGCAAGTCCAGGAGGGAGAGCATACAGGCAGTTCTGGGAGGTAGAGGGTTCAGATAAGTCCAGGGGGTAGAGTGTCCAGGCAAGTCCAGGGGATAGAGGGTCCAAGTAAGTCCAGGGGGTAATGGATCCAGGCAAGTCCATGAGGTAGAGCATCCAGACAAGTCCAGGGGATAGAGCTTCCAGGCAAGCCCAGGGTCAGGGGTTCCAGGCAAGTCCAGGGTCAGGGGTTCCAGGCAAGTCCAGGGTCAGGGGGTCCAGGCAAGTCCAGGGGGTAGAGCATCCAGGCAAGTCCAGAGGGTAGAGCGTCCAGGCAAGTCCAGGGGGTAGAGGGTCCAGGCAAGTCCAGAGGGTAGAGCGTCCAGGCAAGTCCAGAGGGTAGAGCGTCCAGGCAAGTCCAGGGGGTAGAGCATCCAGGCAAGTCCAGGGTCAGGGGGTCTAGGGGAGTCCAGGGAGGTTTCACGCAAGTCCAGGGGGGAGCGGTACGAAATACAGCCAGTGTGTTAAATATGGATTATCTTCAGTTTGGAAAGAAATTTGAAGATTTTGTAAAAAGATAATCTCAATAATACCACTTGTTTTCAGGTAAAGGTCTAGCACCCGTCCGAAAAGTGAAGGTGCTGCGCCTGGATAGCAATCTATTGACGACACTAGAACACCAGGAAATAGGGTGTTGCAGCCAGATAACAATTCTGGATATCAGCAACAACAAGTTGTCAAATATCTCGGTAGGGTTGTCAGCTCAGCAACAACAAGCTATTCAGATGCGTAGCCAGGGCCAAGGGCCCCCCCCCTTCTTGCAGCCAAAAATACAGTACTGTAAATGTATGAGACATTATCTAAAATACAGGAAAATGCCTTGAAAGGTCCTTTTGGGCTCCCTCCTGTAGGTATCAGCAACAACATGCCTGCCTTCAACCAACCTATCTGCCAATCTGTCTGTCTGTATTTACTTTTTTTTTTTGTTCTTTAGGCTGTCAATTCTCTTTCTGCTCTTGAGGAACTTGATCTATCAACAAACAGAATCTCCAAGGTCCCTGACATCAGCCGATGCAAACATGTAAGTGTCACATTGATAAAGTACTGTGCACTCATGCAAAAAAATCATAATGCCAGATCCATTGATGGCCTTGGTCAGTTTTTTAGATACTTTGGTCCTGTATTTCACAATACGAACCTCCCATTTAGAACTTTTTTGAGAAGGTTTTTTTCTTGAAAATGTGGTTTTCTGTTTTCTTAACTCAGTTACAGGAGTTAGATCTTTCAAGAAATCAAATCAGTGATATCTCTGGACTGAGGGACCTCTCTGGTCTTAATGTAAGTTCAAAGTATTGACTATATTACATGTATTTCCTAGCCTAACCACCCTAAAACACATTGTAGCATGCACCAATGGATTCATGAAGAATATAATATTAAATCTAGATTGCTTGTATTATAGATCCTTCGACTGGAGAGCAATCAGCTTACGACTTTATCCTCCTTGGGAAAGCACAAGTAAAAGCAATTTGAAAAATGGAAAACACTTTACAACTTTTACTAGTTGTTTGTTCTTTATGTTTTTCTGGTAGTGATTTTTACGACTAAAAACTTACTTTTGTTGTTTTGACATTTTTTGTAGGAATTTGCAAGAACTGTATCTAGGCCATAATAGAATTTCCACAGTTGAGGTAAAAATACACAGATATTCTTCTTACACAAGAATTTTTCTTATTCTGTCAGTTTTCTTTGGTGTTTTGCCTGTGTTTGTGGAATGTTCACAAATGAACTCTATCAAAATTGATCTCAATAAAAATTATCACCAACACTCACTAACACCATCAGCACCACAGGAATTTATTTTTACTGTACATTATATGTATAATATTTTTAAAAAGATGTTTATTTGTAGACTTTCAGTCAGCAGTTCCCATCGTTGGAGATTTTAAACATCTGTCACAACCAAATCAAGTCCTTTGAAATATTGGTAATAAGTTATTTGGACATTTGTCAATCTATTTCTTGTCACACGCTGAAAGACACTATATCTGAAAGAAGTTGAATAACTCTTTTGTTTTGTTAAATCTTTTTAGTTCCCTCTATCTAATTCGAGTGTTGCAGAACTGTATATAGCAGGTAATTATAAAATATATACTAAACATAGCTTATCCCTAGAATGTGGAGAATTACTAAGTTTGTTACATATTTCTCAAATGTTTGCAGGAAATCCTTGTCTGTCTTCCGAAAGTGTTGGGTAAGCTTAGGCGAATTTCCTTTTTACTATAGCGACAACTTAATATGTAAACAGCATTGTCAATCAACATTTATAGCCAAATTTGTTGTTTTGTGACCTCGGCAAATCCAAAATCCTTGTCTCATTTTGAAATAGTGCATAGTCAGTCAACCGTCTCAACCAACCAATGACTACCATGCTTTCAGTGTTGTGTCATAAAAATTTGACTGCTCAACGCAAGAGACTTGATTGGATATGGTGGTATTATTGAGTCCGGAGGGGGGGGGGGGGGGGAGTTCTTCCATAATTTTAAGGGGTCAAAATCAAGCCTCAGGTATTTTTAGGGGTATCTGAGAGAACATAGACTTTTCTACTAGAGATGGTAGGTATTCTTTACAGGTTCACAGGAAGAGGTGTTATGAGCCAACATTTTCTAGATTATTTAATATTTTAGTGATAATTTTCACTTCTAGGATATTTTTTAGGGTAGCAATTTTTGGTGTTCAGGTATTTTTAGGTTTTTTTGTTTTCAATTTTCCGCTGGTAGTGAAAGTGCTAATAAATAATTACAGATTATTGTTAACAACTAACAAGAATTAAAGAAAAGTGTGGTGGGTCCAGGGGGTGCAGTGTAGTTAACTATTGGGGAAGTTAACTAACAGTTAACTATTATCTGTTGCTCCCTTTTTTTCTTCTATCTGAATGTAGTTTGCTTTGCTGCAGATGTTTCATCTTTGTATTAATTGTTTTTATTATTTTTCCTTTTGCCAAGATATCATCAAGAACTACACAAAGTGATACCTTCTCTAGAAATCGTGGATGGGGTAAATGTTTTATCATTTGTCCTATACAATCTTCCATTCAGCATTTATTTTAAACACTGCCATTTAGACCATCATAGGATCATCAAAATAAGGTAATACCTTAGGGCACTTTCCATTAGGCTCGGGTCAAACCTCAGAACACCAATGAAAAATAAGGTGTTTGATTTAGAGTACATGGCTACCGTTATACATCATGACATGGTATGGCAGAAAATAGATTTTCACTTTTCATGATTTTTCAGATGATGATATTTTTATGTACTTGTACATTTTGAAGTGAGCTTATCATAAGTTTGCAATAACTATGAATTTGCCATCAATCTAGCTGTTAATTGTACAGTGAGTGTTTGAAAAGTGCCGTTTGCAGAGCTCCAGTTAGAACTTATTTCTACCATCCCTACAGGTGTCACTGAAAAGACCTAGTTCATCTCGGGGCAAGCCACTCATGAGGCCATTATCCGCTTCCCAAGGTACAAATATACAAGTTTTCCCAAACACTTTGTCCCAAAGTTGGTACCTTTTTTAAGCGGCTTCTCAATCTAGCTGCTCTTTCCAAAAACAGGAAATATTGTGAAGTCAAACACTGATTCTATTCCTCTATTTAAGCAGCCGTTTCAATTTGCCCCCTTTATAGAGGGGACATCTGTAATTGGGACTTTATGTGTAACCTTGCCGTGTTCAGTCCTTAGTTCACGACAGGTGGAGGAACAGCTTAAGGCAGCAATGCTGGAAGAGTCAACTGCCATGGAATCTCTGAAATCCAGGTAAAAAGCCTGTGGTAACATTTCATGTATTGGAGTTGGTATTGTCCAGCCCATGTTTTTCTTTTGTAGTGTGTGTGTGTGCGTGTGTGTGTTGTGTGTGTGTGTGTGTGTTTGCTGCATTGCCATATTCTTACGAATGCGATCTTTGCAGGTTCAGCATAATGAGGGATTTGTTTAATTCTCTACCAACTGAACACCCTAAACACCACTGGATCACTACTGATAAAGGTACATTTGAGTAGTGCAAATTAGATATAAAGACATATAATAGGTTCTGTCAGGGCTACTGCCAATCCATCTCATGTTGTCACCTCTTTAAATTCCACCTATCAACACTACAGGATGACTTCAAGTCTGTAGTACCACCTACAATACCTACCTTTTTATTTCCTAGACTCTGAAAATGATGAGACTCCCCTTGATAGACCTGGTAGCAACGAGAGGCCAGTTAGTAGATGCAGTAGGTATGTATGTCTGGTACAATGAGAGACCAGTTAGTAGATGTAGTAGGTATGTATGTCTGGTACAGTGAGAGGACAGTATGTCTGGTACGATAAGAGGCCAGTTAGTAGATGCAGTAGGTATGTATGTCTGGTACAATGAGAGACCAGTTAGTAGATGTAGTAGGTATGTATGTCTGGTACAATAAGAGGCCAGTATGTCTGGTACAATGAGAGACCAGTCAGTAGATGAAGTAGTTATGTATGTCTGGTACAATAAGAGGCCAGTTAGTAGATGTAGTAGGTATGTATGTCTGGTACAATGAGAGACCAGTCAGTAGATGAAGTAGTTATGTATGTCTGGTACAACGAGAGGCCAGTTAGTAGATGTAGTAGGTATGTATGTCTGGTACAATGAGAGACCAGTTAGTAGATGAAGTAGTTATGTATGTCTGGTACAATGAGAGGCAAGTTAGTAGATGTAGTAGGTAAGTATGACTGGTATAATGAGAATCCAGTCAGTTAGTAGATGTAGCAGGTATGTATGTCTGGTACAATGAGAATCCAGTTAGTACATGTAGTAGGTTTGTATGTCTGGTACAGTGAGAGGACAGTTAGTAGATGTAGTATGTATGCCTCCTTCAACTACTAATATAGAGATTTAGAGACTGCCTAAAAGCGGAGCTTCCAATCACAATTTAGCTTTTTTGGTTCAATAATTTCTATTAAGGCTTTATGACTGCTTGTTATGCTAAACTCCCTTAACACCTTCCAAAGTTACATAACATCTTCTAAGTTTGGTTGTGTGAGGAATTTTAACCTTGAGATTTTTTATGACATCATCGATGAAGTCACACATCACATGATGATTCTTCCCCTTTTACACTCAAAATTGGTTGCCTTTTTCTATCAAGGGGAGGGACAGTAGCCTACTTGTAGGCTTTGATAGTTTTTCCGGCACGGAAACCCCACAGCCGCCATCTTGGATAATGCGCTCTGCAGGGGGAGGGGGGAAAAAAGGCGCTATAGCGGCCATGCTATGCGAACTTTATGTTTTGGGGGTTTGCGTGCCGGAAAAACTATCAAAGCCTAGGTAGGCTAAGGGGCAGGGGCAGCGCCCCCTCCCCCCTTCCACTTTTCTGAGCAGATTTTTCTTTATATATGAAAACTTTAAACCAACGGGTTTCAAGCGGTACATATGCAACCGACAACAAATTAGTTGAACAGTTTAAAATCCCGTGGTTTAAGATCCCTAGGTTATCCCCTGCGCTCTTTTAAATAGTGCTTTTAACCCCCCTCCCCTGAAACCACAACCCACCCCTCCCTTGAAATCACTACGCAACCCTCCCCCCCCCCCCTCCATCCCTCACTCATGGGTTCACTATGGCCCCCTCTGCTAATATAAAATATGAATATTTCTGTTTGTTTTCTTTTTTTATTGTGTATTTTTGCACAGAAATTTTTGACAGGCAAGAAAGCTTTACCCCTCTGTTTTTTTTCATATGGTCTCCCCTGGTTTTTATTGGGAATGCTATGCCAAACAAGATCGATCAATTTGTTGGCTGGCCTGGACACATGAGCCATGAGGGTGGCACAGGTAGCAGGTACAAAAAAGTTCTTCTCTTATTTTTTCAGCCGATCAAGAATTGCTGATGCCAGAGCTTTTGCTGCACAACATTTCACAAAGAATTAGCTAGTGTGTTGCGTTTTTTTAACAATACATAAATCTCATATTAAAAAGAGAAGATACTTTATGTAAATACAAAAGACAAATATTTATGAATAAAAATTATAGCTTGCCATCCGGGTTCCCTGTGTTTGCTTGTGTCAGCGGTAGCCGCGGGCTGAGTCACGGGTCACGGGTCACGGGTCTTGTCCCGCGCACAAGAGCAAGCGGGAGGCGTTCAACCACGAAAAAAATCATAATATTCGACTACTCCCTATTTGAAATGGTAATTCAGGGCTTAAAATAATATACTACCTGATCTGCCATGGCGAACGCTGTGATTCTACAAAACTGCTTTCAGATTTTCCCCAAGAAGGCATTTTACGAAGTACGTTTGACTCGAGACAGTTTGATTTACGAAGAGACATCCTTCCGCGGTTGTTGTCAAGGATCGACACAAAAACACAGTGTCATAAAACTACGCGATGTTTATGGAGTAAAACTCTTTAAAAGTCGAGAACCTGCCGACGACTCAGCTTATTTCCATGTATTCTCTTGCCCTTTGCGAAAGGATAGACGGGAATGCGAGAAATTGCCATTCAAAGTTAGCGGATGGGAGAATTCTATTGCGAATGTCAAGCTGGCCGAGAAATGGGTTCGCACGATATCTTGGCTTGTAAAATGCCCATCAATGGATCTAGAATCAATTCAAGGTGTGTGCCAAAATATTCCTTATGTGTTGTTTAGGCTGATGTTGTAGATCATTATTTAGATCTTTGATTACTACAAACCACTTCCTCGTTTGAATGCTTGACTTTTTTAATAAGAATATTTTGTGAAAACATGGATGAATGTGTTATGTTATTTTATAGTTATTGTCTTCGATCTTTTCAATGGCATTCTTTGATATTTTATGAGGAAATTAAGAGAGAGAAACTTATTTTTCCGTTGAATAGATCATGTGACTGTCATATGTAATAGTACACTCTTTCTTTTATAAGAACATCAATTTTCAGGAGATTTTTAAGGCAATGAATTTCCTTAGATTTTCCTGAATTTCAGTCTGTAAAAAAATGTAATACAAAATGAACTAATGAAAGAGAATTTCACAAATCATTGATAATAATATTATATTGATAATAATATTTAAGGTTGTTATTATGATTCATCACAATATAATGCAGTAGTCATTTGAAACTGTAGTATTCGATATACCTGTGTAGCGCCCGCATTGCATGTTGGGCACGTGTTTGTAACTGAGTTGAGTGAGTCGCCATCTTGAATAAAACGTTGAGTTTGTAAACTCGGTTTTCCCTCTCACTACAAGCGGATACTACAGAAACCCCCTAACCTATGGTATAAAACTGTGTTTCCATGAGAGGGTGGGGGATTAGACTTTAACACTGGGCAAAAAATAAAAGCCCTTTACCTGCCCAGGATACAAATTGTAGTCAAATACCCCTACCTCTTGGGGTAACAACTGTACATTTGAGATGACATGCCATCTGAAATGATCCTTTTATATTTCTCAAAATGTTTTATTATGTTTAACACATTGACCCCTCAACCGGCCTTGTACCAGCTTTGGGAAGTACCCACACCCTAAAAAATTCATAAATGCAAAATAAACACAACAAGATAAAGATACTCAGGCATCAGTCTGAGGGATAAATGGTCTTGCAGATATGCATCCAACCAAGGTGTTGGCATCTACTCTTAAGCCAAATAATAGCACAGGTTCTTTGACAAATCTCAAATCGAACAAGGAGAGAAAAGCAGAATCACCCCTCTCAATAAAACGCTCAAAATACCACACAAGGGAGAGAGATCAGCAAACACAGCTCAAGACACAAATAGATACCTTTATTCTGATCCTCCAGGTACATTTCCATCGCCTCAAAACACAATGTCCACTCCTTGAAGGATTGTACAACCACGAAGATGTCTTTACATATTGCAAAGCATTCTGGGAGATCAAGGGGAAAATTCATGAGGGGAGGGCCAGTCAACACTCCTCTCCCCAAAGTCAGATGGTTTTTTATAAGTCTTTTCACTCCGAAGCCAAACAAATCAATTCCAGGTCATACAGACCCAGAATAGCAGTGTAAACAATTTTGGAATCAATTTGGTTTCAGAAAAGACAGGAGAGCTGTGGTGATTCATAAGAAAATTATTTTCTCATCCTGGCAAAGCCAAACAAGATAAAATCATCATGAATCCACCTTTGCTTGCAAATATCCATAAGCAAAGCACTCAATGCAATCAATTCTGGGTGGGGACAAGTCTAGGATTAAAAAACAGTCAATACCACTACTCTCTCTGACAGATTTTTTTTCAAAAGGTCTCTAAGCCCCCTCGTTAACCTCACACTTCCCCAGAATGACTAATAACAAAACAATATTTTTGCTGCTATCTGTGCTTCAGTCTGTTCTTAGAAGTAGGTGAAATCTCAGGCTGAACTTTTCTAAAAAAAGAGTATTGTATCAGCTGATTGTGTCAGCGAGCATATATCCCTGATTTGGTTTCCCACCCCCCCCCCCCTTCCTTCCCCCCCCTTGATCAGCCCTTGGGCTGGTACAGATATGCCCTTAGAGGAACACCATTAGAAAAGTGATATGGGGTGCAAGATGGAGAAAAAAATAAAACAATCCACAAAAAGAAACATACTGCAGCAAAAATAATGCAAACAATGATTCCAAAAGAAGGTTTCACAAGAAGCATGCACATCTTCCAGGCCAAGACTAAACCTCCAAGCTCTTCACCCCCATCATTTTTCTAATGGTATGTAAAGCTGGGCTATGGCTTGTAAAGCTTGCCTAATGGGTGTAAAGCTTGTTCATTCCTTAGCGACATCTTATGAGTCAAGCTATTCATTTTGGTGTCTCAAGCTAGTTGTGGACCAGAAATAAATTGATTCACTAACACAATGTTTGTGCATCAAAAACAATAAAATAGACTCATTGGTGGTCTAGAAGTTTTAACTTTATGAATGTAACCTTTTACCCAGATGATCGCATCTATTTTTATTTTAAAACTTCAATTTTCTTGAGTCCTTCACATCCCAACTCATGCTGTGGCATTAACATTTTTTCCAGCTAAAAAGAATCTCCCACCAAGCCGTAAAATGTTAGTGTTTGTCAACCCATTCAGTGGGAAAGGAAAGAGTCTCAAGATTTTCAGAAATAAAGTTGCTCCGATGTTTGAGAATGCTGATATTGATTACAAGCTAGTCATTACCGGTAAGAATTCATTTTCCCATTTATTGTTTTTTAAGTAATGGAGAACCTGCACTTCGAATCTCTCCATTCTTATACACACCTTATAGTAACAAAGTAAGTTCAATTCTCAGTATACTGTAGCTTTGTCGTGAAGTAAAAGGAGTATGTTGCCATGGCCTCTGAACAAATCTACAATGCATTTTATTTTGAACCATCAAGATAGATAGATAGATAGATAGATAGATAGATAGGTTTATTCAAAAACTTTGCAACCCGAAGGTTGAATTACGTTATGTTACAATAGTCAAATACTTAAAAATTCTAAAAAAAAATTTAGTGGAGGCATTGGACATTAAAAAACTTTTTGCAAAACGTTGCGTATTGGCTTTGATGGCAAAGACCCGCCTCTTCCTAATATTAATTCTAGAGTTCTGCTGAGGGAGCAGCCTATGTAGTTTGTGGTTTGGACTGGCCATGACTTCGCTAAAGAGTTTGTTTGTTGCGACCAAAGATAAACAATTCAAGTTGAAGCAGTTAATTTTTGTTTTGTTTAGTCAAGCATTTTAAGGTCATTTTTCACGTGCCTATACCTTGACTTTAATTGATACTGCAATGCAAACAAAACACAGACATTATACAGATTTTCAAGAAAGTGAGCCAATTAACGTACAAGTGTATCAGTTAAGATTGACATAAACTTCGTAATTGTAAGGATTCCATTTGATATGCCCTGAAGTATTTCTAGTTGGTTGGCTAGTGAGGCCCATGTCAAACCGATGATAAATCTTTTGTATGGCACTGGGCCACCAATTATTTCAAAATGTAGGGGTAGTGATGGGAAAATCCTAGACTTGCAGAGGCACTGACACTACGTTTCAGAATCCGAGCCCATGACTTTTGTCAAATTTTAGAATCCAAGCCCAAGCTTTTCCGGTCTCTTAACAACCCAGCCCCAGTTTTTTTTTTTTTTTAGAGCTTGTTTAGTGCTCCAGGTATGTCATAAACATCAGTTGAAAAAAAAAATAGAGTTAAATACATTCTTGCTAACTTAGGGGAAACCTGTAGCGTGGTAACAACACAAGACAGATTGCGTTTAACAAAAATTCGGGAAATCACATTTAAAGTTCTGATACTCAGTGACTTTGGTAAAAAAGCAAGGCTTCGAGACCCCTAAAATTTTGGAAAAATTCAAGAGACTTCAAGACTTTCGTAAAACACTGCAAGATTTCGAGACTTTGCAAAAATTTTTTGAAACTTTCAAAATTTCTAGGTACCCATCGCTACCCCAAAATGTGTTTCAGAGTATGCAGGTCACAAAAAGATTAATGTGTTACTGTATTTCAGAGTACGCCGGTCATGCAAAGGCTTATGCATCACAGCTGTGTATTCCTGAGTGGGATGGGGTGGTCATCTGCTCAGGGGATGGACTGGTGTTTGAGGTACATTAACCTATCTTATACTCTAAAGTTATGAGAAGTAAATTACCACTGTTAAAAATGGGGTATGTGTGTTAAAGGTTTTATCTTTGATGTTCGTGATATCTTGATAAGCAACTGCATCATTTTTTAAAGGTTCTTAATGGTTTCATGAATCGTCAAGATTGGGAGGTGGCCATCAAGATGCCAATAGGTGTAATCCCTACAGGTTCTGGTAATGCTCTCTGTTTCTCATCACTCCATGCTTCAGGGTAAGTTTGGATGATAGAGAGATAGACTTGGAAGCTGGACCGAGTTTATCCAGAATTGCAGCACAGGGTCTTATTCAGACTGCTATATAAGGTGCACTGAGCCCGGGGGAGGGGGGGTGGTACTCTTTTATATGGGCTATACGGGGACGTGCCCCTGGACAGGGTATGGTTTTTGAGTGTTAGTATGTTAACTCCCCTTTTGGTTACGCGGCCAAGAACAGACACTGAAGATGGATCTGCGTTCTTCAGTGGTCTTCAACGCATTCTTCAACGTCCCATAACAACAGATTGGTTAGCTAGGTTTTCGCAAGACAGGACCGCCATTTAACAAAGTCATTCAAGACACGAGGGATACACAGTCCCCAATGTAGAGAGCCAGGTTTTTACACCTCTGATCAATTCCCAAGTTGACCTGACCTGGGTTCGTACCCTGATTCTCTTGAGAAGCGAAGCACGTACCACTGAGCTATATTGCGGTATAGACTGTTATATATGTTTCTAACTTCACTACTTTTTTTCTAGTGAGCCAATGGAAGTGGTATGTGCAATATATGCTGTCATCCGCGGCAACATTCATGAGATGGACATTGCATCAATTGTCACCCCTACTAGCCGATTCTACTCATTCCTATCTATGACATGGGGCATCATGTCGGATGTAGACATTGAATCTGAGAAATACAGATACCTGGGCAATGCACGCTTTACTGTCGGTGCTGTGGTCAGAATCCTGAACTTACGGCTTTACCAGGGAAGAATCTCCTACCTTCCATATGAGGAGGACGGCCAGTTTACAAGGTCTTCTGGTTTTGATATGCCTGACTTGAAACCTGCACCTTCAGATGGAATACTATTTCAAAGTCCTAGAGATGCCGATGCAGAGTCTTTTAAGAGTCCATCAGGATCATTTTACTCAATGCCAGGGAGTCCAACTGAAGAGAGACTTCCTGGAATGATGGGTAGTGGCTGCGTTAATCCAGGTATAGACAGGGAGCAACCATCAGTTAATTCAATTGCTGAAAACATTTTTCAAGAACCTGAGAATTCTGGAAATCTAGTCTCTACTTCAAATAAAAATGCTGAACTGGTTGTACCAGGGAATCAATTTGGACCTGAGCTTAACCTTCTTCCTGCTCTTGAGGAAAACCTTCCATCTTCCTGGAAAAGTGTGGAGGGGAAATTCATTTTATGTTCATCTGTTATGATGTCACACCTTGGCCCAGACATTTGTGCAGCCCCACAATCCAAGTTCGGGGATGGTATTTTATATGTTGCATACGCAGAAGCAGGTATTTCCAAAATGCAGCTCTTGGACATGTTCATGAAAATGGAGGATGGTTCCCACATAGATTGTGAGGAGATTGTTTGTGTCAGGGCGTGTGCATTCCGCTTGGAACCGGACTTGACACAGTTGGGAACTATAGCTATAGATGGTGAACTAATTCCATACTCTGCCGTGCAGGGACAGGTCCATCGAGGCTTAGGCAGAGTTATGTGCGTTTAGTGCACTCTTGGCCATCCCCATCCTACCCAAGAGGGGGAGGATAGTATGTACACATAGTATATACCATGGCCTACCCCTGAACCCACTTTGCGGGAGGGTGATCTTTGTGAATTCTACTCTTGGCCAACCCAATTGCTCCTTCCCTCAAGGAACCCTGTTTGCAACTTATGGTTCTTAACCAGATTTGTCATTTTATTTTTATCTTTTTTTTTAATGATTGTCTAAAGACAAGATGACATAGTGTTGGAACATTATTATATCTTATCTTAAATCTTAAACAATGGCTCAGCTTAGTTTATGCTGATAAGTTGTGGGGGGGGGGGGTGGGGTAAAGATTAGATAGATAGGAAATATGTTATATGTAATTATGTAATTAATGGCAATACAATCAAATATCCGGCTGGGAATATGCATCTAAAACTAATTTTACTGTAATTACAAGCCCACAAGCCACAATCCCACAGCCTCATTCTGATTCTTACATTCACATTTTGTTGTGTTGATAACTTATTTATGTACTGCAGTGTCAAGGGAATATATGTTATGAAAATAAATGACTGTACAATAACTTCAGAGGGTCACAACTACTAAAAGATGATGACCTATTTCAAAGCACCCTGAAAAGTGTTTGTGTTGAGGGAGAGAGGGTGAGGTCTTTCAAACTTATCTCTTAGCTACAATCGGCGAATTAAATGGTTGATAAAATGATTTCTTAATTCGTTATATACTCAATATGCTATTTTTTTTTCAAATTAAAACACAAAAATTCCCCCCTTCTCCACTATTCAATGTTGAGGACTTAGGTCGCAAGTGTCAGACTACAACATTGAAAGGGGGGAAGGGGTTCCTAGGAAAGGGGGGGTGGGGTACAAAGGATAGAAAGCGTTTTCCACTGAAAAAAATATCAACATTTAATTCGCCGATTCTATAATAGTATGCTTCATAAAGGCCAAATAGATGTAGTAAGGGTGCTAATTTAATTTTTCCCATATTGATGTTTAACAATAAATCCTTAAAGAAAACCCGGACTACACTTTAACAAATATTGAGTTCATGGGATAACTTTTTATTTATTTAAAATCGTTCAAAACATAATATATGCTTATCTTAAAGTGATTGTAAAATGCTATACATCTTTATCACGCTAAAATTGCATAAAAATGTATTAAGTTTGTCATGAAATAGACAATAGAACTAAGCTTATGGTTCACGTTTTTGGACCTCAAAAAATACGGGAAAAAGTTATAGCAAAATGATTTGCTTAGGCCATTAACTAAAATAATATAAGAAATAAAGGGAATTTGACTGAAGCGTAAGATGTTATATTGGGTGCGAAAATGTTGAAAAAATTAGACTTGATATAGGACCTTATTAGACCGCATTACAGCGAAACTAGAATGCGCAAAAAAAGCAAACTCGTTAAAGGTTGGAACGAGAATTGGACTGATTTTCGTTTACCACTCTTTTTTTTATAAGAACGTCTAATTTTTAGTTGAGGCTGGTCCGTTTGTATTTTTGGGACATTTTTAAGGCTGAATGTGTTCTTAACGGTGTTCTTAAATTTAGATGTATATAAGAATTTAATACCCAATGAATTATTAGGAAGAGAATTACCCTTATGATCAATAGCAATAATAAGGTTGTTACTATGAGCACAATTTGATTCTGCATTTTAGAACGCAACAGGACAAAGTTTTTTTTTCTGCTAGCTGATCCTCGGCACGTTCTTAGCATGTTCTTAAAATTTGGTGAGATCTCAGACTGGACGTTCTTATGAAAAAGGTTCCTATAAAAAAAAAAAAAAACAGTGCAATTTCCCGAGATATGTAGAGCTATAGCCTCGCTTCAATAGGGGTTTTTCTTTATTCGTATTGTTTCTTAATCGAAAGTGTTTCTAAACAAGGTGAAAATATCAGATTTATTTTACGCTTTTGTTAGAAAATCGAACATTGATATTCATAAAAATACAATGATTATAAATAAAGAGATAACGAAATAAGCAATATTACACGATAATGTCAACAGTATCGCCTTTTTATCCTACTCCAAGGTCTCTACTTGTCACATGTAACAGTTTAAAAATAATTCTCCCTAGAACCCGTTATTCCAAATGTAATTTTCCTCATATCCTCACAAGTAAGTAACTCTAAAGGAACAATAATCTTGCGCTTTTATCAAATAAATATGATCCACGAAGTCAGAGAAAAAAAGTTAGAAGTATATTTGTAAGCAAGAGATTATACATGATAATAATACCTTGTTGTAAGCTAATATTGGATTGAACTCCGCATGTGTTCTTCTAGAATTCCCGGTCGGTAAAAAACACGCTTAACCCCGCATACATTTATCATAGCTTATTGTGATAGAAGTCTAATATTTCCACAAAAATACAGAGAGTTAAGAGAAAATTTATTGCTTTATTTTTTCAAATTTTTTTTTATTTTTAAATCAAAATGTATAATTTCCTTTTACAGAAAGAAAGTGTTCTTCTTTTATCTAGTATAGATCCAGCACTTCATTCCGCGTTCCATTCCATAAAAATTACGGGATCATTTGCGGGCCTGCTAGTTAGTTTTGGGGGGTCATTTGCGGGCCCTGGGATCATTTGCGGGCCCTGGGATCATTTGCGGGCCTGTACATTACCCTTGGATCTGTCGTGACCTACATAATGATAACACAGTTATTATTGACTTCGGAGGTAACCCACTACATACCAATAACTAAACAAAAAACGCATCATTAAGTCGGCAGTAAACTGTCTAAAATGATAAAGTTAACAAAAATAGCGAAACCCGTCACCTAGCGTTAATTCCCCGTGAGGCAAGTACTAGCGTAACCCCGACAACCTGCGATATTTTCCCGCGTGACACCACGAAAGTTGCTTATTGTGCGTGCACATGTGAAAAAAAAAGTTTGTTTCCAAATGTTCTTTTGTAAAATGTTCTTTTGAGGCTCTTAGTCTCTTTAATTTCTATTTTGCCCTAGCCGTGTAGTTCGTAGTTCGTGGCCGCCATCTTTGATGCGAGTGACTTAAGATGGCGGCCACGAACTACGATTTTGAGGGGTTTTCCTCGCCGGAAACATCATCTAAAGCCTACAGGTAGGCCAATTTTGCCCTAGAATGCTGTCTGTGATTTATTGGCCTGCGTAGCAAGCGTAAAAGGAAGGAGGGGGAGGGAAAAGAAGGGATCGCTTGCCCGCAGCCCTTGTGGTTTTGAATTATCCCGTTCGCCAACGAACGGGGAAATAGCGGCCTGTGATCGGAGCGGTACCTTAGACAGATTATTGACATATCGCACATCAACTCGGCCTTCTTTCCCCTCCCCCCCCCCACTTTTTTTTGCGCTCGCCCCATTTTTCTCGCGGCCAAAATGAGGCATGGAACTTCTCTCGCCTGTTTCCTCTGTTTCTCGTTTCTCTGGGTTTCCTTTCGCTTATAACACATGGGAACGCTTATTGCTACACAGGCTAGTGATTTATGTGCTTAGTTTGCCCAATAGGTAAACTGAAATACTGTCTAAATTATGTACATTAGAAGTGCCTCGGAAAAAAGTATATCAAAGAGCCTTTTGATTCAACAAATATGGTAGGCAATACTGCACTGACCTGAACATTTGCAGATTTGACAGTTATCAACTTGTTTTCGTGCGTTTTAAATTGAAAAAAAAAACACACTTTACAAATAAGATAAGATTGTGTTGCCCCAATTACGGGCGGTTTTTAGCATAACTTTTTAGCAATAAAAAGAACACTTTTTTATATTTTGTCGGTAAACAAGATTGGACCTAATAAAATACTTATAATATATTATAACTGCGGTGATCTTGGATACTAATATTTCTTAAATACTAAACAGATACTAATCAGAAACTTATCAAATACTAAACAGAAACTAATAGCAAGAGGGTGGGGGGGGGGGGTTATTGTTAAAAACAAAAAAAAATCAAAATATTGCCTATTTTCTCCATAGAAATTACTAATTACCAGAATTTTTTAACATACAGTAGAACCCCGCTAACTAGAACTTGGCTAACTCGAATTTCCCCGCTAACTCGAACTAAGTTCGATTTCCCTTGAACGTAGTTTTAAGTTATTTTTACTCTGCTAATTCGAATCCCCCGCTAACTCGAACTGATTTTTGCTTCCCTTCAGAGTTCGAGTTTCCGGGGTTCTACTGTATTTCCAATAAGCAGTCTATTTAACAAGCATTGTAATTTTTTAAAACGCTTCCATTCTTCTAAATTTAGTAGCGAGATCAAAGAGCTTCTACTCTATTGTAAGAGTATTTTACAGTGCTTCATCCCCAACAAAAAAGTTGATATTCTATTTAACTCTTATTTACCACTAGGACTGGTTTATGTAAAGCGTTAAATTCACTGCACCGTTAAAACTTTCAAACTACGCGAACAAAAGTTCGACTCACCGTCAAATAAACTTGAATTTTCCCGCTGGTATTCACGCCAACAACGTAATTCTTACAGCACACGTTAGTGTGGGAATTTGTTCCTAATAAGGTCACGTAAGGCAAACTGTCCGTAATTGGGTACCGTCAGTAATTGGGGCAACACACTGTACACTACCTACACATATAAGTTAATTTGGATATGATTCTTTTTTTTCGGTATCCGAACTGCAAAGCGATCTGTGAATGGCTTGCACTATTTTAGAAAACTCTTTTTCCTTGGATAACGCCATCAAAGATCATGATAATCTCACAGATATCGTAAAGAAAAAGTGTTACCCAAACCAGTTTTTTTATTACGCGTACATCGCCTACCTAAAGTACTTTGTGCTCGTACAGATTAATGCCTTAAATCAGCGTATAAACCGCTGCTAATCAAATAAAGCGCGGAGGAGTATTGCCCAATAGCTTAACCCACGCATACAGTCACGAGTTTGCCATTACATGGGTACTTCTGGTGTGTGTTGGCGGGTGAGGCTAAATTTAGAAACTTCAGAGAAAACCCGGAAATGAATCTTTGGTATTTCTCAAAAAAATTAGTGGAAATATAAAAACTCCCCTTCTACAACACGTCATTTTCCGACATGTTCTTTTCAAAAATCTCAAAAAGAATTTAGTGTAATTTATATTCTATAGTTTTAATTTTCCTCCGTTTGATTGCTTCCGAACCCTTCTCGAATCTTTGGGATAATTTTCGGAGGATATTCGGCTATCGTTCGGCTTTGTTCTCAGCCAACAAATTCAGTGTGAAAAAAAGAGTCGCGCTGGAGTTGGATCTGTAGGATAGGAACAGCTGAATCTCCTCTAGTTAACCGGATCTAAAATTAGAAAAGTTATTTATAGTCGCTTGTTTGCACCAATAGCGAGGAACAAGACTTGACTCTCGAGTTAGACCATGGTGTATATCCAAGATGGCTGCCATATCTAAGCGCTCGGGAAACAACTGGGTCAAGCTAAATGTTGGTGGAACTTGCTTTTTGACGACGAAACAAACTCTATGTAGACACCCAAACTCATTTTTATCTAGACTATGTGCAGAGGATCCTGATTTACCCTCAGATAAGGTGAGTCTATCGTGAAATGTCGCGCGCTCGCTTGTCGCTTTCTGGTTTGGTCGACATTTTGTTGTTATGTTCACACTTTCTTTACAGGACGAGGACGATGCCTATATGATCGATAGAGACCCTAGGTATTTCTTCCCTGTGTTGAATTACCTGCGGCATGGAAAACTAATAATCGACAGAGATCTCCACGAAGAAGGTAAGAAAGAGCTTCGTAATGTCGCCGGCTTGAGGGTTGAATTCATGTCGAAAGAGCGGTTAGTTTTAGTAAAGCCTTGTAATTATCGAATCCACAACCTCTTTAAAACCCTTTGAACAGAAATCAGGACTCGTGGAGACAAACAATAAAGCTCTTTTGGAGTTTAGATGTCTCCCAAGTCGAGATCGGCATAGATTCTGTTCCTTGCCCGCGCTTTATAATGAGTATAAAGCTATAAGCGCCATTGCAAAGTTCGATTCTTACAATCGAATGGAGAACATTGGTTCCGAAAATGCTATTCATTTTATAATCGTCGGCGGAGAGTCTCTTTTCCTTACTGATGAAATAATTTTCAAAATGTATTTCCAGTTTGGTAAAATGCAACGAAAGATGAGTTCACGAAGTGACTTGCAATTTATTTCAAATTTATATTACTTGAATTTTACATTAAGTTTCTGTATATTATTTTCTCTTTCCTATGTGTTCTTTTTAAAATTGATTTTTATATGACATGTAAGTTATATCTTTTTTTAATTCAAAATCTCTTAACCTATTTTTATTTTTGGCACATTTTAAGGAATTTTTAATAAGTATGAAAAAAAGAAAGAAAGCAATGAATAAAATATTCTAGAAATCTATCAAATTGGGTAATTCAGGTTCTCGTTTTTTTTTGGTAGCTATCACCTGTAGTTGTGCAACTGATGGAATAATAAAAACGGTCCTTATTAACAAAGATTGCGTCTGTTATTGTTTATTTGTGATCTGATGCAAACCTTTTAGTACAAGCTGTGGTAGTATGACATCCTGCATGCAAACAAAAGTCATTTTGATACAAGTGCTTATAGAACTTTAAAGAACACAGGCTTTGTTGGTGTTTTTGAATACATGTAGCTCAAGAATATTCCCCACCATAACCTTCTACACAACAAACAGCACTACACGACAAACACCTTGATAAAACAACCATACACTATATATATCCAAACACCAGCACACCCTACCAGACACCGTACCAGGATAGCTGTCAACTAACATGCATATATTTTAACCTTTTTTTTTTTTGCAAGATTTTCAGCCTCTACCTTTAGCAAGCCCAAATGTAACTTATAATCACCCTTTTTTTACTGAAATTTCACTGGCTTTTCAAGCTGGGAAAAAAGCTGAAATTTTTAGGGCTTGAGGTTGACAGTATTGCCAGCCAAGAAAAAAAGTTATTTGCTAGATTTGTCGTATTCTATATTAAGTGCAGGGTTCAAAATTGTGGCAATACTGATTGCAGAGAAATAGGGTTTTTCTGCTTGAGTTTTTGTAGCTGTGTGCTGTAGGTATTATGTCATCACACAAAAAAGGAAGAGAGAGCAGACTTGCCCGCAAGGTTTGCGGGGGCCTTTGGGGCAGATTTATTTTTTCATTCATGTTAATTATATTTTTATAAACAATATTAAGCCAAGTCGGTCCAGATCCTGAGATTTACTTACTAAATACAAACTTCTGAAACAGGTAGAATAAATGTTCTCGAGCAGGCTGCATTTCAAGTTGTAATTGATAAGGTTGCTTCAACTATTGACTCATAAAATTCTTACAATACATGTATTCCATCATGCTTACCACTAAGTGATTGGATAATGGTATTGCCTATTTCTGGATTGTTAACCCATTGACATCTGGACCGTACCTGTAACAACAAGCTAAAAAAATCAAAAATGCAAAATAAACACAAACACATAGAGATACTCAGGCATCAGTCCAAGGCATAAATGGTCTTGAAGATATGCATCCAACCAAGATGATTGGAATTACTTTTTAGGTTCAGATTCAGGTTCTTAATCAGGTTCTTAAACAAATTTCAAATTGAACAAGGAACAGCAGAATGGCCCCTCTCAACAAGATGCTCAAAATACCACACAAGGGAGAGAGATCAGCAGACAGAACTCAGGTCACAAAAAGATATCAGGCCCATACCCAGGATTTTTTTTGGGGGGGTGCGAAATCCGAAAAAGTAGACCTAATTTTTCCAGGGGGGCGGGAGTTCTCTGATAAAATTCTAACCAACTTCGAAAGAACGAAAAGGTTTTTTTTTAATGCCTTTGCATTATCTCCATGGGACGTTTATTGTTGGATTTAGCTACATACCAGAGTGATCTAGCTTATGATTTTTAGTTTTGTCTACAAATAGCATGTCTATTGAGAACCAAAAGTGGACTTTCGGCAATTGTGGGGGGTGCCCTCACAACCCCTGCACCCTTCTTGGAACAGGCCTGGATATACCTTTATTCTGATCCTTCAGATCTGTCAATGGCCTCAAAACTTAATTTCTACTCCTTGAAGGCTTCTGGAACCCATGACATATCTTGCTGTTATCCATAGAAAAATTTGACATGACCTGTCGACACACCTCTCCCCTCAGTTCCAAACTAACATGATCCCTGTTGACATTTCCCATGCAGTCGAAGGGATTTAGTTCCAAAGCACAAATTAGCCATCCCATCCTTTGCAAAAGCGAAAACATAGCTTGGTAACCTTCTCTATTTGCTATCTTTCTCAGTGTATTCTCAGAATATTTTTCATGGTTTTTAGAATGTTTGTTTTTGATGTTGGCACCTGCAAGAATTCTCATTCAAAGCTTTCCAAGTGCAGTTTGAGGATGACTTTCTGTCCAATCAAAATTTTTTTCCTCAACAGATGTAGCTCTGTTAAAGCACCATTGTCACCAGTTTACTTCTGGAGGGCCAACAGAAACCTCAACCGACAATAGACAAAAGAATCTATTAGAATCCGCACTATTTCACATCCGCTCTAAATTATCAGTCACATCTTCAAAAAAACTTCCAATAGACACCTCTGCTTTTACAATTTTGAAATATTTTTCGTGTTTTCCATTAAAAGTCATTGGAGGTTGTTACTTAATCGACCGGAAGTAGACTGACAATGCGTTGTAATAAGTATAGAGGAGTCCTTACTCACCACGTTTTCTTTAATTGTTATAGGAGTCTTAGAAGAGGCAGAGTTCTACAGTATAGAACCTTTGGTTAAGATGATTAAAGAGAGGATAGAAGCAAGAGAAGCAAGCAGAAAAATACCGGTATGTTTAACCAAGCCTTTATTGTTGCTCTTTGTTGTTTCTTTTATTGTTTCTGTTAGTCTTGCTATTGTTGTTGCTTTTATTTTTGTTGTTGTTGTTTCTTTTATTTTTGTTGTTGTTTCTTTTATTGTTGCTGTTGTTGTTGCTTCTATTGTTGTCCTTGTTGTTGCGTTAATTGTTGCTATATGATTTGCTTGCATGAGTACTGGTCAAACAGCAACTAAGTTCTACTGATGGATGTTGTGCTTTTACAGCTTCAGGCTAAGAAGCATGTATATAGAGTTCTACAATGTCATGAAGACGAGTTAACACAGATGGTGTCCACAATGTCTGATGGATGGAGGTTTGAGCAGGTAATTTGGCCGAATTCAAAATATTTTTCATAATGATTTTTTGTGTGTGTGTGTGTTCATATGGTGTATGTCTTCTCTTCCAGCTTATAAGTGTGGGCAGCAATTATAACTATGGTAGTGAAGACCAAGCTGAATTCTTGTGTGTAGTTTCTAAAGATGTTACTGATTCTGCTGAGCCAGGAGCTTCAGGAAATAAACCAAAGGCTGATAAAGCACCCCCGGTAAGTAACTACTTAGGGGGTAGGGGGGAGTAAAGCACCCCCAGTGAGTAACTACTTAGGGGAGAGGGGGGAGTAAAGCACTCCCTGTAAGTTACTACTTAGGGGGTAGGGGGAAGTAAAGCACTCCCAGTGAGTAACTACTTAGGGGAGAGGGGGCAGTAAAGCACCCCCGGTGAGTAACTACTTAGGAGAGAGGGGTGGTGTAAAGTACTCCCAGTAAGTAACTACTTAGAGGAGGGGGGGCAGTAAAGCACCCCCAGTGAGTAACTACTTAGGGGTTAGGGAGGAGTAAAGCACCCCCAGTAAGTAACTACTTAGGGGAGAGGGGGCAGTAAAGCACCCCGGTAAGTAACTACTTAGGGGGTAGGGGGAAGTAAAGCACTCCCAGTGATTAACTACTTAGGGGAGAGGGGCAGTAAATCACCCCCAGTGAGTAACTACTTAGGGGAGAGGGGGCAGTAAAGCACCCCCAGTGATTAACTACTTAGGGGAGAGGGGCAGTAAATCACCCCCAGTGATTAACTACTTAGGGGAGAGGGACAGTAAATCACCCCCAGTGATTAACTACTTAGGGGAGAGGGGGCAGTAAAGCACCCCCGGTGAGTAACTACTTAGGGGAGAGGGACAGTAAAGCACCCCCAGTGATTAACTACTTAGGGGAGAGGGGGCAGTAAAGCACCCCCGGTGAGTAACTACTTAGGAGAGAAGGGGCAGTAAAGCACCCCCGGTGAGTAACTACTTAGGAGAGAGGGGGCAGTAAAGCACCCCCGGTGAGTAACTACTTAGGAGAGAGGGGGCAGTAAAGCACCCCCGGTGAGTAACTACTTAGAAGAGAGGGGGCAGTAAAGCACCCCCGGTGAGTAACTACTTAGGAGAGAGGGGGCAGTAAAGCACCCCCGGTGAGTAACTACTTAGGGGAGAGGGGGCAGTAAAGCACCCCCGGTGAGTAACTACTTAGGGGGTAGGAGGGAGTAAAGCACCCCCAGTAAGTAACTACTTAGGGGAGAGGGGGCAGTAAAGCACCCCGGTAAGTAACTACTTGGGGGGTAGGGGGGAGTAAAGCACCCCAAGTAAGTAACTACTTAGAGGAGGGGGGGGCAGTAAAGCACCCCGGTAAGTAACTACTTGGGGGGTAGGGGGGAGTAAAGCACCCCCGGTAAGGAACTAGTTAGAGGAGGGGGGGCAGTAAAGCACCCCGGTAAGGAACTACTTAGAGGAGGAGGGGGCAGTTAAGCACCCGGGTAAGGAACTACTTAGAGGAGGGGGGGCAGTAAAGCACCCCCAGTGATTAACTACTTAGGGGAGAGGGGGCAGTAAAGCAGAATTCAAATCCATTTCTCGTCTGGGAATAGCGCATAGTCAAACATACCACAGTGACCTATCAATTCCCCTGCAGTCAAATGGTTTATGACGCGACAGTGGAAAACATGAAAGCCTTCGATTGGTTTAGACTATGCACTATTTCTAAACGAGACAAAGATTTTGGATTCTCTGAGATCGCGTGAATCCAAATTGGGCTATAAAACCAGTTCTGTTACGTCTCCACTTGGGGTGCAATAAAAATCATATATCTCGTGTCGCGCAATGAAAAAAAGTCCTAGTGTAAAACAGCCCTGACATAACTCTATTCTTTTACAGCACCTACAGCAGCGACCATTCCGGCACAACTGAAGTCATCTTGTGGGTTTATATCATGTGGACTGGGAAGTATAATGTAAAAAAAAAAATGAAAAACATTGCCTAAAAAGAACATGTTTACGTATGCTAACCAGAGAGTCAAGACGTTATGTAACAGAGAAGCAAAATATGTCAGGAAATATTAAAATGAGGAAGAAATGCCTTCTACACACAGAAAAAAACTGTGAAATATTACCCGCTAACTTTGCAGCCTTTTAGAAAGCAATTAAGAAGTACAAACAGGCTCTGCCATTTAGTGGTACAAATGGAACAACTGATAAGAAACTTATTGGAAAATATATTCGAGATATATACGAAACCATTAATTTCAGTTTAAGCCTTGTATTCTGGCCTTGGTTATCTTACAGGCTACCCAAGGTTATGTTAGTGAACAGCCATGTACTATAGTGATGGCTTATAATATAGGCCATTTGTAGACCTTAAAATCTGGAGGGGGAGTTGAAGGAAGTTTCAGGCAATTTTATTGAGAACTTGCAAATTTTAAGGTTTAAAAATCGCCTATATTATTAGCCCTACCTATAATACATTGCAGTTCACTTGCATTGCGCTTGGGCTACCTGTGGTTATCCTGTGATAACCACATAACATAATAACCACATAACTCTTTTGTGTACTGAATGGTGTTGTTTTTTCCCTTTTCGTTCTTAAAGTTCTGGTAATATTTCACGAAACAGGATGCAGATTTGACTTTATGAAAATGTTTAGACCATTTATATTCAGAATTGAAAAAAGTGAAAATACGTCAAAAAGGAAACTCGTGATGTGAAAGACTTAGAATTGTTGTATTTGTATTATTATTTTAGTTTAAAAAGTCTTATGCATCAGCTACACCAGATTGCAGCGCTAAAATCTATTATTTATCTAGCTTTTCTTTATATGAAAAATTATCATTTCTAAATCAATGAAGAAATCTATCAAATGTTATCTGCACAGCGGTCAAACGTTCTGCGCATGCACGATAAGTACTAAAGCGTGCGCACGTGACACACTTTGCTTCCTGCGTCACGTGACATGCCTAACTTTCTGTATCCATGTTAAAGATTTTGAAACAGTCTTTGTTTTTCCCTTATTTGTGTTGTCCACTGATGAATGTTTATAAGTACCAATTATATAAAAAGCGTGTCGCATGCCTTCGTTTGGCAGCTGTACAGATGTGATCAGATGTGACAATAAAGAAACTAGCGCTTTAAAAACGAATCCTGTCTTTACTCTTTATTCATTTCAAGTCATTTTACATCGCAGAAGGGACCCTGTACGGTCCCAAAAATATGTCTGCTTTCAAATTAGATACAATGCTCGCATGCTCGACGACGTCTACTAACTGATCATGTGACCTTTTGAGTGGCAAACTCGGGCCAAAATAAACACAGAAGTTTTTGTCCTGTCACGCCAGAGAATGACGAAAAATAAAATCTTGAAATAAAAATGAGCCCTTTCTTACCAGAAAAAAAATTGTGGCTTTTACGTTTGCGCTAAATAGTTGCTTCTTCTTGTTGTTTTTTAGCCGCTAAAAGCCTGAGCGCGCGAAAGTCACGTGATCTGTTCACTGCAAGTCGCCTTTTGTTCGCAAGTACATGCTAGACTAGCCTCCTCCGCAAGGCATCTCGAGTGTTTTTGTAATTTTTTAGTATTTTTATGAATTGGGGTTCCTGTGGCGAGTTGGACCAGAAGGCCCCCACTTGAATGTGGACTTTAAAAGCACACTAGCATACACACATTGGCACCAGTCGGGCCAAGACGGGACGCTAGCACAGTATTACCCGTGCAGTTCGGCAACCATGGACAGCTGTTTCGTCCTTATTAGGACTCGTCAGCATGGCATAGCCGGTTTGCCTCAGTTAAACTTCATCGGCAAAAAAAACTGCAGGGCGACTTCGACTAGAAGAAGTGCTTTAAACCACAGCTTAGATCCATGTGGGATCTAGAACTGCGACCGGGCTAGCGTGATGCCAATTGTGCGGATCACGCATGCGACCTTTGCTAGTCTAAAACTCCGTCGGATAGCCAAACTATCCTTGCCAGTATGTATACATAAATGTGGACTTTAAAAGCACACTAGCATACACACATTGGCACCAGTCGGGCCAAGACTGAACACGCCACAGAAAGCCCGAAACCGAAAAAAGCTTTTTTCCCAAATCACTCGAGTGCAAGAAAATGGTGCATAAAAAATGGCGAATCGTTCAAATTTATGGAACATTTATTAAATTTGGCACGGTGATAGAGAAACTCACACTGAGCAATTCTTGATTTGGGCCCACCCCCCAAAATGTATTACAGTTTTATAGAGATGGAATTAATTTCCCTTAAAACCTGAATAACACCAATACTTTTCATGTTACGGTCACAAAACTTAACCCAGTGATGGATTTTAACATAAACTACAGTTTAACGAAAAAATAAACCACGCTCCCTTGATACTTACAGTTTTAGGGATGGAATAAATTATTTCTTTAATCAGCATTAAACCCAATACCATTTATTGTACAACTTTCAAACTTCACATAATTGTAGTACTCTTTACAAAGTTTCATTCAAGATATGGACCTACGCCCAGATGTGAGTACTTACAGTTATACTAGAGATGAGAGGCAAATTGCTTATATAGAGATCCTTTACAATACCATTTGAGAGCTAAGATTCCATATACTAACTCATAATGGTATATTGCAAGATATTCCCAACCGTATAGCCACGCCCCTATTGTATCTACAGTTATAATAGAGATTTCACGAAGGAGGTATATCGCTTATATAGAGTACCTTTCAATACGAACTTACAATTATACTAGAGACAGCATATGCGTAATATATACAATACATATAGCACGCTAATAATGATCAATGTGCTATCAGTGCTATCGACAATGAGATAATTGTTATCATTGGCTGTTAATTGGAATAATTGCGACGTTGAAGAAATGGCAAGGGAGGTGTTGAGAGAGTAATCGGACCACTGCATATTCAAAATGGAGCTCTATCAACCTGCAAGTCATAACGGTAGGAAGAGCCACTCCCAGTACAAATCAAATGCAGGAAAAAGGCATAACTTCATTGTAAAAAGTTGAAATACCAAGCATGCATGCTGTATGTGCTAGTTGTAAAAAGAATCAGGCCTTTTTCGAAATCAAAAACGTCTTTTTCTTCGTACGTAGGACGTATTTGTTTCAAGACATTGAGTAGGAACGTGCATCATCGATTTTTTTTGTTCAATGAACAATTAATTCAGAACTGCATTTGATATTGTCTTCACTCAGAACTTTTATTCATGTGACCAGACCTCGTTCTTTCGTGGAAAAGGTAAAACGAGTGCGTGGAATGTCTGGTTTCCAGAGGTCTCATCGGCTTTGACTTCCTTATCGGACCTTCCAAACAAGGTAACAGTTCTGGCAAGCATCGGCACCCTTGAACGCTTTGTTGTCCTCCTCTACTCCAAGATGAGCCAGATCTCCTCGGTGAACGACGTCCGGATGGAGATGGTTGCGAGGAAATCCCGCCTATTTCGCGGTTGGAAATCCCGCCTACATTCGCCGCCCTTCTACAGCACTGAAAGAGAGCGGCATACCAGGCTGGCTATTGCCGGGCGCAGTCTCTCCTGGTGCAGCCTGTTATGCCCTCTCCATCCCCGACAAGGGCACCTGGCGTCCTCTTAGGAGCCTGCTCTCTCCAATGTCAACCTGTATCAAGCTGGTAAAGTGAGGCTGCCAGCCCGATACAGGCTGCAAAAGGAGATGCAGGTGCATCAAGATGGGGCTTAAATGCACTGCTCTGTGCAGGTGCGGTGGGGACTGTGAGTGGCAATGAAACAGAGACAGGTAAGAATTGAAACTAAAAAAACTAAATGGCTCACTGAAACGTTTTTTTTTTTTGTTTTTATCAACAGTGCTTGTCCGATGGACACGGGAACAGATGTTGAGCATGTGGGTTGATAAACCCACATGCTTATGGGGCCCCACCCCAGTAAAGTATTCTTCAGTATATTGCCTATTTTTCGTTTTTTATTAGTGTCGCGGCGTTCTTAATGATTATCTTAAATGCAACAGTCTCTATTAATTTCAGCTTCCTAGCTTTTTTAAAAAAAGGTCAATTTGTTTCATCTCATCTAGAACTGTTAATGCCATATGGGCAATTCCCTGCACGTTTTTTGTATTTTGATAGACCAAACATTTGTGAAACAGTGTTAGTATGTGCAATTGTCACGTGCAGTTCGAATGGAAGGACTTTTTTTCTTTAAACTCCATCTGTACCATCTCTAGAAGGGCTCTAAGTACTATAAGGGCATGGTTATACATTTAACTATATCCTGCAATATACCAATATCGGCGAGTATATTGATTTTTAGCTTGAAATGCGTATTGGAAGGCACTTTGTAAAAGCGACAATATACCTTCATTCCCGTCATCTCTAGTGTAACTGTAAATACCATAGGGGCGTTGTAATGCAATTGATTATATCCGGTAATATACCAATATAAGTAAGCATGTGGATTTGTAGCTCATAGCTCGTATTGAAAGGCAAACTATATATGCGAGTACCTTTTGCGTGCCATCTATAGTATAATTGTAAGTACAATAGGGGCGTGGCTATACGGTTGGAAATATCTTGCAATATACCATTATAAGTTAGTATATGGATTCTTAGCTCTCAGTTTGTATTGAAAGGCACTCTAAGCAATATGCCTCTTTCGTATCATCTTTAGTATAACTGTAAGTACTCACATCTGGGCGTGGGTCCATATCTCGAATAAAGTTTTGTAACGAGTATTACAATTATGTGGAATTTGAAAATTGTACAATAAATAGTATTGGTTTTAATGCTGATTAAAGGAAATAATTTATTCCACCCCTAAAACTGTAATTATCAAGGGGGTGTGGTTTATTTTTTTATTAAACTGTAGCATGTGTTAATATGCATCACTGGAATAAGTTTCGTGACCATAGCATGAAAAGTACTGGTTTTATTGAGGAAGTAAGGGAAATTGATTCCACCTCTATTAAACTGTAAGTATACATTTTTGGGGGTGGGTCCATATCCAGAATTGCTCAGTGCGAGATTCTCTATCATTGTGCCAAATTTAAAAAATGTTCCACAAATTTGAACGATGCTGCACCATTTTCTTCCACTAAGACGCCTGTGGTGCAGGATTATGCTAGACTTCTTGTATTCTTGATCACTGATTGCTCGGCGAAGACCATTTAGTCTTATCACAGGGAACTATGAGACATTGATCTCACTGACATTCCCCATCAAAATATCCGTTTAGAGAACCTGCATTTTTCATGGGTAACTTTACTAAACATGTCAAATGAATTTGCATTTTGTTGTTGTTTCGTGGATTCGCGTGATAGTGGTGATACGACTTCCCTTTTGCAAACCTTTGCCACTTTCCTTTCCTCTTAATATCAAGAATCTCGTACTCTAAGCGCCCCCTTTTTCGTTCTTGAGGAACCAGCGCTCTCTTTCTTCGATTGCGTAAAAAGAACTGCGGTTATGACATTTTAAATTGTGTTTGTGCGGTATTTGACGACTTTCCTATTACGTGGAACCCTGAGATAGCGACAAAACTTGATCTCCTCGTATTTAATGTCTTGACCAGTCGCCTTTTTCACAAAACTATCGTCTCTCTCAAATGTTTGTGGCTGAACAGGCCTGGCGCCTATTGTGTACACTCTTGGTAACCTTAGCAACGCCAAAGGTGGCAATTTGATTGGCAGCTCATCGCCTTCTTGTAGACTCAAGTGGCTTTTGGTATCCTCTTGAATTACCGCCATTTCAGGCAATGTGTTATCGGTCGTAGAGCGTTTCCGAATGTTTAAGACTTGACTTATGAATGAGTCTTTATTATTTTGCAACTCAAATAAAATAAGACTCGACATTCGACGTGACATTCTTTTGTGCTCTGAGTTGCTAGTGGTTCGTGTTAGATCTGGCGGAACGGGATGGTTTGGCGTTGAGTTCTTGACTGGTTCTCCATGCTTCCTAGCGCTGCTGGTCCTTCTGAACCTCGCATCCTCTAGAACTGGTAGACTGACTTGCTCGTCTTCGTGCAAACGGCCGGTGGTCACCCGTATTTGCTTACTGTAGTTCATCCATTCCGCTCTATCAACATCAAGTCGGCTTTCCTTGCGTGCCTTTTCCCGCTCTATCGCAGCTCTTGTACGGTCCCAGTCGCTTGCCAAACTGTTATTCTGAACAGACACACGCCTGTTCAAGTGCCTTGTGAAAACTGCTGGCGTTCTTGCCAGTTCTTGCTCCGGCTTCGACATTGTTAAAATCTCGCACATGGACCATTCCTCGGTTGATCAGTTATCAACAAGTCTAAAATTGCAGCGTAAATGGCGGATATGTAGACTCCTTTCAAGCAGTGATTATATACTAGGACTCCTTTTGTGTATTGCTTTTTAAAGGGTGGTATGATGTGATAATAGGTAGTTAACTGGTGAAACAAGGCTTTCCTAAGAAATGTCTAATCACGTGCCATCCAGGAACTGTCATAACACGCCGGTGTTGATAGCCAATCATCACCTGTTACAAAAGGGTGTAAACTCCATCATAAACCACTAACAAAACTAACAAATTAGAGACTCGGTAATCAAAAGGTTTTCTTTTGCGAAGTTCTTAAAGTACTAAAAGCGCTCACCCTTTGGTAACGCTCGGGCGAGCATGGCTCCGGAAGCGAAATTATTCCAGTAAGGCCTAGTTTAGACGCCGTTCTCTTTACGTGCGGTTCCATGCATGGAAATGAAGATAATCAATCGACTTCGTCCAGTCAGCGTAAACAAAATGAGCAGTCTTATACGTCTTATACAATGTTAAGAACATTTTCAGCCTTGAAAGGCTCCACAAATAAGAACGGCCCACCAACTGAAAAATAGACTGAAAAATAGAACAAAAAAGTGTACTTTACTACTAACGGTTTCGAAAAAGCCCTCTTTTTTATACTGACTACAGTACAGCTTCCGACGCGCGCACGAATATCCAATCAGAAAGCAGTAGAATCAAAAAGCCCAAACTGTCGCGATCTCGTTCCAAAACAATGAATACAATACACCAAAAACTTTTGGTGTATTGCAATCAGAAAGCAGCAAATAGAAGCCAGTGAAGTGCAACCCAAATGTCCCACAAAAGTCCCATAAAATTGTACAACATGTCGGATGAGGTCAGTGAGTCCTGCCCGGAGGTATTTTAAATACAGATGTTTATAGGGGTTTTCCTGCGACTTGGAAATTAAACCACAGTAACCTAACATGATGGAAACTTGTCTTGTTGTCCAAGCTTGGTGAAAATCTTGTGAGAATGAAGCATAGAAATAGATAACTACGAGTTTGGTTGTTGAATGGAAACGGCACGAATCCAGCTTAAAATACGAAAAATTGGAAATGATCAGGTAAAGCGGTACTCTCTACGGTAGGTACTAAGTGTTTATGTGTTTTCAAAGCTATTTTTTGTCACCTTGCAGTGATTTAAGTGCGGGGGAAATCAGAAGAGAAAGACGAATTCGCTGTTTACGACCGACTTCTAACTACAAGTTTTATCGGCAAACGTCAAGATTTACAGTACAAATACAAACGAAAGTCTCATTTCTATATGTAATTGAAGTAACCTAGGTATAATATCAAACACAAGCTTAATGGTAGGACTTACACTTACACTTTCTACGCTGACCGGAAAATGCTTATTTGCTTGTCCAGATTCGCAGAAAAATATCTCAAACCAATCTTTTTCGGCGTCGATTGCCGACTTTTGTGGGACATTTGTGAGACCACATGGCTGTTATTGCACCATCTCTATCCTGATTGGCTATTCGTGCGCGCGTGATTGACATGCCGGATCTATGAATTGGCCAGCGCTATACTGTTATATGGCTGTATTAATATGCATGCAATCAACTCTTAGTTTGTCAGCGGTTTCCACCATTGTAACTCGTTCACGATCTGGCGGCCATCATGGCCGCCATCTTTCAGTAATTCATGTGATGAACCAACGCTTAAGCCCTGTGCAAACTGCGCGAGCATTGCTTGCGAGACGCTGGTGAAACGTTGGCCCAGCAATGTTGGCTCACCGTTGAACACCGTGTTGGGAGATGCTGGCTGGTGCTGGCAAGTCTTGACAACATTTTTATTGAGTTCAAACTTTAAGCCCTGTGCAAACTGCGCCAGAACCTGCCAGCATTTCTGGCCCAGCATTGCTGGCGGAGTGCTAAGCCGGAGTTAGGCCGATGTGCAAACTGCCCCAACACATGGCCAGCATGTTGGTAATAAGTTCACGCGTGACTGGCGTTTGATGCATGACAGGACCAAAGACAACACAAGACTCCATCATTTTATTACTTGTGTTTTCAAAAGGCAAACCAAGATCCCGCTGGATTTCCGGTTAAATTCGGGTCTGTTTGTCCCCTGATGATGTAGTGGTCGTCATTTTTACGACTACGAGTTAAAAGAGGACGATAAAAAACAATGATTTTAATCTAATAATTAAAAAGAAGCACGTGGGATTGTGTCCTGCATGATACATTTTAGTCATACATCGGCCAAAAATTTGCGATGTTTTCTTTAATTATAGATACAATAATGTTTATTCTTTTTGAAATGGCAGCATTATTCGGACACGAGCCATTTTTTTCTATGAAAACGATGCAAATTAGCCCAGCATTGCTGGGTCCGTGTGCAAACTGCGCCAGCAAAGCTGTGATATGCTCCATGACCACCAGACAAAGAAGATGCTGGCGAATTGCTGGCTGCCAGCACCAGCAAGCACAGCCAGCACCTCCCAACACGGTGTTTAAACTGTGCCAATATTGCTGGGCAAACGGTCTTAAGCCCCATGCAAACTGCGCCAGCACCTGCCAGCATTGCTGGCAAATTCTTGCTCGACTGACCACAAGACAAAAGAAATGTCAGAAAGTCCATTTCCCATTTTGACATTTCCTTTGTCCAATAGTCAGTCAAGCGGGAATTCGCCAGCAATGCTGGCAGGTGCTGGCGCAGTTTGCACAGGGCTTTACTGCTCGAATTTTAGTCTTTATAGAAACACGAAAATTACGGGGGAAATGTGATTCCTACTTTACACCCAGTGGTGAACTAAACCATCAGACGCAACAAGTTCTTTGTAAGTTCACTACTTGTGTTGGCATCCTTGTCCAAACTTACATTTCTTTAACAAATTCTAGATGCTCTCGTCAAGAAAAAATGCCACAAAACTAAAATACAGACAAAAATGCTCAACAATCACAAACACAAAAAACAGCCATTTTATAAGTGAGGACTCAGTATTCTTCTTCAAAATGGCTTCTGTGCAAAAAAAAAACCCGGAAACAACAATCTCCTCCCCCTGAGCAGCTTCACTAATCGCTCTGTGAAACTGAATTATAAAAAAACTTTTTATCCATTTTCTAGATATTTCTAAATATCTACATCTCTACATACTTTATTATTATCTCGTGTCTCCATGTGTGTCCCACATATTCGTCTTGTCATTTCAATATTTCGTGTTTCTGTGTGTTTTCTATGTATACGACTTTCTCTACCATATCTACACTTTCGCCTGTTCATATTACTTCTCGTATTTATTACGTACACCTCGTGTCTCTTTCGTGCTATAAATACTATATATTAAATAGTATATCTCGGTTTTTTCGTTTTAAAATCTCGTGTCTTTTTCTAGTGCTTTGTTGTTTGTAAACGCTCGTGAATAAAACAAGGGTCCCTGTATGTTGGCATTTGTTTTTGTCCAGCGCACACTCAAGCGGTCATACCGTGAGCGCATGCGCCTTGAATTCCGATCACCGGATGAGCTCGCCTCAGTCTCTTCGTGCACCACGGCTATTTGCACGTTGTTAAGCCTAGACGTGGCGTCCACGTGATTTTCTGGCGAGAAATCGTTATCCTTGTGGTCCCAACACACACAATGCATGACGCATAGCTTGTACACCTGTAAGGTCAAGAGTAACGCATTCTTCACGGTCAGAAACACGATCATGTAGCCGAACGCGCTGTATTTTGCGATCATGAACAGTCGAAATGTCAAAAAGGGCCCGTCCTGCATGAAAAGGGCCATGACGGTCCCAATAAGGTCCATTGTGACCCGGTGCTTCGGGGCCGTCTCCTCTGTACCTGCCTCATCATCAATGTCCAGGGACATCGCCCGTCCGTGAGCCCTCGATCTTCTTGGATTCCCTTTCAGAAATCCGCCAACGTCTGACTCAGAATTCCTGCTAATACTGGTCAAGTCACGTGACGTACGTCGTGGGATTTGATTGGTTTTCAAGCTGCCGACATCAACTGACATCCTCGGTTTCACGCCACGTGGTTCCACATCCGGGAACCTGATTCTGTCCGTTGCTAGGGACATCCTGTGGCTTTGGTTTCGTGCCCTCTCACTTGTTGCTGGAAGATAGGCCAAGACATCTCCCGTCTCTAGGTCCTCAGTGTAGAGCTGTGAAGGCCTCCGTTGGTTGGGAGCTATGATTGACAGCTTGCGGTCACTAAGGGGGGCTTGTTTGATTGATAGATCGACCGAGACCCTTGACGTCTTACGACCGTGGCGTTGAATATAATTCGGAACGGACAGTTTTCTAGGCGTCTGAAATGGCGGAACGGCTAGTGGTTGGCCTAAAGACGGTGAAGAATTATTCGCTTCCTCGCTCCCTGGAACAACAAAGAAAATACAAATAAATAGACGTCTGCATTTGAGGGAAATAGGGGTTGCCTCTGGCACTAAGGAGAGAGGGAAATAGGGGTTGCCTCTGGCACTAAGGAGAGAGGGAAATAGGGGTTGCTTCTGGCACTAAGGAGAGAGGGAAATAGGGGTTGCCTCTGGCACTAAGGAGAGAGGGAAATAAGGGTTGCCTCTGGCACTAAGGAGAGAGGGAAATAGGGGTTGCCTCTGGCACTAAGGAGAGAGGGAAATAGGGGTTGCCTCTGGCACTAAGGAGAGAGGGAAATAGGGATTGCCTCTGGCACTAAGGAGAGAGGGAAATAGGGGTTGCTTCTGGCACTAAGGAGAGAGGGAAATAGGGGTTGCCTCTGGCACTAAGGAGAGAGGGAAATAAGGGTTGCCTCTGGCACTAAGGAGAGAGGGAAATAGGGGTTGCCTCTGGCACTAAGGAGAGAGGGAAATAGGGGTTGCCTCTGGCACTAAGGAGAGAGGGAAATAGGGATTGCCTCTGGCACTAAGGAGAGAGGGAAATAGGGGTTGCCTCTGGCACTAAGGAGAGAGGGAAATAGGGGTTGCCTCTGGCACTAAGGAGAGAGGGAAATAGGGGTTGCCTCTGGCACTAAGGAGAGAGGGAAATAGGGGTTGCCTCTGGCACTAAGGAGAGAGGGGAAAGGATAGCCTCTGGCACTAAGGAGAGAGGGGAAAGGATAGCCTCTGGCACTAAGGGGAGAGGGGAAAGGATAGCCTCTGGCACAAGAGGGGGATGGGGGAGCGGGGAGTGTCTATGACACCATGGGGAGAGGGATCTGGCACCAAAGGGTGGGGAAGAGAAGAGCCCTGGTACAGGGGATGGGAGAGGGAGTGCCTATGACACCATGGGATAAGGGAGGGGAGAGCCTCTGGTACTTAGGGGAGGGGATAGGGAAAAGCCTCTGGAAAGGGCAGGGGGAGGGGAGTTCTCTGGCACCCATTGGTGGGGAGAAAAGAGGGGAGGGCCTTTGGCACTAAGGGGAGGGGAGAGCCTCTGACACACAGGGGAGGGGAAAGTATGAATTGTTACAAACCTAATTTAGCTGTAGCATTCACAGGAAACTGCATAAGACTGATAGTCCATAGGCACAAGATTGCAAGCGTCACATCATGTGATTGCTGAGCTTCTTTTAACTTTAGAATGTCAAAGAACTCGATGATGTCGGCACTCATGGCCAGATTGACCAATAGCAGCTGGCTTAGTGACTCGCGAGTCAGCGATCCCTTTGGGAGCAGCCAGCGGCCAAGTATCATCATTAGTAAGGTGGTCTGCTCGATGAGGTCGGTCAAGACTTCCCCATCCACGCCAGGTAATATGCTTGACACCTGCAATTACATGACAGACCACATGAGAATCACATGGAAATTTAAGAAAACGTTGTCGTCTTGGGGTCTGGTACCGAGGAATCTTAGGGTTTTTTTCAGAGTTTTTCCATTGACTAAAGATGGTCACTGTCACTGTTTTTCCCTTCTGATTACATGCGGTACGGCAACCTTAAAAATGACAAGAATCATGCCGTTTTTCCAAATAAAGAATATATTAGTTTCCTTATATGGAAGTTACCGCGTTTGGCAAAAACGACAGTTTTTGGCTTTATTTTCTTGATATATGAAAGGTCACGTGGAAATCACATGACAGGTCACATTGGAATCACATGACAAGTCCCATGAAAATCACATGACAGGTCACATGGGAGTCACATGACTGGTCACATGGGAATCACATGGCAGGTCACATGAAAGTCACATGACCGATCAGATGACAGGTCACATGGGGATTACATGACAGGTCACCTGATGTAGCCCTGCTACGTGTTGTACTACTTGTCCGTGTACCCGGAAGCCTTTGTTGCCTTTACCTTTGTAGCCTGTGCTTCACTTCCCCTTCTAAGGTGGCCTGTCTTATATCATCTTTTCAAAGGGTAGCCTTTCCTGGGTAGCCTGTGCTAGATGTCACCTTACCTAGGACAGCCTGTGTTACATATTTCCTCTCCCTAGGGTAGCCTGTGTTGTATTTCTTCCTACTTGGATAGCCTATGTTAGATGTCCCTTGGGTAGCCTGTGTCCCACATTCCCTTACCTGAGTAGGCGGTGTCGCTGTGCCGTTCCCCACATTTGCAGAACGCACAGGAAGCAGATGAAGCTCGATTATCCAAGCGCACGGGATGATGGCAATAAGGTAGCACAGGATGCTAGGTGACACCCTACAACAACAATTTATAACACAGGATGATAGGTGAAACCCTACAACAACAGTACTTAAAACAGGGTGCTAGGTGACACCCTAAAACAACATTACATAGGACAGGATGCTAGGCGACACCCTACAACAATAGTACATAGGACAGGATGCTAGTAGACACCCTGTAACAACAGAGTATAGGACAGGAATACAGAATGACACCCTACAACAACAGTTCATAGCACAGAATGCTAGCTGACACCTTACAACAACATTACATAGCACAGAATGCTAGGCAACACCCAACAACAACAATACATAGTACCGGATGCTAGGCGACACCCTACGACATTAATACATAGTACAGGATGCTAGGCGACACCCTACAATACCAAAACGTTAGGATTACGTTTAATTAACTGCTGATCAAATACGGTTGTATAGAAGTATATTATAGGATTATCTGATATTCCGCTAAAACGCACCCCGGAAAAATAGCCATTTCATTATTGCCGTAATTTACTTGGAAAATGTTTCATGCGGTGTCTAACTGAGAAGAGCTATGTGATTTTCTTTATAACTGTCATAACATCCGACATTATGAAACAAATGTTTTAACTATTTCACCGCATGTTCTTTTTACAGAAAATTTTTATTATGGCATAATCTTCTTTAGAAGGTTAAAATTCATATTATTCTATTGTAAATGTGAGTTTGTTGATAGAGAGCTAAGACTTTAGTCCTTGCGGTGAAACGATATAAATCTGCAATCAAAACGAAAATTTCATTTTAGAAGGAAACAATGGCTTGTTTGCTTTTTACGAACATGTAATAAGAAAACATGAAATCCCGTCTAAACTCATCCCATCTGACACTCGTAATCATTTTTCATTTCCGTTTTTTGCTAATATAATTTGGATTTCTCCCCAAATCCACTACCAAGGTGATAAAAATGTCTGCCCCAACGCAAATGTGATAAGTACAGAGTGAGATTAATGTAAATATTCTTGAAATACTACCAATGTTAATTCCGTTATTGCTGCACGCTTAAAGTGGCCACCAACTTAATCTTGAAATCTTAAAAACTAAAGAACCCACCGCTTGAAACCGGGGTCATAATTTGATGATATTTTAAAAAGTACGGAATGTCGACTTTTTTTTCTTACGCTGACTGTGATATTGCTTGCGATTGTAGTTTGGTATCGCAGAACGTTTTAATGTCAAAAACCTTCTGCACTACGTACTTTGATCATCAAGTATCAATCTTTTCACTATCATGATATTCATGTAATTACACCCGCAGATCTTCAGATACGTTTAAAGATGCGGAAAACATCTGAATGCCATTCGGTGTGATTTCTTTTATATGAAACTATAGTATAGGATATCGTCTGAATAAATACCCCTTATTTTCTCTAATTAAAATCTTCTATACCAAATCCCATTGCCAATAACAATCATGAACTTCAAAGACTACAAGATATTTCTATTGATTCAGACGACCTCGATGTATGGGCCTTTGGGGATTGACCGCTCTTCAAAGAAATCCCATTCACAACTGAATTCATTTTCTAATGTAATTGTAGCTTTGTGTATAGAAAACAGACTTATAAAACATCTGCTCCTTTCATACAATTCCGAGAAAAAAACATGTAATAATCTAGAGCTATCAAGAATTCTAAAGGCTAATTTAGACAGGACGATTTAGTCGTATGCTACCTGCCTTACGACATGTCTTAGCTCTGAACTACACACCACGACTTTCGTAGTCGAGAATCGTAGCGAGTTTGTAGGCTGATTTGCACGAGTCGAGTTGTAGAGGTGTCACGGGCAAGTCGCATACAACTAAATCGTGCTGTCTAAACCATTCTTACCATTTGTACTCGTCGCCGTGCCTATAGAACAAACACACTAACGTCTCTACGAAAAGCCCAACGAGAATCCAGGATAAATGCCACAAACTTTCTTGTTTCGTTACCAAAGTCACCCAAAAGATCGCCACCATAGCATGAGAAGCAAAAATCAGTCTTGTTAGAATCGCCTTAAAAACAGTCGAAAACACAAACACCATCTTCGCTGTTTGAAATGCCAGGGGCTTTGTCCGCTTCCTTTAGCTCGTAAGTAAGAGCTATAATTGATCCAAGTAGATCCCTTTAAAAACAGTTATTGCTTGGTTCGCTCAGCGGCCGATATCTGCCACATCCCCTTTAATTACTTGAAGCAAATCAAGTGTGGTTCTAATACTCCTCTTTCGCACACGGATTTACTTCCCAGTCCAATTGAACATTTGCCTTCTCGTATAACAGATTTCTCACAGATTCTAAGAAAAACTCAACGTTCGTAAAAAAAAGGAAACTGTTCCATAAAACTTCGTAGTAATTGAAAATTCAATTATCTTAGTTTTTTTTTTCCGTGGGAACCACTAAAGATAACCCCGCCGTGCTGGCTTACAACATTCTGTATGCTTCTTTTACTTGTATACCGAAATGACTCTGTTTACATAGTGTCATTTCTGCCAATACCAAATTGCTTCGATAACAATAGATAATTATAGGTATTCCAAGCTTCATTTTTTTTTTCCAGAGAAATTTCCCGGATCTAATTTGGTGACAAAACAATGGCACTGTATCCTCGGGGACATGCATCGGTAAAAACTGATGCCCAGTTACATTTCTTACATAATTTTTGTCTTTATTATGTGTTCCCCCTTGCCAATAACAAGTCTAGTATTGCCAATAACAACTTTATTACAAATACTAATTAAAGGATATTCAAGTTACCCAAAAGCAAACGTAATCTAAAATTACTCCAAATGAAATCCCCTTGCCATTTAGCGCCGAATAAATTTAGGTCCTTTCTAGAAATAACGCAAATACAATTTCTTAATTTTTTCTCGGTTTGTCAACATAACGACTTTTCACAATAGGAATCCTGAGATAATTGCAGCAAAGTGACGGAACTAAAGGTCTGAGAAGGGCATGCAGGTTATAAGCCCACGTAGTCAAAAAGCCAGCAGCAGAGTCAAGGCATAGAGCGTGCGGTATGCAAGCATCATGACACTACCCGTAGTGACACATTAGTACAATATCTACTAAATGGGGAAATGTAATGGGCACGAAATCGCGTAATAACGTATTTAGACGGCGGCTCCATTGATGGCCCCACATAAATGGAGGAAGGTCGCTAAAATCAGAAAGAGTCGATCTAGTCTGCAAACAAAAATGAGTTTCAATTTGACATCTCATATCTTGGCTCATTTAGCACCTGTTTGCTTAGGGTTTCTATTAGCAGTGATATCTAATGGCTTTCGTGTTGACCTTAAAATATAAACGGAAAGGGAAAGAAATGTAGTGTCAATACATACGTCTTGACTGTTTCAAAATGTGTGAAAAGTGGGATTCGGCTGAACGACCCGTTGCTCGAAGATAAATAGAGACCACGACAAAGGGATAAGTGATATTCTCATTACTAAGCGAAAGAGTACCAAACACATTTTTGTCTCTTGGATAAGTAGTCATCCGGGAAAAGCATAGTCGATTCGAACAGTTGTGTCTGCCATTTTGGTTAAATCAGGAAATTAAAAAAAGAGCGAAAACAGAGTCGCTTATTACGCCAACCTTTACCTGATTAGCCTCCCAAAAGCAAGACTATGTCCGAAACGTTTCTTGCGACTAAGTTTCTGCTTTCCCTCTCCCCCTATTTTATTTCTTTTAATTAAGTAATCCTTCGACTAAGAACCAAAGCAAAGGCAATAGGACGGCAGCAACAGACACATCCAACCCAAAAGATTTCAATTATATTTGTCTTATACTATTTGCAAAATGCTTAAAATCAAACGCAGTGGGAAAAAGAAGCTGAAAGCAATTCTTTTCCTCTTTTACAAGAAAACATCAAAACAAATATTTTTCAGCCAGTAGGAGTGAGGGAGAGCGAAAACACTTTTAATCGCGAAAACGGAAGCATTCCTCGCATACATTTTACTTTTAATATAGGGTAGGATCCAGGATTTTCCGGGGCAGGGGTTGACTTGTGATTTTAGCTTTAAAAGGGATTTACTATGCGAATTTTCTGATGCTGTTCCATATTATTTATCCATTATGAATCAAAATCAAAATAAGCAGATACTTTGAGATTCTTCCGCCTTTACCCCGGCTTTTCCTTGGGGCGGTCATGTCATTCACAAATATATATGTCTTCTAAGCACGGGAATCTACGACGCCCCGAGAGTAAGATCAATCAGAAAATAATATATTGGCTTTGAACGTGTTTTAAAACAGACTGAAAAAAATAGCTTGATATAATGCATACAATAAAGGAACCACCATTTTGTGACGATCATAAGTGTACAAAAATTATTACACACATTTTCACATAATGTTCGAAAAAAGCTTTGTTTGTATACATCTATTATATCTATGTGTTTGTGGTTTGGAAAACTCGTTTTGCTGTCCTAAGATCCTCCTCGGATCCTTCTCGGATCGTGTTTTCCCGTTGAATATCCACGGCTGATTATTATCTGTAATGTGTTTAGCAGTAGTGATATGAAATCGTCTTCTGTGCGCGGATTGGTTCAGAAAAATAAAAAGGAAACTGGAGTTTTGCAAGCCATTTCAATGCTGTTATAAAGTTTGGATGTTTTATTAAGATATAAGTTCTTTTTCTGGTCATCACATTGATAGATCGAACTCATGGGATGCCGGTCTAAGGAATCCGAGGTTGGGGTAAGGACTGTGGGCTCTATTTCCAGCTGTCGCTGGAACGTATCGCGGGCTCACAAAAGCGTGCCCAGAAATCAAGCCTAATAGACTGAGTAAAAACCATGAAATATGAGCTTTTTACTTCCAGATCGTCGTTCAACTCATAATTTGTTCGCACAACTAGGAATGAAAAATTTGGCCTTATCAAAGGTTGGGAGTTAAAAGATAACGTTATCTTTTAGTAGGAGAGAAAAAATTGCGCCGCTGGGGGTCGGGCTACTAAAGTTTTAAAACCTTTAAAAGAAAAAGTCGACAACAACGCAGATTTATGTTTTTTAGAACGATATTTCGGCAGGCCAATACCTGCCTTCTCCAGGTTATAAATGAGTTACAATGGCATGTTATAGCTAGTATATGTACAAAGTTCATTGATGATTAACTAACAAAAGGTAAAAATAGTAATTGAGTGACAAAGTACAAAGTTCATTGATGATTAACTAACAAAAGGTAAAAATAGTAATTGAGTGACTTATGGAAGATGGTAAATAGGGTGGTGTGGATTACTAAGTAGCTAAACGGTTTCTTCACGCCGGTTGAGGCCACCGGGTTCAAAAGTGCCAGCGCGAGCTATCAGTGTGGCTTCTCTTGCTTTGCGGATGGAGTCGCGGTTATTTCTTATTTTTTCAATAGGTATGAGCTCTATGTCAGAAGCGGAGTGGTTAGGTTTTAGGAAGTGTTCAGCGGCGTGGGTTGGTATGGATCGAGATTGGGAGTCTACAGTTCTGCGGTGCTCATTAAAGCGTTCTTTTAATTTGCGTTTAGTTTCTCCAATATATTGAAGGTTACAGCGGTTACATTGAATCATATAAATCACGTTTTTAGTATTGCAGGTTATGTGGGAGGTTATAGGTCGTGTTTCACCTGTTGAGAAAAATGTGTAGCTTGTAAGGCCATCGGTTCTAATATAGGGGCAGGTTAGGCAGTTTTTTCCGCAACGGAGAGCACCGGGAGGTTGGTTGGTGGGAGAGCGGTCGGAAGGTAGCTTGGCTTTAACGAGGATGTCGCGGAGGTTAGTTCAATTTTTGTCATTTACCAGGCGGCGGCGGTTACATAGTGCGTCGTTTGAAAGGTCCGTAAGCATGTAGGGACAGAGCTTGCTAGAGGAGCGAAACCAAGGCGAATACAATCAGTTAAGGTAGGAATACGTGGTTCATTCAGCTCTTCCTTTATCAAGCTTTAGCGTCTTTAGACATCACTTTTTAGTAAAGTTGTCCTATAGCCCGTGTTTTCTCTCGTTCCAGGCCCTCACTGCCAAGAGAGTGAATTGAGGATATCAAGCCTTCAATACCTCATACCCCCCTCTTATGCCATGCGGTTTGGAAGGACGCCATTTTGAGCGCTGTTCGATTCTTAGCTTTTCTTTCTTTGAAAACCCTTTTCAGCCGAATTTCGCGATGTCTTTCGACAGCCAACGCGGTCCGCCTGAGATAGATGGCATGACAAGCCTTAAAGTCGATAATTTAACCTACAGAACAACCGTTGAAGATTTAAAGCAGGTTTTTAAGAAGTACGGCGATTTGGGCGACATCTACATTCCCCGCGATCGGAACACGCACGAGTCGAGAGGTTTTGCCTTCGTCAGGTTCTACGAAAAGCGGGATGCCGAAGACGCTATGGATTGCATGGACCGCCACTTGCTTGATGGCAGAGAAGTTCGTGTTCAGATGGCGAGATATGGTCGTCCCACGGATTCCTATCGGCCGAGGCGTTCTCGTGGTTATGGTGGAAGTTCTCGTTACAGATCGCGCTCAAGGTCTCGTTCTCCCCGCCGAAGGTAAAGACAGAAATACTAGTGTTTATTGTAACTGGTTGGGATTGCTTCTGTTTTGCGTCTAAGAGGCTATTTAGAGTGAACATCGAGCTGTTACATATTATGGAGCTCATATTATTCGATACAAAATAGATTACATTCGCCTTGCCTAGAACAGACTCGTGTCACAAGTAAAATACTTTTACCTTTCATTTTGGCAGATATGGTGATACAGAAGTTACCCAAATATAAGAACCTGGAACTTCAGAACCTGTTAGGCTAAAATTTGGTATCATAAACACCATTCAAATAAGAACCTTGCAGTAAATGTATAAGAAATTGTCGTAAAATGTTTAGGCTAACCTTGAAGGCAGGTTCTTATGTGTGAAACTACTGTACACTAAATACAGACAGCAAAAGCCCACTAGTAAACATATGAGATAGCCCCTTTAAACCAAATCTTAATAGCTGTTTTTGGCCATATGGTAAATCATAAATGATAATAAATGACACATTGTTTGTGCTACTGTCTCTACTTAGAAGAAGCAGGGGAGGTTATTCCCGATCACGCTCACGCTCTCCACGTCGCCGCAGAAGCCCTTCACATTCCCCAAAACGTCGATCAAGATCCCGTAGCCCTGTGCGACGTTCACGGTCTCGTTCAAGGAGTGGATCACGTCGCAAATCTCGTTCAAGATCTCGCTCACCGCACCGTTCTAGATCCCGATCCGGTTCACCGACACCTGCTGCCTACAGGGATGAGAGTGACCGCCCGGACTGTAACAATGCCGAAGACTAACTGTTTGATATTATGCGATGTGCATGTGTGAATTGAGTGCTTTCTTGCAGGTCCCACTAGCGGTGGATCCCTGAGTTGGGAGACCATTAGTGCTGATTTCTTGTAGCATTGGGGCTGGGAACAACTCACTCCTGTGTTTAATAGGTAGTGATATATTTTCATTTGTTTATAATTACAATTTTGTGTTACAATCTTTGTTTTGGGAAGACTTTAGTTCAAACACAGATACTTGATAACACTTTATTTTTATTTTTCCACTTGATTGATTTTTAAATGCTTTTTTTTCTGTATTACATTTCTGTTTAATAGACAATATGGGAAATAGTTCAGTGTAAATGTATAGCCTTACGTAGCATCCATGCAGAAGCTAGGCCATGCTTCCTTTTAAGATTTCTGTAAAGTAGTATTACCCTTGTGCATGTTGCACAGTTTCCAACTAGATGAACAGAGAAACACCTCCCTATAGCTTGCATAAAATTGCTGTTTTATCCATGCTCTAAGTCATCCTAAATATAGCCTTTAGTTTTGGGCATTGTTAATTTTTTGTCTTTTATTATATATCTACAGACAATAATTATCTGTATATTTATAATTTATCATTTGTTGTCTCTGTTCATCTAATTTCTTTGCTTTGTGCTGTAAATAAGCTCATATTATTAAGCTAAGATGCTGGATTAGTATAAAAGAAACCATTGTTATTGTATCTGGGTTGTTCGTATTTTGCCATGTATCCCTGGCTGAACAACCCAGCAGTAAGCCATACCAAAAAGAGTTTGATGTTTTTATTTCCTGTCATTAAATTTGTCATACTTTCCTATAGGCGCAGTATAGTTACATTGTGGGCTGTTTGTGCAGATGGCTCTGTTGCAGTCCTGGAGCTGTATTCCTGAAATGCTGTTGTCTGCTGCTGTCAATCAAATTTGGCTGCTACTGAGAAAATTTTGCAGATTCCTGATCAAGCTTTTTGGGTTTCTTGCTTACTCTGTCCTGAAATACTATATCTGTGACTGGGTTCCACCTATCATGGCCAGTTAACTCAGTCACAGTGTGTTTTGAAAGGATGGAGTAAGTTGTAAAATTATTTTTTTTAATCTAAGAAAAATAATTTCAGATGTTGGAAAAGACTAGATTGGCCTCTGAAAAAAAACATTTTTTATTTATAGCCAAGTGTGTTAATGTGCCAATCCAAATTCCTTGTCTTGTTTGGGAAAAGCCCCTGGACAATGACCATCTAAACCAATTAATAACTGTCATTTTTTCTGTGTCACATAACCATTTGACTGCACACAGCAAGGGGATTGATTGGTCATGGTGGTATGATCGACTATGTGCTATTTCCTTACGGGAAAGGGATTTGAATTCTTGGTGGTCGCGCAACAACAAATTTTGCTATTTGTTATTACCAGTGGATGCTAGATAGTTCTGCAGATACTCTGTCCTCTTGATTTGCATTTGAGTCATAGGGGGTTTGCACATGTCTTAGCTTTCAGCATTTTCAAAGATAGGGCTCAAATGAATAATATTTCATAAACTTTTTCCATTAATTTTCATTCATCAAACTGCTTTTTGTCTTATGTCTCCCAAACTAATGGAATTGCTTTTTGCCGTTTGTGCTTGGTGAGTGCCCATAGGTTGCATGATATGAAACAAGCCAATGAAAAGCTTCAGGGATTTTAATAATGGATTCAAGAAAGCAATTTTGCTACTGGTAATGGTTGACGAGAGCTTGACGATATTTAGTGGTGTCAGTTGCAACTATATTCCCACAACAAACCATTACTGAAATTTATGTTCCTTAGAGTTTGGACAAAATTCCACTAAATCAAATCACCACTGAAAACAACCTATGATGCAAAATCATCTACCATTTTGATATTTCCAATCAGTATTTTGCATTTTCTGCTTTTTGTTTGTCTCGAAGTAATCTGAATGAATAGGTAAAAGGCCTGAGTTATCCCTGCCACCATGCTGTCCATATGGTATGACATAAACCCGTAAACTGGGTTCTTTGAAGTTGCATGTCTACACTAAGATACAGACCAATGTCATGGAAGGTAAACCTTAAAAAATCTCAGAAGCTTTGGGAATCCAAGTTTCGCCTAGTTTTTTTCAAACCTAGTATGTATGTCTTCAAGGGTTGTGTTTTCTTGCTGGCCGGGTTTGCTGACAAGCATGGAGAAGGGGCTTGGAATTTGAGAAAAGCCTACTTTTTTTTTGCCACGATGGAAGAAAAAAACTATTTAACGTGGCTAGTACTCTGATTTTGCAAAGTGCAGCAAACTGCACATGTGGAACTGGTCTATTCAGTTGTTGGTGAAAATCTGGCATTTCAAAAGTGGTGTTGAATTTTTAGGCTAGGCCAGATGGTTCAGTAATCTGGTTTAGCTGTCGAGGCTGTAGGAGGAGCAAAGTGTGACAGTATTTTCTGGAAATTGGTGGTATTTGGAAAGAGAAGACTGCTAAAGCTTTTGCTAGTGTGAAAATCACTAGCATTGTTTGACCTAGCAATGTTGTGGTGTTTAGGTATCACATGAATGTGTCCAAAGAGGGGGGGTCCAAGGAATCTGGACCCACCCTGTGCATGACGAGATAAAAACATAATGTCATAAACTGTTGAATGGATAATGACTCTAGTTGTCTCCTTTGTAGTAATCGAGTTTCAGTGTAAATTTGGATAGAAAAGTCTGACTCTAGACTGCTTAGCGACTCTAAAGGTAAGGGGGTTCTCCCTCCCTTTCAAGCCGCTAAGCAGGCTTAGGGATCTATTGATCAGTGCATGGCTTAAAGCCTCATTGTCACCAGTTTACTTCTGGAGGTCCGACGGAAACCTCAACCGTTAAAAGACAGAAGAATCTATTAGAATCAGAGATATTTAACAGGCCATCCGCTCTAAATTATCGATCACATCCTCGAAGAAACTTCCAATAGACACATTGCTTTCAGTATTTTGAAATATTTTTCGCGTTTCCCGTTAAAAATCATCGGAGATTGTTACGTAATCGACCGGAAGTAAACTGGTGACAATGCGGCTTTAAATCTAGAATCCTCAAGTCCTAACCCTTCCGAGGTTATTGAATTCTGCACTCCACCCTGCATTCCTCTCTATCAGTACTCTGTTTGGTCTTCAGTAATTTTGTAAAACTTGCAAAGAATGTCTTAACAAAATAAAATCCTCCTGTTTACTTCATACCAGTACGTTTTCTAAAAAAAATATATATATATATATATATATTCGGAGGACCTAGTTTTTACATTGTGCAATATTTGCTCTGCCATGGTGGTTCTGTCTGGACACCATGTCTGGAGGTGCTGTGACGTAGTTCCCCTTCGTCTTGAGATGAAAAGTAGTGACGCCAGCACTATTGGTGTGTTTACTGCACTGGCTGATTCAGGATTATAGGTAAGTATTAACGGGGCTTAAGATGTCTCAAGGGTTTTCGCAATAGAAGCGAGCCTTTTTGACTGTTGGATAATTCCTGGGTTTCGCCATGTATGTAGCTAAATGGAAATGTATTTTTATACAGAACAATTAAAAATAATTTTGGTTATAATGCATCTGTCTTAATTTAACTAGCACTCTTCTAGGCCGATCACCATGTAAAGGCGTATGGTTTAGGCGTTAGTTTATTTTAATAGTCTCCTTATGTAAGGGTGCCCCAGCTCATTAGGTGTGCGCACAGCTCCATAACACCAGTTTACTTCCGGAGGGCCAATGGAAACCTCGAGAGAAAATAATCTATTAGAATCAAAGAAACCTCCAATAGATATTTCTTTACAATTTTGAAATATTTTTTCGTTACAAATCATCCGAGTTATGTTATGCTCTCTTGCTGAGGCTATTACGTGATTGTAAAGTGGTACTCAAATTGGATTTTTATTGAACCCTTCGGGACTACTGTAGGCATAGACTATTACAAGACCTAATAAGGGGGGGGGGGGGGGGGTGAATAGGTTCGCGGATTAGGCCCCGAAATGCTCACGGATTATAAGGATTTTGATGATTATTTCAGCGGATTTTTGAAATACGGCGGATCACGGATCTGTTGACAATTTGGGCGCGGATTTCGGATTTTGACTGCTTTGACGTAGAATTTCGAATTTTAAATGAATTTCAATCAATGCTATTCTTTATCTGTCAAACCATGCGGATCTAAAAATATCTGCTGATCCACGGATATCTGCTCCAAAAAATGTTGCGGACCGGTGGATTTACATAACCCTATTCACCCCCACCCCAAATAAGGTATTCAAGACCTTACAATGAACTCGAGGCCAATCTTAGAATTGCCAATATTAATTTGTCTACTTTAGGACCTAAAATCCTGCCATTTTGACTTATACAAAGCGAATTTTCGGTAAAAATATCCAGTTCGCAAGGGCGGCGGAAAGGGAGGGGCAGCGCCAGCCAACCCCCCCCCCCCCCCCCCCCCCCCACACACACTTTTCTGAGAGGATGCTTCTTTATATATAACGGGTTTCAAGCGGTATATATACAACCGACAACAAATTTGTTGAACAGTTTAAAATCCTCTTAGCTGCTATGGTTCAAAAATTATAGCAATTTTTTCCGAAGAGGGGGCTAAAAGAGCCCCCCCCCCAGTCTGAATAGGGTAGGCAATAGGCAAGGCAATATAACTTTATTTATACCACACACAGAAATTACAGTAAGAAAATAAATAATAATTACAGATTTTGGGTATTGGCTGCCTAGAAGTAACTAAAAAGCTAATCTGGCTAGGCAGCACAAAATAGTTCAATTAAATGGAGCGTATAGCAAGGATTAAATGGAGCGTATAGCAAGGGTTAAGGTAACAAACACGGCCCCTGGTATGAAAAAGATTGTCAAAGTTCAAGGTGTCTTGTTGACACAAAATATTTGAGTCTAATGTCAAATTCATGTCCCATCATTAAAGTTCAACTATGTATATATTTTTTTATTAAAAACTGCGTTCTGACAGGCTTGGTCCTTGGCAAAGAATATGTCATGGATGTAACAGCATCCCAAAGATTTAAAAAAAATAGACACGAGTTTGATGCTACTGTAGTTTGAGCATTAAAGTTTTCAATCTTGCACAGTTTGATAGTTTTCTATGCTTGTAGATGAACCGCGAGTAAGCGTGGGGACTAAACCGAGCTTTCCTATGACGTCACATTAATTTCTTTACAACCACCCCTTTAGACACATCGGGTTGTAAGACACGCTGGTTTGCTAGTAAATCCATATCAATCAGATTGCTCATTTGTCCCGTCCTGATCAGCTACTTAAGTCAGCTTTCAAGGTGGTCACGGTAGCGCGCATTGCATGGTTATAAACAGTTGTCATAATAGGTTCTACCTATGGCCATGCTCCCCATATTCAAGTAATTCAAAGGCGTGTAATTACGACTTCGCTTTATATATACACTTTTAAACAAAGAAATATTTACATTTTCAACAATAGTACCCAGAAAATAGTGAGACATATAACAGAAATGGGCTAAGTTTGCTACTGTCTGGTATATATTATATTATCAGAGGAGGCAGCCAAACATGGAATAATAATTACAGAATATTTGCTGGGCTAAGTTTGCTACTGTCTGGTATATATTATATTATCAGAGGAGGCAGCCAAACATGGAATAATAATTACAGTATATTTGCGAGTTTAAGAAATTTTGCAGTAAATTTGCGCTCCATGAAAAAAGGCCCACCCCGAAACAACCAAAATGTGTAGCGTTTTTTGCTTGTCCTCTCCGCAATCGCAAATCTTCTGTCGCCGCCATTGTATGTGTTTCGTTCACGTGAAACATCCACGTTTTTGGTTTAGTATGATCAAGTGTTTTCCATTAGTCCATCCTACTTGCTAGTTTATCACGATGGGCGAGGTCTACCTACTACTGAAGACGTCCAAGGTCGCCCCATTTACACAATACATTCCACGAAACTAGGCACGTGCTTCTCTCATGACAGTCACGTGTCAATTGATGACGATAGTCGTGGTCTGCCTGCTGAAAAGGTCAAGGGTTACGGCGCTCAGGAATGCGGGAATGGAGTTCATCTTCTTGAGATACGTGTCGATTTGATCGGCAACTTGAGCTGAGAAGTCTGTCTGCAACATCATCATCTCGCCCTTTGAGTTGCTCTGAAATATTCACAAATAGTATGAAAAAGGCGTCAGTATAGGGGAGGAGAGTCTGTATGGGAGAGGGAGTGTTTATATGGGGGAGGGGGTGTCTATATGGGGGAGGGGGTGTCTATATGGGGGAGTGGCGTCTATATGGGGGAGGGGGTGTCTATATGGGGGAGTGGCGTCTATATGGGGGAGGGGGTGTCTATATGGGGGAGGGGGTGTCTATACGGGGGAGGGGGTGTCTATATGGGGGAGTGGCGTCTATATGGGGGAGGGGGTGTCTATATGGGGGAGGGGCGTCTATATGGGGGAGGATTGGAGTCAATATGGGGTGTCTATATGTGGGTAGTTGAAGTAAATATGGGGGAGAGGCTGGTGTCAATATGGAGGAGGGGGCCATGTTCTCCGTACTGTCGCCATGGTAAATGCTTATGTTAGGGAGACAAGGCACTAGTGATGTACTCCCCCTTAGGCAGCAAAAAAGCCACACTTCTTTTTTATACGGTTAACATCAACTACTTTTACACCTTTTGTAAAATGTATTATACCTAACTATGATCCCAGTAGAGTTTGTTCCTACCTCAAAGAGCAGGTCATCATTAGCTCGTTCAGCATACATGGACTGCAGGCGATATTTCTTGTCACGCACCACGTCTATCTTGTAGCCCGTCAGCGCATAACACGCCTCTCGAAACTCCTGGATCTTCCGAGAGAAAACCTGCCAGGATGGGACAAAATGAGCGAGAAATCCTGCCAAGGTAGGACAGAACGGATAAGAGAAAACCTGTCAAAGATAGGACAGAATGAACGAGAGAAACCTGCCAAGATAGGACAGAATGAACGAGAGAAAACCTGCCAAGACAGGACAGAATGAACGAGAGAAAACCAGCCAAGATAGGACAGAATGAACGAGAGAAAACCTGCCAAGATAGGACAGAATGAACGAGAGAAAACCAGCCAAGATAGGACAGAATGAACGAGAGAAAACCTGCCAAGATAGGACAGAATGAACGAGAGAAAACCAGCCAAGATAGGACAGAATGAATGAGAGAAAACCTGTCAAGATAGGACAGATTGAGCGAGAGAAAACCTGTCAAGATAGGACAGAATGAACGGGAGAAAACCTGTCAAGATAGGACAGAATGGATAAGAGAAAACCTGCCAAGATAGGACAGAATGAACGAGAGAAAACCTGTCAAGATAGGACAGAATGAACGAGAGAAAACCTGTCAAGATAGGACAGAATGAACGAGAGAAACCTGTCAAGATAGGACAGAATAAACGAGAGAAAACCTGCCAAGGTAGGACAGAATGAACGAGAGAAAACCTGTCAAGATAGGACAGAATGAATGAGAGAAAACCTGTCAAGATAGGACAGAATTAATGAGAGAAAACCTGTCAAGATAGGACAGAATAAACGGGAGAAAACCTGTCAAGATAGGACAGAATGAACGAGAGAAAACCTGCCAAGATAGGACAGAATGAACGAGAGAAAACCTGCCAAGATAGGACAGAATGAACAAGAGAAAACCTGTCAAGATAGGACAGAATGAACGAGAGAAACCTGTCAAGATAGGACAGAATGAACGAGAGAAAACCTGCCAAGGTAGGACAGAATGAACGAGAGAAAACCAGCCAAGATAGGACAGAATGAAAGAGAGAAAACCTGTCAAGATAGGACAGAATGAACGAGAGAAAACCAGCCAAGATAGGACAGAATGAAAGAGAGAAAACCTGCCAAGATAGGACAGAATGAACGAGAGAAAACCTGCCAAGATAGGACAGAATGAACGAGAGAAAGCTGCCAAGACAGGACAGAATGAACGAGAGAAACCTGCCAAGACAGGACAGAATGAACGAGAGAAAACCTGTCAAGATAGGACAGAATGAACGAGAGAAAACCTGCCAAGATAGGACAGAATGAACAAGAGAAAACCTGTCAAGATAGGACAGAATGAACGAGAGAAAACCTGCCAAGATAGGACAGAATGAACAAGAGAAAACCAGCCAAGATAGGACAGAATGAACGAGAGAAAACCTGTCAAGATAGGACAGAATGAACGAGAGAAAACCTGTCAAGATAGGACAAAATGGATAAGAGAAAACCTGTCAAGATAGGACAGAATGAACGAGAGAAAACCTGCCAAGATAGGACAGAATGAACGAGAGAAAACCTGCCAAGATAGGACAGAATGAACAAGAGAAAACCTGTCAAGATAGGACAGAATGAACGAGAGAAACCTGTCAAGATAGGACAGAATGAACGAGAGAAAACCTGCCAAGGTAGGACAGAATGAACGAGAGAAAACCAGCCAAGATAGGACAGAATGAAAGAGAGAAAACCTGTCAAGATAGGACAGAATGAACGAGAGAAAACCAGCCAAGATAGGACAGAATGAAAGAGAGAAAACCTGCCAAGATAGGACAGAATGAACGAGAGAAAACCTGCCAAGATAGGACAGAATGAACGAGAGAAAGCTGCCAAGACAGGACAGAATGAACGAGAGAAACCTGCCAAGACAGGACAGAATGAACGAGAGAAAACCTGTCAAGATAGGACAGAATGAACGAGAGAAAACCTGCCAAGATAGGACAGAATGAACGAGAGAAAACCTGTCAAGATAGGACAGAATGAACGAGAGAAAACCTGTCAAGATAGGACAGAATGAACGAGAGAAAACCTGTCAAGATAGGACAGAATGGATAAGAGAAAACCTGTCAAGATAGGACAGAATGAACGAGAGAAAACCTGTCAAGATAGGACAGAATGAACGAGAGAAAACCAGCCAAGATAGGACAGAATGAACGAGAGAAAACCTGTCAAGATAGGACAGAATGAACGAGAGAAAACCTGCCAAGATAGGACAGAACGAACGAGAGAAAACCTGTCAAGATAGGACAGAATGGATAAGAGAAAACCTGTCAAGATAGGACAGAATGAACGAGAGAAAACCTGCCAAGATAGGACAGAATGAACGAGAGAAAACCTGCCAAGATAGGACAGAATGAACGAGAGAAAACCTGTCAAGATAGGACATAATGAACGAGAGAAAACCTGTCAAGATAGGACAGAATGGATAAGAGAAAACCTGTCAAGATAGGACAGAATGAACGAGAGAAACCTGTCAAGATAGGACAGAATGAACGAGAGAAACCTGTCAAGATAGGACAGAATGAACGAGAGAAACCTGTCAAGATAGGACAGAATGGATAAGAGAAAACCTGTCAAGATAGGACAGAATGGATAAGAGAAAACCTGTCAAGATAGGACAGAATGAACGAGAGAAACCTGTCAAGATAGGACAGAATGAACGAGAGAAAACCTGTCAAGATAGGACAGAATGAACGAGAGAAAACCTGTCAAGATAGGACAGAATGAACGAGAGAAAACCTGTCAAGATAGGACAGAATGAACGAGAGAAACCTGTCAAGATAGGACAGAATGGACGAGAGAAAACCTGCCAAGATAGGACAGAATGGATAAGAGAAAACCTGCCAAGATAGGACAGAATGAACGAGAGAAAACCAGCCAAGATAGGACAGAATGAACGAGAGAAAACCTGTCAAGATAGGACAGAATGAACGAGAGAAAACCTGTCAAGATAGGACAGAATGAACGAGAGAAACCTGTCAAGATAGGACAGAATGAACGAGAGAAACCTGTCAAGATAGGACAGAATGAACGAGAGAAAACCTGTCAAGATAGAACAGAATGAACGAGAGAAAACCTGTCAAGATAGGACAGAATGAACGAGAGAAAACCTGTCAAGATAGGACAGAATGAACGAGAGAAACCTGTCAAGATAGGACAGAATGAACGAGAGAAAACCTGTCAAGATAGGACAGAATGGATAAGAGAAAACCTGTCAAGATAGGACAGAATGAACGAGAGAAAACCAGCCAAGATAGGACAGAATGAACGAGAGAAAACCTGTCAAGATAGGACAGAATGAACGAGAGAAAACCTGTCAAGATAGGACAGAATGAACGAGAGAAAACCTGTCAAGATAGGACAGAATGAACGAGAGAAAACCAGCCAAGATAGGACAGAATGAACGAGAGAAAACCTACTAAGACAGTAGACAATGGCTGAGATTTGAGGTTCTTTTTTAGTTATTTACCTCTTTTAATCTTTGATTTTTTAACTCTGACGACGAAAGTTGAGCTTTTACATCTGGAAGATATTGTAAACGACGTTGGTGAGGGAAGTTTGATAGATATATTGGGATTCTTCACATATTTTTTTTCTTCTAGTATTAAATTAACCTGCTAGCCAGCTCTCCAATGGGTAAATTTGGTAAATTCAAAAAAGCGAGAGAAGGGGGAGGGAGTCGGGAAATTTCAGTATTTCCCAAAAAAACCCACTGGAGGGCTGCCTAGCAGGCTTTTATTGAATAGGAACAAATGTAAAATGTGGGGTTGACTAGGCTCTTTAACAGCCATTGTTATCTTTTCCACATCAAAAACAATACAAAAACAGCACCTCTTACCCTGTACTTGCTTCATGACGCTAGGATCACCAGCATCAGGTGACAGGTTTTTCCAGGCAGCCTGGTCACCGGGTGATGCCTTGCCCTCTTCCAGTAACCAAACTCTTTGTCGCAAAGCCTCGTTCTCGTCCTGCAGTCGCTTGATCTCTTCAGCTCTCTGCTGTCTTGCAAGATTGGATGGGTTCATGGAGAAGTGGACCACCTTGGTTTTAAGTGGGTCAAAGTAGCCCTGACAGTCACAATAGAAAAAAAAAACATTTTAATAATAGGGGTTTGTAGACACACCATCACATTAGATTAACAAGGTGACGAATGCAAACACAAATAAATATAGAGATATATGTTATATATGTATAATAAATATAAGTATATTTCATCAGTTTCTTCAGAGGCCAAAAAATTTTTCTGTTATATACACACATTACTCCTCTGCCACTATGTTAGATACAGTACTGCTTTGATTACTTGATCAAGCGGGACATAACTATTTGGCTGAATGGACTGTTTTCCAGATAAAGGGGATCTGGTGAAATTTGAATGAGTGAGGCTCATTCAACAGGATTCTTTATGTACATTTTTTTGTGCCTCATTTTTAAACTCACATGACGATACCCATTATCTGGAGAAGAGTCTATTGGTGTGAGGTTTCCGGTGGACACAGTTCTGGGGGTGCTGAATACACTGTATTCACCCATTTCAAATAAAATTATTATAGAAAATCCATTTTTCATAACCATCAATGATTCAGGAGAGGTACATAAAAATGTCTCCAGATCCAGATCCCTGAAAGCGGTGTGAATTTATACAGGCACATAAAAAAGAATGCTGCAGCTGTGAAAATCTATTTTTTTTTTATTTAGGCTTGTTTGCTTACTTTTTTTATACCCATGAGGTACTTGGGGTTATAAAACATGGATTCTCTTAGAGAAACCATTTTTTTAAAAAGGCATTTTAGTGGTGCGAGGTTTCCTGATGAATGCAGTTTTGAGGTGCTGTATACACTTTTTATGTCTACACCTGCAGATGTTGGTGCGAGGTGTGAACGCTGTTCTGGAGTGCCGTATATTGTCAGGTTCGCGACAAGCCCGCATGTAAGCATGGGTAAAAACCACTGAAGCGCCAGGCTGCACCGATTCTAAGCCTGAAGTTATGTGGTGGCTAATTATGCAGCAAGGCACTTCAGTGGTTTTTCCATGCTTAAATGCAGGATTGTCACGTAGTCACGAAGCTGGTTGATGACAAAGTTTTGTGAATCGGCTGCATACTACACCTGCATATGCATCTGCTCCTTGCGTAACTCGTAGACCTCCAGCCGCTCAGCCAGCTCACCATTCTCTTTCTTAAGCTTCTCAAGTTGAGTCTTTAACTCCGTCACTAAGGTGGGGCTTGACTCAGACGCCTGGGAGGGGCTTGTCTTTTTAAACCCATTCAATGCTCTCTCCAGCTGCAAATAACGAAAATAGGTAACCACAAGCTTCAATCATTCTGGTAACCATAATGATGGTTACTATGTCATTGAAGTAAAAATGATCTGATGCACAAATAAAGATCCAGGATTTACAAAGGAGAGGGGGGAGACTGCAGTATATGTAAAACACATAGCAGAAGGTAAAGCTTTGAGTTTTAGGTCCAACACAGGCCCACAGCTAGGGATGGGCACAGGAAAAATGCTTACTTAGACCAACAAAAAGGTGGTACTATTATTAGTAGTAGTATTTAAAGTAATCCCAGCAACCTCCCCTTCCCGCCATACATTTGACTATTCTTTCAAAATGAAGAGGGGGGAGGTGATGCAGGTGATACTAATGGCCATGATGATTGTCACACAATGTTTACAGAGATTCTGGTAAAGATAGAGGTGATAACAAAATTGAAGGTGGGAATGAAGCAATATGTTGTTATCTCATAATACCAAAAATTATTTTATTACACTTATAGTCCTTCCAATTCAATGTATTGTTATCATTCTCTTGAGTACAAAACCATGTTATCTGCAAATCTGTATTTGTACAGTATTTGTATTAGTCAGGAAGATATCAAGATATCAGTACCTCCTTGACTTTTAATCGCACTGTTGACAATTCTTCCTTAGCATTCTGCAGCTCTACCTGAAACCACAGACATAGTTAAGTCAAACTGACCATAAGTACAAACAAATAATTAGAAGATTTACTTATCTATATTCTTATTGAAAAATATAAGAAGCTGCAAGTTACAATATTGACTTGTGTCGGTATCTGTTGGCTTTTCATGCAATTCAATCCCTTACTCTTTCTTGTTTGGACAGGGCAGCAATAGTACAAAATTGAAGAAGCTAAGTTTTTAGAAAGAACTTTGTGAGCAAATATGCACAATTAGAAAAGTGTAGTATCAACAAGAGAATAGATTGTTTAATAACATCACCAGACATGAGTACTGTGTATGTTCAAAAAGATACCAACAACAAACCTGTTGTTTCTCTACATGTTGCTCATATGAAGTCAACTGCATCTCGGTCTAAAAAAAAAAAAACAATGAAGCAATTACACAGGCATCACATCAAAAAAATTGCTACATCACACAGGTATCACAACAAAAAGTCAGCTAAATCACACAGGTATCACAACAAAAAGTTAGCTAAATCACACAGGTATCACAACAAAAAGTTAGCTAAATCACACAGGCATTACAACAAAAGGTTAGTTTAATCACACAGGTATCACTAACAAAAAAATAGCTAAATCACACAGACATCACAACAAAAAGTTAGCTCAATCACACAGGCATAACAACAAAAAGTTAGCTAAATCACACAGGCATCACAACAAAAAGTTAGCTAAATCACACAGGCATTACAACAAAAGGTTAGTTTAATCACACAGGTATCACTAACAAAAAATAGCTAAATCACACAGACATCACAACAAAAAGTTAGCTCAATCACACAGGCATCACAACAAAAAGTTAGCTAAATCACACAGGCATCACAACAAAATGTTAGCTAAATCACACAGGTATCACCAAAAAAAAGTTAGCTAAATCACACAGGCATCACAACAAAAAGTAAGCAAAATCACACAGGCATCACAACAAAAAGTTAGCTAAATCATACAGGTACAGGTGCTTCAAATATAAAGAAGTAATTTACATAGTTATATAGAATATCTTTAGGCATATCAATGTGAATGTTCCTCTTTTTTTACATGATGTCCCTACTTCCTAGGTTTCTTTTATTCAAAATGAAAACATATTGTAGGTAATTTCATAATGTGATAAAATTGATATTTATACATGGCTTCTGGAATTACGCAGAAAAAAACTCAAAATTACGCAGGATTCTTTGCTAAATTACGCGGAAAATCAATCATTACGCGCTAAATTATGCTGGATTTTGCAATACATTTTTCTTTAAAAATCAAAATTTTGTGGGATTCTTTACTGAATTACGCGCTAAATTACACGGAATATCAACTGTTACGCCCAAACTACATTTTTTACCAAAGGAAAGCACAAAATAGCTTGAAAAGGTCTATTTTTTGCGTGAAAATATCTTAGGCAAGTTTTCATTGGCTCCTATGTAGCCACCAGCCAATTAAAAAAGGTATTTTATTATTATGTAGTAGTCCTAGATCTTAGCAGTTTAGCAAAGAACCCCTTTTATTTGTTTTCGAAATTCAGTTTGAAATATTGCACTCTTACAAAGAATATCTGTCTTTTTTTATGAGAAATAGAGGTAAGAACCCTGGAAGAACACATCAGCTGTGCACTTTAATGTTTTGTCTTTCAAAATTTAGCCAAATTACACGGAAATTTGTGAATTACGCGGAGAAAGCCAAATTACGCGCTTCCGTGCGTAATTCCAGAACCCTTGTTAATACATAATTTAATTTCATTATCCCTAATATTATTATGACAAGCTATGCTATGCCCCTGTAAGCAAGACTATAGCACTTTTTATACCCCTTGTTGCCCCCTGTAGTTGGCTAAACACCCCATCCACATGCTACAACCCTCAAATAGACAAGCACTGTCACCTCTGTCAAGCGATGTTTAAGCTGAGGGTCGCAATTAGCAGAGTACTTGGTGTCAAACTGATTCAGGATCTTACGGCAAGCATCTCTGTCCTGAAAGCAGAAAAGGATGTTCAGAAAACAAACCAACAAAAAAATGAAGGTGCCATTTTCATGTCTTTTGGTGTTTCTTTTATGGTAATTGTTAACTGCTTTTTCAATAGCCCTGTCACTGGCAAAGTGATTAAAATAAATTAAATAAAGATAGTGGCTATGATAAAACACCACCAAATGCCTGAAAGTTAACTGACAAAATAAAATAAGGTGGATGTTGGCCTTATGTTAAGGTGGATTGGTATCAACTTACAGCTGTCACTATGAATAAATGCCTCTGGAGTCCCTCTGCCAGTTCCTGATGCCTAAGATCACTTTCCTAAAAAAAAGCAAAGAATGAGATGATGTGGCTAGTGTTTATCTGGGAAAATCAGTAGCTGTGTCCAGTCGTGACCTTAGTGTGCAATGTACCATTTGTCCAGGCAGAATACAGGTGTACGAGTGCCCTTTGTCCAGACAGGACCTAGGTTAACATGTACCATTTGTCAAGGCAGAATCTAGGTGTACAAGTACCTAGGTTTACATGTACCTTAACTTTGTCCAGTTCATTCAGTATTTCCTCAATATCATCAGTTTTCACTTCTCTTATCGTGGACACCTCATGAACACGTCCTACAGGAGACGAATGTCGCTTGCTGCCAAACTTGTCCTCTACTCCATATTTCTGGACTTTTTTCTTTAATTCCTGGAATAGTAAGAAATCGGCGGTTAAGATGGGGCACTTGTCTATAGACTTTTGCAGGTTGTTTTACCTCATTTTCAACCTCTAGCATGATGAGATCTTTCAGCCTCTGTTCTGCTCTTGACAGTTTGGCTTTTACATGCTCTGTCTCCTCTTTTAGCAACAGATTGCTTTCATTGGTCTGTCTGGGGAGTGAGAAAAAACATACCCTGAGCAAATCCTCAATATAATTATACAGCCACATTGCTATCATGCCCTCATTAATGGAGAAGCAGGCCATACATCCCATACAGCAAACAATGCAACACTTTGAAATGAAAACTCAAAACACTGTAGAATAAACATCTTATTGCCCTTGTTCGCCTGGGTCTTACCTGTTCCCTGATTACCAGCCACACTTAGTGTTGCAACCTGTTCACCACCCCTGTTTACCATTTCTGTAATACTTGTTTAACATACCTGTTATACTTGTTTACAATACCTGTAATACTTGTTTACCATTCCTGTAATACTTGTTCAACATACCTGTTTACCATTCCTGTAATATTTGTTACCATTCCTGTAATACTTCTTTCACGAACCTGTAATACTTGTTTACAATTCCTTTAATACTTGTTTACCATACCTGTAATACTGGTTATCTTCTTTGAGCTTAGCATTCTCTTTCTCCAGGGCACGGTACTTGGTCAGCTGGTTTTGAAAGGACACTGTGATACTAGAGGCCTCACTTTGCAGAGAAAGTTGGTGTTCTAATTCCTGAAAACATGCAGAAATTGTAAAACATTTTTCTACTATGTCTGTGTACCCCAGTAGATCACAAACCACACCCATGGGACTGCGTACAGTATATGTTCAATCTATGTTCAGCTGTATCCCTCCTCCTCACAACACCTCAGTAGACGACAGCCACACCCATGGGACTATGTATACTGTACCTTCACTCTGTGTTCAGCTGTGCGAGCTTTGTTTTTGGCCTCCTCTAGTTCTGTAGCATTATTAACAGCCTGGCTATACCTCCTGGGAAACAACAGGAATAACATTTTGGACAAACCATGGCAAAATATAGCTGCTATGCCGTAGATTCTTGTCTTTTCTGTATGCCTTGGTTTATATACTTAATGCCTTAGCTATTTTTGTCCAGCTCAGGAAAAACGTGCTAAAGGCATGTGTATGGGCAAAGTGATCAGAGAGAAATTGATGATGATTATTGGTATTGTAATTCTTGGCTTGAAACCTACCATGACCATGATATTGTGAGTTAAAATTCAAATCGTGTTTGTGCTGTTAGTTGCCAAAGACCTACTTCCTTTGTCAAAATAAGGCTATTTTATGAAGATTGCGAGATGTAATTGAAATATTCAACAGCTTTATAACAGAAACAAAACAAAAAACAGTCTGAGAAGCCGAGGGGGGACGAACATATTTATTAACTAAATAAAAACAGTTTCTTAACAAAATATGGACGAGGCATGTTGTTTTCCAACCTTTTAAATATTTCTAGCATTTCCTCTGCTTCCTCCAATTTACTTTGCAAGTTAAGCTGCTGAGTCTCCCCTCTGAAAAAAAAAACAAAGTCATGATGGTCATGGTCATGGAATCTTGAATAAGTCAGATAAATATTGTAGTATCAACGAGTTATACAAGTGATACTTACTTTGCCAAAGTATTTTGTAGTTCTAGAATTTTCTGACTTGATTCTTGTCTGACCTGTAACACAAAATTTAATGGCAAACCAAGAACCACCGACATCCTCCTTGCAAACTCTACATATAGAGTATGTTGAGGGGCTCATGGGTGAATATTACCAATGTGAACACTACTCATGGCACTCAAGGGTGAATATTACCACATATGTGAACACTACTTATGGTGCTAATGGGTGAATATTACCACACATGTGAACACTACTCATGTTACTCAAGGGTGAATATTACCACACATGTGAACACTACTCGTGGCACTCAAGGGTGAATATTACCACACATGTGAACACTACTCGTGGCACTCAAGGGTGAATATTACCACACATGTGAACACTACTCATGGCACTCAAGGGTGAATATTACCACACATGTGAACACTACTCGTGGCACTCAAGGGTAAATATTACCACACATGTGAACACTACTCGTGGCACTTAAGGGTGAATATTACCACACATGTGAACACTACTCATGGTGCTAATGGGTGAATATTACCACACATGTAAACACTACTCGTGGCACTTAAGGGTGAATATTACCACACATGTGAACACTACTTATGTTACTCAAGGGTGAATATTACCACACATGTGAACAATACTCATGGTGCTAATGGGTGAATATTACCACACATGTGAACACTACTCGTGGCACTTAAGGGTGAATATTACCACACATGTGAACACTACTTATGTTACTCAAGGGTGAATATTACCACACATGTGAACACTACTCATGTTACTCAAGGGTGAAAACTACTCATGACGCTCAAGGGTGAATATTACCACACATGTGAACACTACTCGTGGCACTCAAGGGTGAATATTACCACACATGTGAACACTACTCATGGCACTCAAGGGGGAATATTACCACACATGTGAACACTACTCATGGCACTCAAGGGTGAATATTACCACACATGTGAACACTACTCATGGGACTCAAGGGTGAATATTACCACACATGTGAACACTACTCGTGGCACTCAAGGGTGAATATTACCACACATGTGAACACTACTCATGGCACTCAAGGGTGAATATTACCACACATGTGAACACTACTCGTGGCACTCAAGGGTGAATATTACCACACATGTGAACACTACTCGTGGCACTCAAGGGTGAATATTACCACACATGTGAACACTACTCATGGCACTCAAGGGTGAATATTACCACACATGTGAACACTACTCGTGGCACTCAAGGGTAAATATTACCACACATGTGAACACTACTCGTGGCACTTAAGGGTGAATATTACCACACATGTGAACACTACTCGTGGCACTTAAGGGTGAATATTACCACACATGTGAACACTACTTATGTTACTCAAGGGTGAATATTACCACACATGTGAACAATACTCATGGTGCTAATGGGTGAATATTACCACACATGTGAACACTACTCGTGGCACTTAAGGGTGAATATTACCACACATGTGAACACTACTTATGTTACTCAAGGGTGAATATTACCACACATGTGAACACTACTCATGTTACTCAAGGGTGAAAACTACTCATGACGCTCAAGGGTGAATATTACCACACATGTGAACACTACTCGTGGCACTCAAGGGTGAATATTACCACACATGTGAACACTACTCATGGCACTCAAGGGGGAATATTACCACACATGTGAACACTACTCATGGCACTCAAGGGTGAATATTACCACACATGTGAACACTACTCATGGGACTCAAGGGTGAATATTACCACACATGTGAACACTACTCGTGGCACTCAAGGGTGAATATTACCACACATGTGAACACTACTCATGGCACTCAAGGGTGAATATTACCACACATGTGAACACTACTCATGGCACTCAAGGGGGAATATTACCACACATGTGAACACTACTCATGGTACTTGAGGTTACAAGGAATCATGAAACAAACATGCTCAAAAGCTCACCTCCTCGACCTCTGACGAGAATTTCAACTTTTCTCTTTGTAGTAACTGCATTTTGGTGTCCATCTTCTTCTTGTAGCCTTCAAACTCTTTTTTCAAGTCCCCAAACTGCTCTTTAGCAAGCTTTTCCTGATCCAATGCATACTTAACAGTTTTTCGCAGTTCGCTCAATTCTTGTTCCTTGTCCCTCAAGTCTCTCTTGTGTTTTTCGCTGTCTCGGTCATTTTCGACTCGGGCTCGCTTTTGTGATTTCTCAGCAGAATTAAGTTCATTTTCCAGATAAGCGATCTTGCTACGGTTCTTGAAGATCTCCACGTCTCTTTCACTGTGTTGTCGTTTACCTGTTTTGCTCGAAGCCAAAGTGTTTGTGTGAGTTTTTTGCGCTTGAGAAGAATTAGAAGTTTCAGTTTCCTCGTACGATAATTTCTTGTTTACCGGGCCCTGATCAGCATTTACAAACTGGCTAAAATCACTCATTATTCGCACGATAGCTGTGCTATCGTCCGGGGTCCTTATAGCTCTGTTCATTTTCCAGGAGAAAGAATTATTCTATTCTACGAAGAGTTCTACGAAGAATTTAGCGCAACAATTCAAACCGCCGGGCCGCCATCTTGTAACAGGCTGCTCCACTAGCATCATGGGAGTCATAACCAATACTCTCACAGTTACATCAACACAGGAAGCCCGTACACGACGAGAGTTATGGAAGAAGATTTCTTTATCAAATCACCATTGATATTTATGCCGCACATTTTCTGCTGACTAGAGCTTATTTTTTACTCGATCATTATTCAAGGAACCCAAAAATAATGCTTTGAAAAATCCCCTGTTTAGAGTCTCGGACTCCCTGTGGATTTCAGTAGTTCCTCGTGTGTTTAAAGTTGAAGAGTTGCATTGAATTGTTTATATGGTCTCTTTTTCGCTAGAAATTGCACTTCAAGACTTTAAAAACTACTCTGTTGGATCTTTTACACTTTATAGTGTGTGATATGTCTTCAAAACTCGTCAAGAAAGGACTAGATTTCATGCTCTCTTTGGATAAACCTAAGAAAACGCTGAAAACAAAGTCAAAGAGCAAGAAGTCTTCAAAGAAACACGAACAGAAACGCAAAGACAAAGTTTCTAGGGGCAGCAGAACACTCAGTGATGTATTCTCCGCAACTCATGGTAACAGCATTTTTTGTTATTCTTTTTATTTGCCAACATAGGATAGGGGTACCGGTAGTATTGGTTCTTGTCAGCTGAATAGATTATCTTAACCGTAGCCAAAAAGAAAAAGAAAGATGAAGACTTCACCGAACAGAACTTGAAGTATTTCCTTGCTTCCGCCTGGGAAATCAAGAGAGAAACTAAAGATAAGGTAATACTAGAACATTCAATTCCAATTATATTTTACAGCAGTACCATATACAGTGTGCAGTGGTACCCATACATGGCAGTACCCATACAATTTACAGAAGTACCCATACAGTATATGGCAGTACCCATACAGTGTGCAGTGGTACCCATAAAGTATATGGCAGTACTGTACAGGACCCGAAACAATCCCGAAATGATCCCCAAAAGTTCCCCAACTGATCCCGGGCCCCGAAACGATCTCCAGGAGTTCCCGAAATGAACCCTAAGGAATTGCAGTAATGGACAAACAAAAGGAATGTGGAAGGATTGGCTTTCAGTTTTAAAAACATATGAAACATTTTAGAGTCATTCTTGTTACTATGCAGAAATTTGAATTAACTAAAACCATAGTAGTATTAAGATTTTTATATATGATTGCGCAGGAAATACAGCTTTCGACAGCTTGGTTGAGTCAGCAATTGGGGTCAAATAACAATTCCCGTGATGGTGATTTGAAGAACCAGGCGTGAATAAATCATTTACACATAACAATCCATAAAAGAAAGTCTCCACAGATGAGACATGCCTCTTCTTTCCCGTAGGAAAATGTTTGTTTGTGTTCGGTGAATTATTAAGACCTATCATAAAGAGAGATAGAGAGAGATCACCCATGGGTGTACGCACGACTACATCAGGAAATTCTAAACTCACATATTGCTTTCAACAAAAGCAACATCTCTTAATATTTTGCAACGGTAGTAAAAGGGTTGTTCTAGTGCATTACTCAGTGTGCTTTTGTCATTCCATCTTCTCGGCCAAACCGGCTGTCAGTAAATATTTGCTCGTGTAAACATGGATTTCGTGGTGAAATACACGTTTGGTTGTCACATGAATATAGATATTTTTAGTGGTGATGTTTACCGGAAACGAGACTAGTGTCAGAGTCATGTGTTGGAACTGCAAATGTTTCGAAGGTCAAAAGTTTGGTTGTTCTTAACAAGGCTGTGCTTGGCTGTGCTATGTTTATGCTGTACCTTTCAGTAACAATTAAAAGTTGTGTATTTGTTTTGGGCTCTGTTTATGGCTTTACCGCCGGGGCAATGCAATAAATAGAAGTACCCCTACAGCTTGAACCAGTACCCATACAGTATATGGCAGTACCGATATAGTTAACAGTGGTACCCATACAGTATATGGCAGTACCGATATAGTTAACAGCGGTACCCATACAGTATATGGCAGTACCGATATAGTTAACAGCGGTACCCATACAGTATATGGCAGTACCGATATAGTTAACAGTGGTACCCATACAGTATATGGCAGTACCGATATAGTTAACAGCGGTACCCATACAGTATATGGCAGTACCGATATAGTTAACAGTGGTACCCATACAGTATATGGCAGCACCGATATAGTTAACAGTGGTACCCATACAGTATATGGCAGCACCGATATAGTTAACAGTGGTACCCATACAGTATATGGCAGTACCGATATAGTTAACAGTGGTACCCATACAGTATATGGCAGTACTGATATAGTTAACAGTGGTACCCATACAGTATATGGCAGTACCGATATAGTTAACAGTGGTACCCATACAGTATATGGCAGTACCGATATAGTTAACAGTGGTACCCATACAGTATATGGCAGTACCAATATAGTTAACAGTGGTACCCATACAGTATATGGCAGTACCGATATAGTTAACAGTGGTACCCATACAGTATATGGCAGTACCGATATAGTTAACAGCGGTACCCATACAGTATATGGCAGTACCGATATAGTTAACAGTGGTACCCATACAGTATATGGCAGTACCGATATAGTTAACAGTGGTACCCATACAGTATATGGCAGTACCGATATAGTTAACATCGGTACCCATACAGTATATGGCAGTACCGATATAGTTGACAGTGGTACCCATACAGTATATGGCAGTACCGATATAGTTGACAGTGGTACCCATACAGTATATGGCAGCACCGATATAGTTGACAGTGGTACCCATACAGTATATGGCAGTACCGATATAGTTGACAGTGGTACCCATACAGTATATGGCAGCACCGATATAGTTGACAGTGGTACCCATACAGTATATGGCAGTACCGATATAGTTGACAGTGGTACCCATACAGTATATGGCAGTACCGATATAGTTGACAGTGGTACCCATACAGTATATGGCAGTACCGATATAGTTGACAGTGGTACCCATACAGTATATGGCAGTACCGATATAGTTAACAGTGGTACCCATACAGTATATGGCAGTACCGATATAGTTAACAGTGGTACCCATACAGTATATGGCAGTACCGATATAGTTGACAGTGGTAACCATACAGTATATGGCAGCACCGATATAGTTAACAGTGGTCCCCATACAGTATATGGCAGTAGCCCTAGAGTTTATATTTTAATTTACGATAACCTCGATTTTACAATGACGTTCCTTTCTTTGGTTGAAATAAACAGTGAAATTTATAAGAAATTACCTCGATCTTACGATATTGGATACAACGATATTCTCGATTTTTCAATACAAATCTCCCAAGCGTAATTTTGACCTCGATACAACAATATTACTGATTCTGTCTATCAACAAAGAGAGAAAACTCAAGACACCACACATGTACAGTACAGCTAACGATTTTTTGACTTGACAGATCTTATTATGTGCAGATTGACAGTCTTACAGAAAGAAACTGTACAGTCTTACATAGAGTAGAGTTACAATATTATTTTGTAAAAGTTAATAATTAACCCGACCTCGCTACAACAATATTTTCAATTGATTTTCCTTGATATCGTAAAATCGAGGACCTCTTGATTTTACAATGCATTTTCTTTCTCCTGAGTCACATCGGAAATTCCGGGTTCCAATGTATCCATTCTGTATATGGTGGGTCATATATAGTATGCTTTTCCTGTTCCAATATGCATGCTTTATTTATATCTACAGATTGTTCAACACAAAGACAAACAACCCAAAGAAATTAGGAATCAAGATGAAGCAGATGGTGATTTTGATTTCTGAAGGTGGCTAATTTGTATGGGAGGCTACTTTGAGCTCTGATCAAGGATATTCAATGTGGTTTTACCGGATAAAGCATATGATAGATATGAGCTCTGATAAAGACTATTTGATGTGGTTCTACCTAATAAATCAGATGATAGATATGAGCTCTGATAAAGACTATTTGATGCAATTCTACCTGATGTCCAAAAGAGGGTCTGAAAACTGATTTGCGATTTAACAACAACAACAAAAACAGAGGATTTGGACAGTTATTGTGATAAGGGATTTAAGTTTTGATTTATGGCTCAGTTATTTACCGGAAGCTGTCCTCTTGCTTCCCATTTTTCTTACTGCAATTTTAAATATACTCTCGTCAATAAATTTCAACTGCTTATCTGCCTTTTGGCTTCCGTCATTCAAATCAGCATAACAGAATTACATTTGTTGCTTTTGGATTGGTCAGAGCTTCATGTAGAGGTGACTTGATGGGAAACCATTAAACTGCTGACCAATGAAAACGCAACAAGGATTTTGAATGACGGAAGCCAGAATGGAATTCAGCTGTTGAAAATCATCTGCAAAAGTTCACAAATGATTAAAAACTAACAGTGATGACTCTTAGGCTGATTTGTGTGCCACTGTTTTGGTTTCATCTGAATACTGAAATATCTTGGAATTTTTGTAAAGTATTACTATCTATATATTATTTTATGTTTAGCAATGGAATAGCACACATAGATCGAGACCTATTAACATCTGTATAAGTAAACAGGTAAAAATGTTTAGAGCATGTCTTTGTTCTGTTAATCGTGGCAACAACATTCAGCACTTATATTTTTTGTAAACAGGTCAGAATTTTTCCTGGATCGGCGCCTGGAATTGAACCAATTTTATTGTAAGATGTGTGGAATTTCACAGTGGTTTTAGTTGATCTAGTTCGAAGTTCATTTTTTATCATAAATCATAAATGTAGAGTTTAGGACAGATAAATAATGTGAAATGAGCGACAACACGTCTTCTGGTTTGTTCCTATTCTTCTTAAAAGCAGAAAAATTCATAAAACACCATCTGAAAAAATTGACGGAAGTGGGGGGCGGTATGTGAATGGCCGACTATATTATACTGTATATCTGTTTTGACTGGAGGTTGTGATTCTCCTTTGCATGATTTGTTCCTGTTTACTCTACCTATCTGCTATGCAGCCAAGTCGCAAAGTAGCCTGCTAGCCGGCTCTTCAGTGGGTTTATTCGGAAATCACAGTTTTCGGAGTTTCGGGATTTCTGTGGAAGGGAAATGCCAAAGGAATCCCGAAAATAGTAATTTCCGATTAAAACCAAGTCTCAAACTTAAGGTTGCATTATAATAAGATCGCATTATCTAAAGTCGTATTACTGTAAGGTCCTAATGTCTCGTTGATATTGATATCGTTGATATTGTCATAAGGTCGTATTGTCGCTCGCTGGTTTGTCGTAAGGTCGTATTGTCTCAAGGTCGTAATGTCTCAAGTTGATATTGTCATAACTAACGTCGTATTGTCGTAAGCTGGTATTGTCGCAAGGCCGTATTTTCACAAGGGTTACGAAAGGAATATTGTTAATTTATTTCAGAGTCATTTCTGACACGTCAGTATTTGGCGTTTAACTATTAACTAAATATTTGTTTTAGCATTTTTAGGGGCCGACCATTTGACTTTTGAGGAGGGGGGTGAGCCCCCCTCATATTGTCCCAAAGTCGTGTTTTTTCTCAAACATAGTCGGGTTCGCCTCCAGCCATCTCTCGCGTCGTTGGAGATAGATGCGAGATTGGCGTGACCCGAAGGAATGGTGGGTGTGACACCTTGTTCTCTGATTGGACGCCTCCTAAAGGCATCACATCACGTGACAGGTTTTCCGTGCTGACGCTTGACTGTTCATGTTTTTTAAAGTCCACTGATTGGTCCGTATGATCGGACCAGGATCCTCTACGTGCGTAATGGTATGCTGAGGGTTCTGTCTTGTGCCGTCGTTTTCGTATCCTGAGGTGATTCTTGTAACACATGGTCGAGGGGTCTTTCTTGTCATTCACATGAAGAACGCCATCTGCTTTCTAGAGAGAGAGAGAAGACATTCTTTTATGGTCTCTCTCGACTTCCGTGTGATCAAAGGGGTAGGGTGGGGATGGTAGGGTGAGGATGGTAGGGCGGGGATGGTAGGGTGGAGATGGTAGGGTGGGGATGGTAGGGTGGGGATGGTAGGGCGGGAATGGTAGGGTGGGGATGGTAGGGTGGGATGGTAGGGTAGGTATAGTAGGATGGGGATGGTAAGGTGGGGATGGTAGGATGGGGATGGTAGGGCGGGGATGGTAGGGTGCGGATGATAGGGGATGTTAGGATGGGGATGGTCTCTTCACTTTGTATACAGTCAATGGACAAAACGTTGTCGTCAACCGGCTTCGCGACCACGCGACAAGACCGCATGTAAGCATGGGTAAAAACCACTACAGCGCCTAGCTGCATATATAAGCAACGCGCTACCGCGTCTAAGACTGAAGTTATGCAGTGGCTAATACATGCAGCTAGGAGCTTCTGTGGTTCTTACCGGTTGACGACAACGGTATGTCAATCGACTGTATATCCCGAGCCCTCTAGACGACTGTGTGATTAAATGGGTCAAGGGAAGGGATAGGGGTAGTCTTACCTTGGTATATCTAACGAGCTCTCGTGTGATCAAAGGGGTAAGGATATGGATAGTCTTACCTTGGTATATCTAACGAGCTCTCGTGTGATCAAAGGGTAAGGATAGGGGTAAACTTACCTTGGTATATCTAACGAGCTCTCGTGTGATCAAAGGGGTAAGGGTAGAGATAGGGATAGTCTTACCTTGGTATATCTAACGAGCTCTCGTTTGATCAAAGGGGTAAGGGTAGGTTTGGTGGTGGTCTCTCACCTTGTTAAATCTCCTGAACTCTCTCTTCTTCTGTGTGACCATAGTGGTTAGGGTTAGAGTGTGATTCGTTTCTCACCTTTGTAAATCTCCTGAGCTCTCTCTCGACTTCTGTGTGACCGTTGAGACTTGCCAACTGTAGAAAAATACGGTTCCAAAGATTAGCTGTTGATTACCATATTTCCATCGTTATCAACAATTTTCTACAAGACACCTGAGCGAAGCAGGCCCGTACCCAGGATTTCTCTTGGGGGGATGCGAAATTCGAAAAAAAAAAATGGGCCTACTTTTTCCGAGGGGGGGGGGGGGGGGGGGGTGAGTTCTCTGATAAAAATCTGGCCATACCCAGATTGCCTTTGCAGTATCTACACGGGACGTTTATTGTCGAATTTGGCTACAAACCAGTGTGATCTAGCTTATGCTTCATATTGTTTACAAATAGCACGTCTATTGAGGTGGGCACGGGCCTGCGAAGGGATACATTTTGACTTAGGGTCCGCGCCCGGTCGGGTGACTGGGATTAGAAGAGGCGCCGCCATATAGTTCAGTATCTCAAAATTTGCCCAAATCCGCAGTGCCATTTGTCGCTTTTTCTTAAAGCCAAAGATCTGTCTTTTACATATGCAATAAAACGAATATCCCTCTCCTGTTATGCTGTGTCTCATGATATGAATTGCTATATATTTTGAGAAATAGCTTTCGACGCGAAGCTGACATTTGGTAAACATGCGAGGTTTTCGATGGAAGGCACCGTCTGACGCACGGGGGTCCTGTGGAACTTTTCGTTTTATGGGATGGTCACTCTGCTATTGTTCTAAGGCACTGGGGCATAGCCAAGGAATTGAACTCCTCTGACAAGAGTTTACCGCCAGGTGGGAGGACTTTCGCTCGGTTTTTCGGCGTTTTGAAAGTTTTAATCGCACGAAAAGAGCGCCTAGGAGAGCAATCTCCTTAGGAAACTGGTAAGAGTGACTTTATTAATCTTTGTTGTTTTCATTTTCTTAACTATAAATGTAATTTTATGAGCGGATCCACCCCAGAAAATTTATTATTCCAGGGCGCTCGACGAAAGCATCTCCATCATGGCGGCTGCGGGTGGTACTGTCTGCGAAGGTTATGCAGCCGTGCTTGTTTAATAGATAAGTGTGATTTTATTGCATTGTTGAAGTAAAATAAAAGCCTCCTAGTTGGAATAAGGAGTCACGCGTTTGCTTTGGGTTTTTGGGGAAACTTTTTGAAGCAATCGAGTCCAATGTTGATAGATGTTATGGGACTCAAGAGTCCCTTGTTCGAAAATCTCAACCTCCCGTCAAAGATTTCAAACCTAAAGAAAAGAGTTTTTTCAGCAAAAACGAGGGTGTCTGCCGTACTATAGATGAATTTTACGAAAAATTGATGGACCAGAAGTGTGCACCTTTCATTTGTTTGAGGACTGTATTTAAAAAAAAATATTTGAGATTCCTTTAGTTGAATAAAGTAAATGCAGTATGTTTTCTTTCTTTTGTATCAGCATGACCAGTGAAACAGGCCGGTACCACTGGTGCTGCCAGAGGTCTTGTGAGTTCATAACTGACATCTGACTATTCCCATTTTTGCTTGGTCCTTGTACAATTTGTACAACTTGTACAATCTATCAAAACTTAAAACTATTAAATATGGAATGAACATGTGTCTGCATTATATAAACTATCATAACTCATCATTATTATAGAATATTTTTATGCTATTGGGACAAAAGTAGTGAGGATGGATAGATTCTCAGACAATTCTGTAAGGTTATGTGGGGACCTGCTCTTTAAGGGTGCTTATGAGGAAGCTTTAAGGTCATGCTTAAATAAGCTATAAAAATACAGGGTTAACACATTTTTATTTTCAACCAAATCTGGCTGATATAAAGTATGATTTAACAAATGGTTAAGGGTACTCAACCGTTCCTTTTGGTTGCCATGGCAATCATTAACTGAAGGCAATACCTGGCCAATATTTTGAACTACTTTAGATTGGGAAGTCAATATCATGATTACCTACTATGCTAGTGCAATTAGTCATTTGCAATTATTATGGGTAATTTCAGTTTGTTACCATGGTAACGGTGTCAAAATGTTAATAGGCACCTTTAATTGGTCTAGCAGTTGTCGGGTACATTAGTAGTAACAAGAAATAAACTATTTCATAAAAAAGTACTTTGTTTGTTAAAATTTGCGTTTTCACCCTTGGTGACGTCACATTTGTTACCATAGTAACCAACTTTCGATATTTGTCGAAAGCTCTCATGACAACCAAGCAATCCTGAAAATTTGATCAAAATCCATTGGCCGATTCAAAAGTTATGACTAAATATTTAATATTCCCATATTGCTAAGTTTCATCACAATGGTGCCATCACAGTATAGGCTGTTTGTAACTGAAATAGGCGATATTTCATCTAATTATATGCCATATTTTGGCACCTTTATAAAATAATAACTTTTGAACCAAAGGTGCTACAGAGATGGGGGTGGTATCAAAATGCTCAGAGTGGTGAGCTCTTGAAGATATATGCATCAAAATCGAAGGGTGAATTTATCCAATTTTTAGTTTGACATCCCTTTTGGATGAAACAGTAGATTCTCTCCTTTTTTCCCCTTATTGGCAGGACATGGTCGTAAATGGTGAGGCTTTGAACTATTATAGAAAAGGCAAACCACGCGCCAGATGTAATCAAATAAAGAAAAACCTCGCAAAGGGTGGCTTCCACTTGCCTGTTGAGGAGTCTGGTTCAGACGATTCACTAGTGACACATCTAAAACAAAACAAAAAGATATGTGTATTTACTGCGGTTTTCAATGTTTTGCGAACCCTCGCCAACGAATCCTAACTGCTAAACCACTTTCTGGATTACGCCAATCAAAGCAATTGGATGGATCTTTTTAGTTGGCCTGACCAATCTTTGAGCACAAAAAGTAATTTCGTTATGAATATAATTTTTCAATGATGGAAGCCAGAAAGCTGTTAAGCAGTTGGAAAATCCAAGACGGGGATAAAGACACGGTGTTTGAAGTCGGCAGCTGTCAGGAAGTCAAGTTCAAGAAAATTTCAAAAACAACAAAAACACAAACGTTAAAGCTTATTTAGACAGCACGATTTGGTCGTATAAGACATGTCTCAGCTCTTTAATCTTTAAGGGCCTATGGTACTATCTCGTTGCTACGAAACTCCGTTGCTACGAAATGGAAAAGCGCTACATTTGGTTAAGTAGACTGAAATCGCTGCGCGTCTTCCAACTTGGTTCCGTGGCCCAGTGGTTAGCACCTTTGAGTCATAAGCAAGCGCTCCGGGTTCGATCCCCGGTTGAGTCCTCTTTTTATTTTTATTTTCTTCGAAACTCCAGTTCTAATTTTCTTTGCTATTTTTTTCCAAGAGATTAAAATGAACTTTCGATATTTTGTAGAAGAAAATGCAATTTTTATAGGTTTTTCGAGCATAAAAATAGATGGCGAAAAAACAAGATGGCGGCCATTTCCGCGCGGGAAAAACGCGTTAATTTTGAACATTTTACAACAATTAAGAAATTTGTTTCACTGAAACCATTGATATTACCATTCCTAACAACTTAGCGCATGGGATTTTTGAAGAAATGAAAAAGTTATTACCAAATATGTGGTTTTCGAAGAACATAAATATTCGCCATTTCTCGCGGTATCAAAAATTCGCAAATCCGATGCGTGAAGTTTTAGAAAATAGTGATGTTAAAATATTTCTGCAAAAAAAAAATTATGGTAGATTTGAACAGAAGCTTCTCCGACACGTTTTTATGTTCTGGGTCACGTGACCATGGGAGGGGTCAGATGACGTCATCACTTGTGTCATTTATGTCTAAAACAAACAAATTTCCCTAGCAACGGACTCAAAAGATAGTACCATAGGCCCTTAAATGGTATAATTGCATTTAGCTGAGGCTAATGTTGCAATGGAGTGGCCAGCTAAAGGCCTACCTTAAAGACCGTGAGATCTTTGGCTTTGAGTAACTGTGTCTGGTAGACTATTCCATATAGGGATACTTCGGGTGAGAAATGGATATTTGCATGCGTTTACTCTGCTAGGTAGCTGCCTAAGTTTTCTCTGCTAGGTAGCTGCCTAAGTTTACTCTGCTAGGTAGCTGCCTAAGTTTACTCTGCTAGGTAGCTGCCTAAGTTTACTCTGCTAGGTAGCTGCCTAAGTTTACTCTGCTAGGTAGCTGCCCTGAATTACAAACTACGAGTTTCGTAGTCGAGCATCGTAGCGGAATCGTAGGCTGATTTATACTCTACGAATCGAGTAGTAGAAGTGTTGCATACAACTGTCTTCTAAATTGAACCTGCTTGACAAGTTACCTGCACCTTCTTTCAGCAGCATGGACACGACCCTCATCCTGCCATGCGCGGCGGCGACATGCAGTAACGTCATACCATCAAAGTCGCTCGCATTCAAGTGACCTGACAATCTGAGCATGCGCTTTAAGCTCTTAGCGTCACCATTACGGGCATGCTCGGTCGCTATGGTGACGAGTTTCGTTTCGTCTACGACAGCTCCATGAGATTTGAGGTATTCCACCACTTCGTGACGGTTGTTTACAATGGCATCTACAGGGGGCAGAGTAGGGAGAGAAAGACATCTTTAGGGGGGATAGAGAAGGGAGAGAGATATGTCATGTCATCGACAGGGGGTGTAGAGAAGGGTAAGAAATATGTCATGACATCTTCAGGGGGGTAGAGAAGAAAGAGACATATGTCATCTACAGGGGGCAGAAAAAGGGAAGCAATATGTAATGCCATTTTCAGGACGGAAGTAAAAAGAAGTGATAGGAATATTCATGTCATCTTCATGGGGGTAGAGAAAGGAGAGGAATATATCATGTCTTCATCAGAAAGGTAGAGAAGGGAAAGAAATATGTCACGCCATATTCAGGGCGGGAGGGGGGGGGATAGAAAGGGTTGTGAAATATGTCACGCCATATTCAGGGCGGGAGGGGAGGGGGTGATAGAAAGGGTTGTGAAATATGTCACGCCATATTCAGGGCGGGAGGGAAGGGGGGGGGATAGAAAGGGTTGTGAAATATGTCACGCCATATTCAGGGCAGGAGGGAAGGGGGGGATAGAAAGGGTTGTGAAATATGTCACGCCATATTCAGGGCGGGAGGGGGGGCGATAGAAAGGGTTGTGAAATATGTCACGCCATATTCAGGAAGGGAGGGAAGGGGGGCGATAGAAAGGGTTGTGAAATATGTCACGCCATATTCAGGGCGGGAGGGAAGGGGGGGATAGAAAGGGTTGTGAAATATGTCACGCCATATTCAGGGCGGGAGGGAAGGGGGGGATAGAAAGGGTTGTGAAATATGTCACGCCATATTCAGGGCGGGAGGGAAGGGGGGATAGAAAGGGTTGTGAAATATGTCACGCCATATTCAGGGCGGGAGGGAAGGGGGGGATAGAAAGGGTTGTGAAATATGTCACGCCATATTCAGGGCGGGAGGGAAGGGGGGATAGAAAGGGTTGTGAAATATGTCACGCCATATTCAGGGCGGGAGGGAAGGGGGGGATAGAAAGGGTTGTGAAATATGTCACGCCATATTCAGGGCGGGAGGGGGGGCGATAGAAAGGGTTGTGAAATATGTCACGCCATATTCAGGAAGGGAGGGAAGGGGGGCGATAGAAAGGGTTGTGAAATATGTCACGCCATATTTAGGGCGGGAGGGAAGGGGGGGATAGAAAGGGTTGTGAAATATGTCACGCCATATTCAGGGCGGGAGGGAAGGGGGGGATAGAAAGGGTTGTGAAATATGTCACGCCATATTCAGGACGGGAGGGAAGGGGAGGATAGAAAGGGTTGTGAAATATGTCACGCCATATTCAGGGCGGGAGGGAAGGGGGGGATAGAAAGGGTTGTGAAATATGTCACGCCATATTCAGGGCGGGAGGGAAGGGGGGGATAGAAAGGGTTGTGAAATATGTCACGCCATATTCAGGGCGGGAGGGAAGGGGGTGATAGAAAGGGTTGTGAAATATGTCACGCCATATTCAGGGCGGGAGGGAAGGGGGGGATAGAAAGGGTTGTGAAATATGTCACGCCATATTCAGGGCGGGAGGGAAGGGGGTGATAGAAAGGGTTGTGAAATATGTCACGCTGTCTACAGGGGCCAGGGAAGGGACATGTAATCCCAAATGAAGTAGAGATGGGAAAGAAATATGTTGTGCCATCTTAACCCCCCTTCTCTTGAAAATATTCTGTGGTTTCCTCAATGAGAATAAATTGGATGCACAGTACTAAACAGGCGCGTACATAGGGGGTGTGCAGGGTGCGCGCGCACCCCCCTTGGCGGGTCATTTCTTATTAAGGAATCCTCAAATCCGTCAGCCAATCCTGGGTACGCGCCTGGTTACCTAGAAGAGGAGTCTTGCCGCTCTTGTCTCTGGCGTTCACGTCGATGCCAGGTTGAAGCAAAAGGAATTTAACAATGTCGAGGTGGCCCTCCGCGGAGCTGACATGCCTGCAAGAAAAACAAAAAAAGCCTCTGTATAAATAGAATTGTTATTCACCCACCAATGAGTGGTATGTTTTTAGTACGACACATTCTACATTCTAGGGGTGAGTACAAAGGGAGGGTTAGGTTAACACAAAGGTATTCTCTTGAGAAGGGGAGTGGGAGTCGTGTGGTTGGGGAGGGTAAACACTTACCAAGAGGGGAGGGGAGGAAAAGAAAATGAGTGGATGTAACCACTACTACAAGGACGTTATCCTAGGAAGAGCAGGGGAGGGCCAGAGAAGGGAAGAGAGAAAAAGGAAACACTTACAAAGGCGTTCTCCTGTTTGCGTCTCTATAACTAACGCATGCGCCGTTGTGCACCATGTGACGTAACATCTGCAGGTTTCCCGCACTTGACACTTCGCAGATCTCCTGCGTGCTGTAATGGCGGGAACTGCGCCTAGCGCCCAGGCCCTCCAGGAGCTGACTCACTGCACGATGTTCGTGCATGTCTGAGTACTAAAAAAGAGTGATGATTCAAGTTACTCATTTTTGCAATAAGAAAAACAAGTAAGCCCATACTACGGATGCAGGCTATAAATAGAGTTTTTGAAACTGTACGCACGCAGGTAAAAAAACATTTTTTGTCCATTTGGTTGCCCTAGCCGTCTTAGCCGTCATTGTTTAAGGTCCCATAATAACAAACAAGGGCCTTGCGTTTAGGGGGGTGTTTCCCCAAGAGTCTACGGCGTTAATACCCGCGAAATGATCTATGAGGTAGCGCACGATTCCTCGCGCGCCTCGCGTGGACGCCACGTCTATGAACCTGCGCGTCGCGTGTATATTCAATAACAACAAGGGCCTTACATTTAGAGGGGTGTTTCCCCACGAGTCAACTGCGTTAATATCCGCGCGATGATCTATGAGGTACTGAACGATTCCTCGCGCGCCTCGCGTGGCCGCCACGTGGAGGGCGGTGCTTCCGTCCTCATTGGTCGCGTTCACGTCCATCCCGAGTGTTATCAGACGAGAGACTTCCTCCATGTCACAACGCGCTAAAACACATAACCGAGTAAGTGATGAGAGGTTGGTACTTCAGTCAGACCTCATGAGCTGGCACTCTCTGTAACCATATCCCAAAGATAGCGCCAACTATCTGCGCATGCTCACCTGTTGCTGGATACATAGAATATCGCTGGCTCATGTGGTTATGGTTACCTACAGATTATCTGCGCATGCTCACCTACTGTTGAAAACATAGGACATCGCTGGCTCATGTACACGAGGCGCGTGCGCGCATACTCACCTACTGCTGTACACAGGATATCGCCGGCTCCGTCGTCTGACCAACTAGCTCCATGCTTAATTAGACACTGTACCACGCGGTCATGAAGATACTTGATAGCCTCTGAAATATTCAACATTCAAGGATTTTAGAAATACGGATTATCGCCATACATAATTTATAGTGAAGGGTGTATACCCCCTGATCTAGGTGTGTTATTACCTGTAAGAGGGGTAGCTCTCCATCTATCTCTTGAGTGTATACCTCCTGATGTAGGTGTGTTATTACCTGTGAGAGGGGGGGTGGCTCTCCATCTATCTCTTGGGTGTATACCCCCTGATGTAGGTGTGTTATTACCTGTGAGGGGGGGGGGGGGGGTAGCCCTCCATCTATCTCTTGAGTGTATACCCCCTGATGTAGGTGTGTTATTACCTGTGAGAGGGGAGTGGCTCTCCATCTATCTCTTGGGTGTATACCCCTTAAGTAGGTGTGTTATTACCTGTGAGGGGGGGGGTAGCCCTTCATCTATCTCTTGAGTGTATACCCCCCCTGATGTAGGTGTGTTATTACCTGTGAGAGGGGGGGTGGCTCTCCATCTATCTCTTGAGTGTATACCCCCCTGATGTAGGTGTGTTATTACCTGTGAGAGGGGGGGGGTGGCTCTCCATCTATCTCTTGAGTGTATACCCCCCTGATGTAGTTGTGTTATTACCTGTGAGAGGGGGGGGTGGCTCTCCATCTATCTCTTGGGTGTATACCCCCCTGATGTAGTTGTGTTATTACCTGTGAGAGGGGTAGCTCTCTATCTATCTTTTGAGTGTATACCCCCCCTGATCTAGGTGTGTTATTACCTGTGAGAGGGGGGGTGGCTCTCCATCTATCTCTTGAGTGTATACCCCCCTGATCTAGGTGTGTTATTACCTGTGAGAGGGGTAGCTCTCCATCTATCTTTTGAGTGTATACCCCCCCTGATCTAGGTGTGTTATTACCTGTGAGAGGGGGGGGTAGCTCTCCATCTATCTCTTGAGTGTATACCCCCCTGATCTAGGTGTGTTATTACCTGTAAGAGGGGTAGCTCTCCATCTATCTCTTGGGTGTATACCCCCTGATGTAGGTGTGTTATTACCTGTGAGAGGGGGGGTAGCTCTCCATCTATCTCTTGAGTGTATACCCCCCTGATCTAGGTGTGTTATTACCTGTAAGAGGGGTAGCTCTCCATCTATCTCTTGGGTGTATACCCCCTGATGTAGGTGTGTTATTACCTGTGAGAGGGGGGGTAGCTCTCCATCTATCTCTTGAGTGTATACCCCCCTGATCTAGGTGTGTTATTACCTGTGAGAGGGGGTGGCTCTCCATCTATCTCTTGAGTGTATACCCCCCCTGATCTAGGTGTGTTATTACCTGTGAGAGGGGGGGTGGCTCTCCATCTATCTCTTGAGTGTATACCCCCTGATCTAGGTGTGTTATTACCTGTGAGAGGGGGTAGCTCTCCATCTATCTCTTGAGTGTATACCCCCCTGATCTAGGTGTGTTATTACCTGTGAGAGGGGGGGTGGCTCTCCATCTATCTCTTGAGTGTATACCCCCTGATCTAGGTGTGTTATTACCTGTGAGAGGGGGGGTAGCTCTCCATCTATCTCTTGAGTGTATACCCCCCTGATCTAGGTGTGTTATTACCTGTAAGAGGGGTAGCTCTCCATCTATCTCTTGGGTGTATACCCCCTGATGTAGGTGTGTTATTACCTGTGAGAGGGGGGGTAGCTCTCCATTTATCTTTTGAGTGTATACCCCCCTGATCTAGGTGTGTTATTACCTGTAAGAGGGGTAGTTCTCCATCTATCTCTTGAGTGTATACCCCCCCTGATCTAGGTGTGTTAGTACCTGTGAGAGGGGGTGGTGGCTCTCCATCTATCTCTTGGGTGTATACCCCCTGATGTAGGTGTGTTATTACCTGTGAGGGGGGGGGGGGGGGGTGGCCCTCCATCTATCTCTTGGGTGTATACCCCCTGATGTAGGTGTGTTATTACCTGTGAGGGGGGGGGGTGGCTCTCCATCTATCTCTTGGGTGTATACCCCCTGATGTAGGTGTGTTATTACCTGTAAGAGGGGAGTGGCTCTCCATCTATCTCTTGGGTGTATACCCCCCTGATGTAGGTGTGTTATTACCTGTGAGAGGGGTGGCTCTCCATCTACCTCTTGAGTGTATACCCCCCTGATGTAGGTGTGTTATTACCTGTGAGAGGGGGGGTGGCTCTCCATCTATCTCTTGGGTGTATACCCCCCTGATGTAGTTGTGTTATTACCTGTAAGAGGGGAGTGGCTCTCCATCTATCTCTTGGGTGTATACCCCCCTGATGTAGTTGTGTTATTACCTGTAAGAGGGGTAGCTCTCCATCTATCTCTTGGGTGTATACCCCCCTGATGTAGTTGTGTTATTACCTGTAAGAGGGGAGTGGCTCTCCATCTATCTCTTGGGTGTATACCCCCCTGATGTAGTTGTGTTATTACCTGTAAGAGGGGTAGCTCTCCATCTATCTCTTGGGTGTATACCCCCTGATCTAGGTGTGTTATTACCTGTGAGAGGGGGGGTAGCTCTCCATCTATCTCTTGAGTGTATACCCCCTGATGTAGGTGTGTTATTACCTGTAAGAGGGGTAGCTCTCCATCTATCTCTTGGGTGTATACCCCCTGATGTAGGTGTGTTATTACCTGTGAGAGGGGGGTAGCTCTCCATCTATCTCTTGGGTGTATACCCCCCTGATGTAGGTGTATTATTACCTGTGAGAGGGGGGGTAGCTCTCCATCTATCTCTTGAGTGTATACCCCCTGATCTAGGTGTGTTATTACCTGTAAGAGGGGTAGTTCTCCATCTATCTCTTGGGTGTATATCCCATGATGTAGGTGTGTTATTACCTGTGAGGGGGGTGGCTCTCCATCTATCTTTTGAGTGTATACCCCCCTGATGTAGGTGTGTTATTACCTGTGAGAGGGGTGGCTCTCCATCTATATCTTGAGTGTATACCCCCCTGATGTAGTTGTGTTATTACCTGTGAGAGGGGTGGCTCTCCATCTATCTCTTGAGTGTATACCCCCCTGATGTAGGTGTGTTATTACCTGTGAGGGGGGGGGGGGGTGGCTCTCCATCTATCTCTTGGGTGTATACCCCCCTGATCTAGGTGTGTTATTACCTGTAAGAGGGGTAGCCCTCCATCTATCTCTTGAGTGTATATCTACTCCAGGTTGACGCAGCAAAAACTTGACACACTGCACATGTCCGTGTGATGATGCTAAGAGTCTGTAAATGATAGCTTGTTTCAGCAAACACAAAACAGATAATATATTGTCACGTGTTACAATCATGTGTTCTTTCTGACGTGTATGTCCTGTATTTGCTCGTGACGCGATCCAGTATTACTCGTGATGCGACTATCATTCTCTTTGTGATGTTATTTGATTTGTTGTAAACGTGCATGAGTTCTCTGTACTGTGGTTTTCTTGTACTGAAGTTAAAAGGTGCTTTGCTTGCCGTGTTATGTGTTCTGGATGTCGCGATCATGCGTTCATAATGTTGCGATCATGTGTTCATCATGTTGCGAATGTGTTTTGAGTGTGCTTCATGTGTTTTGAGTGTCGTGATCATGTATTGGTGCGGTGACCAAGTGTTCTTAGTTTCGTGATCATGTGTTGTGAGTGTCGTGATCATGTATTCTTGGTGTTGTGATCATGTGTTCTGGGTGCCCTGATCATGTGTTCTGTGTCGCGATCATGTGTTCTGAGTGTCGCGATCATGTGTTCTGAGTCTCGTGATCATGTGTTCTGGGTGCCGTGATCATGTGTTCTGAGTGTCGTGATCATGTGTTCTGAGTGTGCTATCATGTGTTCTGAGTGTCGTGATCATGTATTCTTGGTGTTGTGATCATGTGCTCTGAGTGTCGTGATCATGTGTTCTGAGTGTCGTGATCATATGTGTTTTGAGTGTTGTGGTCATGTGTTCTGAGTGTTGTGATTATGTGTTGTGAATGTCGATATTCTTGGGTTCTGAGTGTCGTGATCATATGTTTTGAGTGTCGTGATCATGTATTCTTGGTGTTGTGATCATGTATTCTTGGTGTTGTGATCATGTGCTCTGAGTGTCGTGACCATGTGTGCTGAGTGTCGTGATTATGTGTTTTGAGTGTTGTCGTCATGTGTTCAGAGTGGTGATCATGTGTTCTGAGTGTCGTGATCATGTGCTCTGAGTGTCGTGATCATGTGTTCTGAGTGTTGTGATCATGTGCTCTGAGTGTCGTGATCATGTGCTCTGAGTGTAGTGATCATGTGTTCTGAGTGTCGTGATCATGTTTTGAGTGTTGTAGTCAGGTGTTCTGAGTGTCGTGATAATGTGTTGTGAGTGTCGTGATCATATGTGTTTTGAGTGTCGTGATCATTTGTTCTGAGTGTCGTGATCATGTGTTCTGAGTGCCGTGATGATGTATTCTTGGTGCATGCCGTGATCATGTGTTCTGAGAGTCGTGATCATGTGTTCTAAGTGTCGTGATCATGTGTTTTAAGTGTCGTGATCGTGTGTTCTGAGTGTCGTGATCATGTGTTCTGAATGTCGTGATCATGTGTTCTGAGTGTCGTGATCATGTGTTCTGAGTGTCGTTTGTAATCATGTGTTCTTGGTGCTGTGACCATGTGTTATGCATGTCGTGATCTTGTATTCTACATGCCGCGATCATATATTCTAAGCGTCGCTTACAGGGCGGTTCGCTTGTCGAAGTCTTGTGTTCCAAAGTTGACGACCTGTTTAGCAGCCATGTTCTCAAGCTCCTTAAGGTCGCCCTCACTTGCCGCCACGAACAGCTTCTCTCGTGTGACCACGTGATCCGGGAGCTTATACGAGGGAGAGTGTGCCTTCTTTGTGACGCCAGAGCTCAAGGAAAAGCTCAGATTGAACCCGACCTAGTAGTAACCATAGTAACGACATTAAAAACAGGTCGAATACTAATATCCCAATCATGCGAAACTACGAGTGGTGACTTACCGAAATATGAATAAACCAAGACAGAAGATAGGTCCACACCGCGGACCACGCGATAGTGACGACGACGCCCAAGAGCTGAACGCCGAGCTGCCGACCCCCTGCGTAGAACGCGCCACTGAGCCCGCGAGCATCTAGAGATGGGTCAACGAGTAACCCCGCTAAGCATAGAGAAACGAGTGAGGGGCGCTCCGTTTTCTACATTTTTGAGAGCAAGGACTGGAGAACAGAGTTTGTCAGTCTAAATTCTAAACAACGAAAGAAATACCCTTGCTGAAATGCATCTTGCTTTCGACGCGCTATCCGTGTTTACTTCTAAAACATGGTCAAGCTTCGTTGCGTAATCTTGCGCATTTCACGGAAAGTTAAAGGTATTTCGTTGTTTAGAACTTAGCCTAACAAATTTGTTCCTCCAGTCCTTGTTAGAGGCAGCGGAGTGTAAGGAGATGGAATCGCAACTGAATATATCAAAGGCGAATGGTGCACTCTGATTGGCTACAGCAGTTTGAAATGTTTGTTTCGCGCCTTTCACTACAAGCATCGGTACACATTTTGCCGTGAACACTATCTCTAGCAAGCCCCGATTTTCAGATGTTGAAGATTGCCATCGACCTATTTTGTTAGTCGTGTGTAAAATATCATATTCAACGAGCAAACATATTTCTGTAACTAAACGCTTTGGTGACTGTTACTTATCGATTTCTGTAATATTATAACGCTATATGTGCTGGCCCTTTGCCTTCAGTCTGTAATACTGCCATGGCAATTGAATAAAACCCCTACCTACCTACCTACCTACCTACCTACCTACCTACCTACCTACCTACCTACCTACCTACCTACCTACCTACCTACCTACCTACCTACCTACCTACCTACCTACCTACCTACCTACCTACCTACCTACCTACCTACCTACCTACCTACCTACCTACCTACCTACCTACCTACCTACCTACCTACCTACCTACCTACCTACCTACCTACCTACCTACCTACCTACCTACCTACCTACCTACCTACCTACCTACCTACCTACCTACCTACCTACCTACCTACCTACCTACCTACCTACCTACCTACCTACCTACCTACCTACCTACCTACCTACCTACCTACCTACCTACCTACCTACCTACCTACCTACCTACCTACCTACCTACCTACCTACCTACCTACCTACCTACCTACCTACCTACCTACCTACCTACCTACCTACCTACCTACCTACCTACCTACCTACCTACCTACCTACCTACCTACCTACCTACCTACCTACCTACCTACCTACCTACCTACCTACCTACCTACCTACCTACCTACCTACCTACCTACCTACCTACCTACCTACCTACCTACCTACCTACCTACCTACCTACCTACCTACCTACCTACCTACCTACCTACCTACCTACCTACCTACCTACCTACCTACCTACCTACCTACCTACCTACCTACCTACCTACCTACCTACCTACCTACCTACCTACCTACCTACCTACCTACCTACCTACCTACCTACCTACCTACCTACCTACCTACCTACCTACCTACCTACCTACCTACCTACCTACCTACCTACCTACCTACCTACCTACCTACCTACCTACCTACCTACCTACCTACCTACCTACCTACCTACCTACCTACCTACCTACCTACCTACCTACCTACCTACCTACCTACCTACCTACCTACCTACCTACCTACCTACCTACCTACCTACCTACCTACCTACCTACCTACCTACCTACCTACCTACCTACCTACCTACCTACCTACCTACCTACCTACCTACCTACCTACCTACCTACCTACCTACCTACCTACCTACCTACCTACCTACCTACCTACCTACCTACCTACCTACCTACCTACCTACCTACCTACCTACCTACCTACCTACCTACCTACCTACCTACCTACCTACCTACCTACCTACCTACCTACCTACCTACCTACCTACCTACCTACCTACCTACCTACCTACCTACCTACCTACCTACCTACCTACCTACCTACCTACCTACCTACCTACCTACCTACCTACCTACCTACCTACCTACCTACCTACCTACCTACCTACCTACCTACCTACCTACCTACCTACCTACCTACCTACCTACCTACCTACCTACCTACCTACCTACCTACCTACCTACCTACCTACCTACCTACCTACCTACCTACCTACCTACCTACCTACCTACCTACCTACCTACCTACCTACCTACCTACCTACCTACCTACCTACCTACCTACCTACCTACCTACCTACCTACCTACCTACCTACCTACCTACCTACCTACCTACCTACCTACCTACCTACCTACCTACCTACCTACCTACCTACCTACCTACCTACCTACCTACCTACCTACCTACCTACCTACCTACCTACCTACCTACCTACCTACCTACCTACCTACCTACCTACCTACCTACCTACCTACCTACCTACCTACCTACCTACCTACCTACCTACCTACCTACCTACCTACCTACCTACCTACCTACCTACCTACCTACCTACCTACCTACCTACCTACCTACCTACCTACCTACCTACCTACCTACCTACCTACCTACCTACCTACCTACCTACCTACCTACCTACCTACCTACCTACCTACCTACCTACCTACCTACCTACCTACCTACCTACCTACCTACCTACCTACCTACCTACCTACCTACCTACCTACCTACCTACCTACCTACCTACCTACCTACCTACCTACCTACCTACCTACCTACCTACCTACCTACCTACCTACCTACCTACCTACCTACCTACCTACCTACCTACCTACCTACCTACCTACCTACCTACCTACCTACCTACCTACCTACCTACCTACCTACCTACCTACCTACCTACCTACCTACCTACCTACCTACCTACCTACCTACCTACCTACCTACCTACCTACCTACCTACCTACCTACCTACCTACCTACCTACCTACCTACCTACCTACCTACCTACCTACCTACCTACCTACCTACCTACCTACCTACCTACCTACCTACCTACCTACCTACCTACCTACCTACCTACCTACCTACCTACCTACCTACCTACCTACCTACCTACCTACCTACCTACCTACCTACCTACCTACCTACCTACCTACCTACCTACCTACCTACCTACCTACCTACCTACCTACCTACCTACCTACCTACCTACCTACCTACCTACCTACCTACCTACCTACCTACCTACCTACCTACCTACCTACCTACCTACCTACCTACCTACCTACCTACCTACCTACCTACCTACCTACCTACCTACCTACCTACCTACCTACCTACCTACCTACCTACCTACCTACCTACCTACCTACCTACCTACCTACCTACCTACCTACCTACCTACCTACCTACCTACCTACCTACCTACCTACCTACCTACCTACCTACCTACCTACCTACCTACCTACCTACCTACCTACCTACCTACCTACCTACCTACCTACCTACCTACCTACCTACCTACCTACCTACCTACCTACCTACCTACCTACCTACCTACCTACCTACCTACCTACCTACCTACCTACCTACCTACCTACCTACCTACCTACCTACCTACCTACCTACCTACCTACCTACCTACCTACCTACCTACCTACCTACCTACCTACCTACCTACCTACCTACCTACCTACCTACCTACCTACCTACCTACCTACCTACCTACCTACCTACCTACCTACCTACCTACCTACCTACCTACCTACCTACCTACCTACCTACCTACCTACCTACCTACCTACCTACCTACCTACCTACCTACCTACCTACCTACCTACCTACCTACCTACCTACCTACCTACCTACCTACCTACCTACCTACCTACCTACCTACCTACCTACCTACCTACCTACCTACCTACCTACCTACCTACCTACCTACCTACCTACCTACCTACCTACCTACCTACCTACCTACCTACCTACCTACCTACCTACCTACCTACCTACCTACCTACCTACCTACCTACCTACCTACCTACCTACCTACCTACCTACCTACCTACCTACCTACCTACCTACCTACCTACCTACCTACCTACCTACCTACCTACCTACCTACCTACCTACCTACCTACCTACCTACCTACCTACCTACCTACCTACCTACCTACCTACCTACCTACCTACCTACCTACCTACCTACCTACCTACCTACCTACCTACCTACCTACCTACCTACCTACCTACCTACCTACCTACCTACCTACCTACCTACCTACCTACCTACCTACCTACCTACCTACCTACCTACCTACCTACCTACCTACCTACCTACCTACCTACCTACCTACCTACCTACCTACCTACCTACCTACCTACCTACCTACCTACCTACCTACCTACCTACCTACCTACCTACCTACCTACCTACCTACCTACCTACCTACCTACCTACCTACCTACCTACCTACCTACCTACCTACCTACCTACCTACCTACCTACCTACCTACCTACCTACCTACCTACCTACCTACCTACCTACCTACCTACCTACCTACCTACCTACCTACCTACCTACCTACCTACCTACCTACCTACCTACCTACCTACCTACCTACCTACCTACCTACCTACCTACCTACCTACCTACCTACCTACCTACCTACCTACCTACCTACCTACCTACCTACCTACCTACCTACCTACCTACCTACCTACCTACCTACCTACCTACCTACCTACCTACCTACCTACCTACCTACCTACCTACCTACCTACCTACCTACCTACCTACCTACCTACCTACCTACCTACCTACCTACCTACCTACCTACCTACCTACCTACCTACCTACCTACCTACCTACCTACCTATCTATCTATCTATCTATCTATCTATCTATGAGCAATGCATAAAGGTCGAAATCAATTTCGAAAACTTAAATTAACGAAGCGAAATGAACATGGTATGTGTGAAATCGTTTAATTTATACAGTTGCCATTCCATCCCCTTACACTTCCCTGTTAAAGGTCAGTATTTTAAATGAAGCAAGTTCAAGCAATGAGGGTTGTCTGGGGGGAAGTGGTTACTTATAAAATTCATTTTGGGGGGTGAATGTTGCTTGGGGGTTTTGGTCTCTTCCGGGTCTCCGTTGCAGTTATGTCCATGCGCAAATTAATTCTATTCTGCCAAAGGTTGCTTGATTATAAAAGAAACATAATTAAGCAAACGCTTCAAAAGAAATGATAAAAGAAATAAGTGATAGATAAATAAACCTTAACACAGAGTATGACCTATAATTACTTACTCATTCCGACCGTTTTTTTTTTTCTTATTTCAAGGGCTCTAAGTCACGTATTTTGATTTGTTCTTTCGTCCCTGGGTAGTTTTGTATAAACAACGTATATCCGCCCTTATATACACCCTCTGTGCTTCGATCCAATAGACGAATTTTCTGACTGCTAAATACAGCCAAGGCTAGACTTGGTCATTAAAATGGTGGACGTGGTCGCTTAGAAGAGGTAAGAATACAGAAAATTAGGATGTTAAAGTTTTCTATATCATTATGGGCACCTGATAATGCTGCAAAGAGCCCTGGGACACCATTTATATAAATGAAGTCAACTGGACTTCCATTAGTCCAATAAGGACCCCATCTGCGCGCGCAGCACAGGGCTAGAGATGACGTCACGCCTGCCAGTAATCCTGACAACAGTGACGCCCACACTTGCATGGAAGCTGCCGCGGCACTTGAGCCTGCAATAATGTAGGTCAGTGAAAGCTTTTGGCGTCTTCTAGAAGTCGTATGTATAACTGATATAACATAGGAGTGATAATTGTTAATACAATTAAATAAGAGTAAATAATTCAGCTGAAGCACTGACAAATCAACGAGACATTTTTTCTGAGTTTATTTTCGATAGAAACATCGGAAATGGCATCAACTTTTTTTGTTTTCTTTTGCTCTCTCTCATTGGCTGATGGTGAATTCTTACCTATGACACCAGCTATCAAACCAGCAATGACGTCACTATAGAGAAGGCCACGTGACTCAAGCGTGCTCACAACCAGCCAACATAGAAGCGAGGTGGAGGAGGACAGGTGAGTGTTGACGACAGATATGGAAGCGAGGCTTGATCCGGTTTGTATTATTGTTGAGGCGACATTGACTGCGTACCTGAGAAAGAGACAAGAAGGCTACAGACTTGGACATGGTTACAATCGCAACAGGACAAGAGAGAGAGAAAAAAAATAATTCCAAGTTATTTACTTATTTGAAGAATGTCAATCAACAACTCCTTATATTGAGGGGGGACGTTGGGGTTTGCGGTATTACGGTATTGGCCCTTTTTTGTACGATATTGGCGGTAAAAGAGCAAAAATAATGCGGTGATGCGGTATTTCAAAACACTGTTTACAGAAAGAAAAGATAACTTCAAAATAACTATATTGAAGATTGAAGTCTATACACCAAAAACTGGTATGTCTGATACTTTGTTAATGATATTTGGTTGAAATTCTTTCAGTAACTTGCTTGAATTAGCCGATGGATATGGATTTTTTTTAGTCACTCCTCGGTATTGTAAGGGAGCATAAAATGGCGGCGTGATTGGCCTTCTACATGCCACACTAGACTAAGCATCGGGCAGAATGGCTGGACATAGCTTTTGACTTCACTTTGTTTGCAAGGTTCCTGACATAAACTTCATCTGAAAAGCTGTATTATTCATAATGATTTACCCTAAAACTAAAATCTTTAAAAACGTTACGCAACATTTTCGTTTTGCACACAACTTATTCTACAAGTTTGTGTATTAGCCAATCAAATTTCTAGTATTTACAAAGACATTTGTTCATGCCAGCATGCACTACCAATTTTTTTTGTTCGGCAAAGACAGATTAGATAATGCACATTTGACTATGTCAGCATTCGTGTTTAATTTTATTAGCTCTAAAACACTCATTTGGCATACAGTTCAGCACATACACAAAGAGCATAGTTAAGTAAGGTTTATTGTTCTGCCTTTTGCAGTTTATAATGTCACTAAGACTGACATCTTATGGAAATGAATCAAAGTAGAAAAATATATAAATTTTTCATTACCTGCATATCACCACTCACCATCCCATAATAGAAATGAAAGCTCCTCCTACAAGCATCACGTGACTCAGGGCATTCATGCGCTGAAACGAGGCTCGAGTACTGTTTATTTCCGGTACACATGGACGCAAGATCCTGGTAAACACAAGCGCAGAGGCACCTGGGAACACAAAGTAGTATCATGATAACCCTGATCATAATATTTATCATGTTACGTTACGAAAACTGTCAAAGAATAATACGTGACAAAGACTAATACGTGACTCCCTGGTGCTGGCGTATATGGCAGACTGCGTGACAAGTCTATTTCGTGTCTTACCTGAACTGGTGTATTCTGTCGTACTGCGTGACGAAGTCTGATGTGTGACTCACCTGAGCTGACGCGTACGATCGGAGTGCGTGACGAAGTCTATTACGTCACTCACCTAAGCTGGCGTGTACGGTAAGACTGCCCGAGTAGTCAATGACACGCATCGCATTCAGCCAGCCACCGCCGCGAATCCAATGAGAGAGAGGATAGTAAACCAAGATAGGCCAGAGGGTAAAGACTATCTGTGAAGAGTAAAGACGACCTGTGAGGGGTAAAGACGATCTGTGAGGGGTAAAGACTATCTGTGAGGGGGGAAGAGGATCTGTGAGGGGTTAAGACTATCTGTGAGGGGTGAAGACGATCTGTGGGGGGGGGGGGGGAGACCATCAGTCAGGGGTAAAACTGTCGGTAAGTGGTAAAGACTATCTGTGAGGGGTAAAGACGATCTTTGAGGGGCGTAAAGACGATCTGTGAGGGGATAAGACGATTTTTGAGAGGGGAAGACGATCTGTGAGGGGTAAAGACGATCTGTGAGGGGTAAAGACGATCTGTGAGGGGTAAAGACGATCTGTGACGAGTAAAGACGATCTGTGAGGAGGAAAGACGATCTGTGAGGAGTAAAGACGATCTGTGAGGAGTAAAGACGATCTGTGAGGGGTAAGACGATCTGTGAGGGGTAAAGAGGATCTGTGAGGGGTAAAGAGAATCTGTGATTGGTAAAGACGATCTGTGAGCACAGTAAGGGGTAAAGACGATCTGTGAGGGGTTAAGACGATCTTGTGAGGAGGAAAGACGATCTGTCAGGAGGAAAGACGACGTGTGAGGGGTAAAGAGGATCTGTGAGGGTAAAGACAATCTGTGGGGAGTAGAAGGACAAAAAGACAGAAGGACAAACGGACGTACAGACAAAAGGGTATTTAGCTTACCGCTGCTCCAACCATGCTAATGTTTTCTGTCCTAAACCAAGAAACAATAGATTAGCGGCAAGTACTATATAAAGCTCGTACCATATAAGGCTGTTACCATATAAGGCGATCATGTGTCACGCTACCAAGCGGATATTACCATATAAGGCTATCGTGTCACGTACCATGCGGATGTTACCATATAAGGCAATCATGTGTCACGTACCAAGCGGATATTACCATATAAGGCTAACGTGTGCCACGTATCATGCGGATGTTACCATATAAGGCAATCATGTGTCACGTACCAAGCGGATATTACCATATAAGGTGCAGTGATGGCAAGCATCATTTCAAACGTAGCGAACAGCACTCTGGGTACATATACCGTTGTGGTTTTGCTTGTGCAGTTGGAAGGAGTTACGTCCAGGAAGAACGCATGGTCCAGGCTCCCTATAAATCCCTGGACAAATTAGGCAAAGATGTTAGGCTTTCAGCAGCAATAAAACCCTTGACGAAACATGCAATTTCCGTATCATGACATCGACCCCTCCCCTACCCCTTATAGTCTATGGTACAGTGAGTTGCAAACACATTACCAACACCTTCGCTCTTGCTGGGGACAACACCCCGGACTTTCTACGAGGGTCTTAGGACACATAGCCCCCTCCCTCCCTGATGCAATCACCCCTTATCGTCTGTGAAGGTCCAAAAACACAAAGCCTCCTCCCCATTCACCTGAGGTTATCATAATGGAGTTATCAACCTATCATAAGGGATACGTTATCCCTTACCTTCTGCGAGGGGCCATAGACGAGTGAGTAGCCAACGCAATACCACAATATGGAGCCAATGGCGATATTTAGGAGAGCTTGGATGAGAAGTGTGTTTGAGGACCTTAGGTGCAGAGCACCGGCCTGATATAGGGCCAGTCCTAAAACCTACATACCAACGCGGGTAAGTCTAGCCTCATTACAAATAACTTTAAAATTTGACACAATATGGACAAGACAAAAACAGGGACGGACCAGGGAGTTCCAAAAAGGGGAGTGAGTGGGGGTGGGGGGGGGGGGGGGGGGGGGGGCAAAGCAAGGGTTTCAAGAAAGGGGGACCGGATTTATTGTTATATAGGGCCAAATATCTGAAAATAGGGGGGACGGGGTCCGCTAGGCCCACCCCTAGATCTGCCCCTGTTGTGACGATTCAAGCCAAGGCGGTTGCAACTTAAAAACATCCTTCGAGGCTAAGTAGAAACACGGCTTCTATTGACTACAGCATAAATTTTGACAACGCGTCCCCACTCTTCGCGGCTTCTATTGACTGCAGCTTACATTTTGACAACGCGTCCCCACTCTTCGCGGCTTCTATTGACTGCAGCTTATATTTTGACAACGCGTCCCCACTCTTCGCGGCTACTATTGACTACGGCTTCTATTGACTGCAGCTTACATTTTGACAACGCGCCCCCATTCTTTGCGGCTTCTATTGACTACGGCTTCTATTGACTGCAGCTTACATTTTGACAACGCGCCCCCATTCTTTGCGGCTTCTATTGACTACGGCTTCTATTGACTGCAGCTTACATTTTGACAACGCTTCCCCACTCTTCGCGGCTTCTATTGACTACGGTTTCTATTGACTGCAGCTTACATTTTGACAACGCGTCCCCAATCTTCGCGGCTTCTATTGACTACGGTTTCTATTGACTGCAGCTTACATTTTGACAACGCGTCCCACTCTTCGCGGCTTCTATTGACTACGGTTTCTATTGACTGCAGCTTACATTTTGACAACGCGTCCCCAATCTTCGCGGCTTCTATTGACTACGGTTTCTATTGACTGCAGCTTACATTTTGACAACGCGTCCCACTCTTCGCGGCTTCTATTGACTACGGTTTCTATTGACTGCAGCTTACATTTTGACAACGCGTCCCACTCTTCGCGGCTTCTATTGACTACGGTTTCTATTGACTGCAGCTTACATTTTGACAACGCGTCCCACTCTTCGCGGCTTCTATTGACTACGGCTTCTATTGACTGCAGCTTACATTTTGACAACGCTTCCCCACTCTTCGCGGCTTCTATTGACTACGGTTTCTATTGACTGCAGCTTACATTTTGACAACGCGTCCCACTCTTCGCGGCTTCTATTGACTACGGTTTCTATTGACTGCAGCTTACATTTTGACAACGCGTCCCACTCTTCGCGGCTTCTATTGACTACGGCTTCTATTGACTGCAGCTTACATTTTGACAACGCTTCCCCACTCTTCGCGGCTTCTATTGACTACGGTTTCTATTGACTGCAGCTTACATTTTGACAACGCTTCCCCACTCTTCGCGGCTTCTATTGACTACGGTTTCTATTGACTGCAGCTTACATTTTGACAACGCGTCCCACTCTTCGCGGCTTCTATTGACTACGGTTTCTATTGACTGCAGCTTACATTTTGACAACGCGTCCCCAATCTTCGCGGCTTCTATTGACTACGGCTTTTATTGACATTAGCATATACTTCAGGGGCATAGCCAAGGGGGGGTGGCCCAGGGGGCTTGTATGTATGAGAAATTATCTAAAATACAGGAGAAAACGCCTTGAAAGGGCCTCCCCCCCCCCCCCCCCCCCCGTGTTAAAAATCTTGGGTACGCCGCTGTATTTTGACAATGCATCCCCACCTCAATCCACCCTACGGGGTCGCTCATACGAACTTTTAATCGTCTACATTTGCCGTAAACCTGGGCTACCTGTGGGGTAATTCGGGTGTAGAGTAGGGCGTCCGCGCATGCGTCCCGAGGATCCGACGCTACAGAAAACGCAGAATACGCAAGTGTCTTCCACGATAAACGAGCAATCTACCACATGCAAAACGACTACACTCTCAGATTACTCAGATCGTGAAATCGTGCATCGTGAAATACATTATAGGGTACTAAAGTAATTCCACGTGTGTAGTTGTCATGGTGATGTCCCTGTAGTGTCGACCTGACACAAGGGAAATCGTTCAAAATATATTGGAAGCTCTGGCCACGCGATAAACACCTATTATCATATCATTAAGGAGAGCAATCATTCCATTAACGTGAGTTTATTTATCTTGTTAATCTCTCCACCAATTTGTGGAATTCCAGCGGAATTAATGAAGCAGTGGAACGAATTATTTCGTAACGATAAATATAAAAAAGATGAAATCGAAAAAAGCTTATATCAAATTGATATTCTATTTTTTTTTTCACTGTCAGTTTCAGGGGTTTGCGATCGATTTGGAACAGATAAAGAAATACAACATGTGAATAAAAAAAAGGTTGTGGTCGAGTCACAGTCACTACAGTGAAAACGATAAGAACCGCGTCGCTAGAAACAAACACAGGGAGCCCGAGGGATGGTTTGCTCTAGAATGCCAAGACCAGCACGCCGAACTTATTTACTTGACTTGACATCAAAGCGCGCCTTTTCTTATGTTGAGCGGCACCCCATTGCTCCTCGATATTAGTCTAGGGTTTCTTAGATTTAGATTACTTTATTTCCGACATCTGAGCTTTGTTATTTGCAAATTGTGTCAAAAGGAAGTTTTAAATGGAACCCTGGAACAAACGACGTCTGTAACAAAAAGCATAGGAACAAAAATAAAGAATAATTGGTAGATTTGTCAAAGGTTTTTTTTTGTGGGTGAAAACGAGTACACTTTACATGACTCGGATTTACCGCTAGTGAAGAAAATTGTTGCGATAAACTGGATTAATAAGATTGCCTTATTATTGCTTATTACGTCTTGTTCGCCTTCCGTGCTAAACTAATAGAGCGATAAATTAAAAACTCATGATTTCCATGTTAATGAAATTTCAATTCTATAAAACAATTAATGTTATAATAACATACACTTCATTAACGATAAGTGATACAGCCTAATATTACAATTCAACCACAAACTGTGTTTGATATATAAACCCTGATTAAACGCGGAATTAGCTGCTTTTTGTGCTATAATGTCGTGACTTTCTGCATCATCACTTTGTTTATAAACATTTCAACAAGTGCGCGGCATTTACGGTTGATTTAAATGCGTTATTATGAAGATTCGGGACCGAATCGATCATCAATTCATAATAGAATCAAGGTAATAGCAACTCAAACAAATTGAAACGCGTGCATCATAACTAGCTTTATAACGTGGACATTTCCATCGATTATGATGCTCTTAAAGGCGAAAATACTAGCTACTTCATTTCTTGATGGAGTAGTCGATCGTTATAACGGTAAACACAATTATAACTATATTATCTTATAACTTTGAAGCGATGGAAAGTCACGAAACCTACCTGGAACGCTACTAGAATTGTGGCGATAGCAACAACAGGAGTTCCTTGCCTACTCTCAACCGAACAGTCCATTTTGACAAGACGCTAAGACACAACAGGGCAAAATGAGAGGCCCGTCTCTGCTCGCTAGAGGTCAAGTAATACGGCTGCCGAGGGAAGTGTCTAGCATAGTAACGAGTAGAGGCCAGAACGCTGCTTGTTTGCATGCAGAGTCTGCTTACTAAGCGATGTAATGGTATTAGCTGAGCTGTCAATCACGTCGAGTCTAGCCAGACGACCTTGTGATCGCTCTCGCTCTCGTCCAATCGCAACACGCGGAAAGGTAATTGAAAAAGATTGGGTTGTCAATTTTGCTTATCATTCACGCCTGCATCGGGTGTTATTGTACACGACGCCCCGGAACTGGTGTAAAATGGGTTTAGAAGCATGCGACAAAGTTTGGGGGGCTGTTGAGTGATAAGAAGATCGTGCATCAAACAGATGGTCCACGAGATGGGTTTATGAGTACACTGTATGCTTTCCCGTATTGCGTATTGTTTATATATTGTCTGTGTCGCTTCCAACCGTGTCTATTCGAAGTTGTCAAACAATTTTTTTAATCTTTGTAACACAAGATGCACCTTTTTTTTTTAAAGAAATTCCAAAACGGGAAGAGTTTTATAATTTCCTATAATTGGAACTGTGATTTTGCGGATATTTTGGCCGAGTGAGGTGGTCGTGATTATAAGAGTATATACCAAACGGAAAACTTGGATGATTTGTTGATGATTTGTTACATACATATTACATACGTATCATTTGCTACACTATAGCCCCCCCCCTATAGATTTAAAATAATTATTCAACCACTTGTCCGGCCATATAATCCCTGGGCCCTAATAATCTGAAATCTGAATCCCCAAAGTACACACGAGCGAAATGGTGTATAGGGGCCTACGCCCTATTTCACACTCATGCCTTGTATAACTTTTGTATTTGTATAACATAAAAGTACTTTTTTTTTGTTTTTACCTGGTTCCTTGAATGCCTCTTGTGTGTATGAGACGGGACGGGACGCTAGCACAGTCGGGACGCTAGCACAGTCTATTACCCGTGCAGTTCGGCAACCATGGACAGCTGTTTCGTCCTTATTGGGACTCGTCAGCATGGCATGGCCGGTTTGCATTAGTTAAACTTCATCGGCATTAAACTGCAGGGCGACCTGGACTCGAACAAAGTGCCCTTCACAACGTGCTCTTCACAAAGTGCTTGCAAAATTCCCGCCAAAACATCCACTCGACCAATCAAATGCTGGGTGTCAAGACGTAGTATGATTGAAGACTCATTTTAGTTTCTAACAGTCTTGAATAAAATTTGTGTATCGCAGTTTAAACCGATCAACGAAGGCTTTTGCGCACCGTTCACAGGGGAAATTTCTCTCGCCTCGGTGTATTTTGATATGAATACGTTTGTTAGTGAGCCCTGGGAACTTTTTGCCGCAAATTTCGCCTTGATAAGGCTTCTCACCAGTATAGTAAGAGTGTGACAACGTGTGAGGTACAATGGGCGGATAAACACTTTCCACAACTGTTTGCATTCATAATGCTCGTCCACACACCTTGCACTCATAGGGCCCCTAACCGGTATGTATGCGAACGTGGCGTTTCAAACTATTGGAAATAGCGAAGCCCTTGCCACAATGAGGACAGGCGTACGACTTTTCACCCGTGTGTGATCGGATGTGTCTCGTCAATTCTCACGCTGTGGTATACTGCTTCTCTCAGTAGTCACATTTGATAGGTTTTATTCCAAAGTGACTTCGAGTGTGATTCATCAGAGAGGGTACAGAGTGGTAGACTGGGCGAATGACTTCCCAAATTCCTTGTATTTTTAAGGATTTACTTCAGCATGCGCAAGCAAATTACACCCCATGTTGTTAGGCTGGCCAAAACATTTGCCAAAGTTATCGTACTTATAGCCTTTTTTTTCGAATGGACGATCAAATGACATGCCTCTCAGCGTGGTAAACTTTTTCTTGCATTTTTCACACTCATAACGTCGTTCACCTATAAGGATTCTCATATGGCGCTTTTGAAGAGGTGGTGAATAATTTTCCGCAATGTTTACATTCATGCTGCCTTCCTTTGGCAAAAACGTAGGAAGAAACCATACCGGACGGCCTTTATCTGCTGGTGTGCGTCGGACCTTGTGGTATGCGTCGACAGTCCACATATTCAGGTTATAAACTGAATAGGTATTGGTCTGCCGAAATATTGTTTAAAAAAATAACTCAACAACAAACGACTTTTTCTTTTAAAAAGGTTTTATTTCATTTGACACTTTGCTTGAAGAAAATAAATGTCTGAGGGATGGGAGGTACTGTCCATGTGCTTTCGCCTGCTCGACTTTGCTGACGCGACAAATCCAATTCAGCGTGAAGTATTGTTAAGATCTATGAAGAGACCTACCATGATCCACTGGATCAGTTATAAGCGGTCTATCCGGCCATTATCCACCCCCTGCTTTGTCCATTCGAGTTCCAGACATTGCCCTCACAGGAGTTACTGATTTGCTATTTTGGTCACACTGTGGCGCCATATTTTAAGACCACTAATAAGCCCCCACCTGCGATTAATCACAACCACCACCCCCCTCTCTTAAAGCAAATGCCAAGATTCGAGCCCATCCGCGCTCCGATCCTATCACAACCACCCCCCCCCCCTCCCTTGAAGCAAATGCCAAGATTCGAGCCCATCCGCGCTCCGATCCTATCTAGTTCCACACTACATACCCTGGACCTAGAGGAAGCCGGAGACCTCATGTTGGTTCTACCTCATCCATTTCTTGGCTAGATAGAGTCCTATAGTCTGCCTCAATATAAAAAAATTATGGCTGGGGCAGGTCACCCGAAAAACTTTCGTCTAGCGTTTATAGCCTGTCACGCTATGACACGGATGTCACAAAGCGAGCGAGTCACGTTCTAACCGTATCTCTCATGTTCTGCGTTTGAATTGGCTCAGGTGACAGTGAGTCATCAATACTGAATGCATTATGATTATATATTCTGGTCTCGGCGAACTAACAGTACAAGAAAAGCTGAAGGGACCCAATTTAAGCTCGCTCTTTGCTACCCTTTCGTGACAATTTTCTATATTATGTATTCATAGAAGTGACCCCCCCCCTCCCCCGGAAAATCAATAATGAGACAAACAAGAAACAAAAGACTACAAAAGACAGCAAGATCACAAGTGGAAAAAGTGTTTTGCTCAAGCATATGCTAAAGCTTAGTTATCCCTTCCCACCCCTCCCATATCAAATCCTTGTTAAAGAACTGCGCTCACGGTGTACTCCCACACATGCATCTTGGGTATTCCCAGAATGCATTTCATGCAAGTCCCTTAAATCACATGACTTGGCACGTCCGCATCTGAGTAGCTTCACGAGATGTCGGCGGAACTTTCCACTATGAAAGCAGTAAATTATGGGGTTGATTGCAGAATTGACAGTCACCATGGCAACAACAGCAGGGTACGCAATGTTGCCCTTGACGACGGCAGGGTTGAAGACGCTTGTGACAAAAATACTAAGCTCTGGAATCCAGCATAGTGTGTAAACCACGCTCACCGCCAAGACGATGCTTGTCACCTTTTTCCTCATTCTTAGCGCTGCAAATTGTGCAAATCCTGACGGATTTTCGCCTGTGAACCAGAGCTTGTGGACAACACAAGAGTAGAGAAAAAACATCGTACAAACGGGAAGAGCCCCAACAACGAGAAGAGAAAGCGAGCTGTAGATCTTAGGAGAGTTCTTATGGGGCCAGTCTTCTTTGCAGAACCCAGAGTCCGCGTCATACCCCCACACGGCGAATCCCACACTGTTCCAAGAGAGAGCGCCAAACCAGCACCCCGCTACAATCCACCTGAGTTTCTTTTTGGTAATACGGCGACCAGGCTCGCACGGCTTTGTCACGGCAAAATAGCGCTCTACGGCGATCGCGACAAGAAAATACGCAGAGGCGTACCCACAGGTCCATGCAAGTGTACCCCCGGTAACAGTCGCGCAAAGCGCGCGCCCTTCGGCACCTTGTGGGTGCTGAAATGTGCCTTGGAATATGTAGAGAGGCGAGAAGAGGACTAGGAGTAGAGTGTCTGAGATGGCCAGGTTACACAATAGGTAGTTCATCGGGGTTTTCATGGTCTTGTTGAGAAGTACAATGAGACAGATCAATATGTTACCAGTTATCCCCGTCAAAGAGACCGCTGAGAATGCCATGCGTAGTAAGGTGGAACCGAGTGAAGACATTTTAAAAGTCTGGAAGAGAATCGTAGGATGTGTCACCGTGTTTTTACGTAATATATGTCTTAAGTCAATTACAAGTAGCATCGAGTCACTCCTAGATATCAAGTCACGATTCCGAAAAACACATAGTATCGTAAAATCCGAAAAAAAATGGTACCAACCAAAAGGAAATAACCATACCGAGCGAATCCCTGATTTGATACTGATTCAATTCTGAGAAGATCAGAAGCTAATCCCGAATACACTACCGAGTCATTTTTAAGTACGACCGAGCCAATCCTGAATTGCACTGCAAAAATGATGTCTTGATAGCCTAGTCCAAGGCGTTCTTGTCGGGTTTCCTGTGCTGGGAGATGAACCGTGAGGTAGCCTGGGGGCTGGGACGAGCTCACCCAAAGAAGGGATCCGCAGTAAACCCAACCACAGGAAACCCGATAAGAAGGCCTGGAACTAGACTGTCTTTGGTTCTCATACGTGAATAAATCGAAAAGAAACCTTACCTTAGAGAGCTGAAAGATAACTCTTTGACCCCATTTTAACTTAGGTCTTATCAACCAGATTGCACAACTATTTGAATAGACGTTGCCAAATTGCAGAATTGGTTTGGCAAAAATGTCTCGTCATTGTTCCAACTGAATGCAGGAACAAATGGTTAAATAGGCGATTAGTTCGTTTTTCAAATTTTTATAAATGTCCATAAGACCCATAAGGAATTTTTATTCTTAAACCGCATCTACGCCAGCACTTAAACCAGTTTAAAACTAGTGGTTTAATTAAACTGGTTGAAATCTCGAATCTCCAAAGAGTGGACAGAACCAAGAACAAAACTGAATAGACTGTGCTGTACATGTTACTAAGTGATCATTTAGCTAGTAAGAACTCAACACAATGTGAGACTTGGCAAGTTATCAGGCAAAGAAAAACCTTGATTAATTAAACATGGTTTTGGTGTGAATGCAGCATAAGATCTGCCTTTTGCAATGACAACGTTTGTTGAAAGTAGAGTACTCAAATTTGTAGATGATCGTGACCACGAGAAATATCAGCACAATATCTAGTTAATCTCAGACAGAAAAACTCGAATAAAGCTCACCTTATATTTGCGCACGAGAGATGTTGTAAACCTTATCCCAGCAGGACGGAATAACGAATGCGAGTCGTTTACTTGTGGTATTGAGAATATCAGTTCGTGGAAAAAGTGGCCATTTCGCAAGCTTTTCTTTGTCTAGAATATCGTGCTTTCTGTTTCCATCAGCTAGCTATTTTCGTTAACTGTTTTTTTTTTTTTTTTTTTGCCCCCTGCACGGCCAAATAAGGTATAGTTAGGAATAGTTCATTAAATACCCCCAAAAACTCATCCGTTTCTCATCTGTTTTCCACAAAGGTTCAGCGTTTGAAAAGCTCCACAATTACCCCGGCATGTCCCTTCGACCCCCTTGAACACGATTATCTTCTGTCAAAATTTTGTATCTGTGAATTTTGACTTTATCTTCACCAATCCTAAGGCATCTTTATACTTTGGTAACTGAAATGAGGTTCGCTCGGTGCTTGTACCTCGTATGTGTCAGAACCTTTGGCACCACAGAGCACTCGAAGGCTCAACGAACGAGCGCCCGCCAAGTGCCTTATTATGAGAGGCTCTGGTACAACGAGCCTTTGGCTCCCCTCTACTGGTATATTTTCAGCCCCATACCCAGGGTTTTTCTTGAGAGGGAGGGAGGGGAGGGGGGGGGTGAGAAATGTACCTAAAAAGTGGACCTAATTTTTCAGGAAACAGGGGGGGGGGGGGGAAGTGATAACAATCTGGGAAACAAAAAGGGATTTGCAGTATCTCCACGGGACGTTTATTGTCGGATTTTGCTACATACCAGGGTGATCTAGCTGATGCTTTAGTTTTGTCTACAAATAGCACGTCTATTGAGACCCAAAGTTGGACCTTCTGCCGTTGTGTGTGTGTGTGTGTGAGGGGGGGGGGGGGGGGGGAGGAGTGCGGTGGTACACCCTGCACCCCCCTGGATACGGGACTGATTTCTACAGACTTCTCCAAAATCTATTTTCATCGATAATAGGTCCATTGTTTCACCACTGATGAAATTCAAAAATAAAATAAGCACACCATTTTCACTTGCTTTGAGAATAAGTGTGTTGTTTTCATTGATTTTATTGACGTGTTTTTGTACAATTTTTTGGAATCGATTTTGGAAGGATTAAAATGGGAAATGAACCGTGCTTATTCAGCCTGGGTTCTGTCCATAAAAAAATTAACAAACGTTAAGACTGTTATAGAGCTCGACTTAACAATTTGCTTAGTATCTAGACATCAACGTGAGACAAAAATATAATCTGATAGCAGAGACGTAGAATGTCGTAATCTTTTTGAAATCGTGTAACATCATAGTGAAAGTGGTTTCCGGTAGATTTCGCGTCTACTCGTCACGCTACTAGTGATATATTTAATGAAATATTCTCGTAATGTAGCAATTACTTATTTAGAACTAACATAGTTTCTTGGAAACAGGCCTTCCTCCCCAGTTTCCGCGACGCGGCCTTTCCACCAGTTGTCGTCTTCTTTATCCAAGACTTCGATGTGGTTTCCCTTTTTAAAGTTGAGCTCCCCTGCTTCTTGGGCTACGAAATCGTACAGGGCCACGACAGTATCCTAAAAGCAGAAAAGAAACACATTCATGATGGTATTATTTTTGCACTAGACAATGCGTAATAATGTTTATTTTTAGTTTTTGTTTTGAATATCCAAAACTCTATTTTTAAATTACAACTTTTCCCGTATTATTGATACTTTCAAAGTATAACTGTTTTAGTAGGATGGATTATAGTTTACCTTTAGTTAAAGCGAATATAATTCACTTACTCAGATAAACATCTCATTTGCATAGGGTTTCATAGCCTACGAAACCATGCATAACCCAAGTCGGATCGACGGGCTTTGAGAGAGCTCAATTGAGAAGAATAAGGAAGGAATTCAAATCAAAAGTTTTTTTAAGCAAATGAATGGTGAAATGAATGAATGCTCAATAGGAGCGGTCTTTTCTTTTATACCGGAACCTTCGTGTTTAAGGATTATGCAGTTCTTCAAGAACTCCGGGGAGGGGATGGCTCACATGACCAGTAGGGGCGTGGCTATGCCACCCGATGTTTTTTTAATGTTTCTGTAATTGTTGCCTCCCACAATAATTCGAAGCCTGTTACGACTATAGCACTACAAGGACATACCTGCGAGCACTCTGAATCAACATCCTTCAAGAATATTTGTTGCGATCTGCTCACAGATGAGGTACGGTGGTATTCGACCAGTTGATTTAATGAGTTAAACTTTACCACCCACAGAAAGTACTTTCCTGCACCGTCACGCAGAACCTTGAAATGCTGGATGTTATTTTGAAACCTGCAAGGTGAGGGTCAAGGTCAGAGTCATGGTCAGGATGACGGTTAAGGTCAAGGTCAGAGTCAAGGTGAGGGTCAAAGTCAGAGTCAAGGTCAAGATGACGGTTAAGGTCAAGGTCAGGGTCAAGGTCAAGATGACGGTTAAGGTCAAGGTCAGAGTCAAGGTGAGGGTCAAGGTCAAGATGACGGTTACGGTCAAGGTCAAGGTGAGGGTTAAGGTCACATTTTCTCATGTAGCAACTCAGTGAGTTGCTGAGATCAAAGAGTTTGGAATAGATTGGCCATTTAAAGGGGGCACTTGAATGTTTGGATCAAAAGAAATGTACAATGTTCTAATCCCATAACAGTCAACCGTCATTGGTATATTCATGAGATCTGATTGGTCAGGGCTTGTTTGCATGCAGCAAAACTGACAAGCTATCGAGCCTCATTGAAATATGAGTTTGATCTGGAATTACATTACATGGGGTCTTATTGGAACTGCTTACATGAATAATTTAAGTAAATAATTAATTATTTGATCATAAATAATTTAAATCTTGGGTCAATTAAACATACCTTACAGATAAAGAAAAGTCACCTGTAAAATAAAATAAAAATTGTAAATAAAGATGTTGTTTACCTGGTTTTATTATGTTTGGGAGATGTAACTGCTAGTCACTTCTAGGTTTTCTCCATAAATTTTTAGGTAACAACAACAATAGGGGACTTTTGGATGTCAAAGATTTCTGCCACAATAAACACAGATCTGACATTACCAGTAACACCAGAGAGTGATGAAAAAAAAAATAGTTTATATACATAAACTTTCTGGCTGGAGCATGAGCAAGTTTGTTACCCCCAAAAATGATGTGATTTCTTAGTGCAAATCGCCTAGTGTTGGAGATAGAACAATGGTGGGGGGTGGAAAGTCATATAAAAATTAAAACTTATCAGGCCCTTTTTATCCAATTTTACAGTATATAGAACAGTAAATCTGTTTATAAGAACTTTTTTTTCAAGCTAGCCTCCACAGTTATTGATAAATTGTGCTATTTAGGTATTTAGGATAGGTTTTTTTAGATACACACCTGGGGTGCTTTCACTTTCCCTAATCAAAAATGCCCCATCAAAGTTCTGTTTCATGAGAAGATCTTCTGCATGTGACCTTGTAATCTTGCCCTTGAACCAGCTTCAGGAATAAACATAATTATTTCTTGAGCAACAACAATGGGCATTAGACAATTATACTCACAGTGACTTATACACAGGCTTGACCAAGTTTTTTTTTTTCAAACCATTTACAGTTTATTGTTTTTATTCTATTATACATTCCAAGGTGAAAAAATAGGAAACAAAGTCTAACTATTCAAAGACCTACACTTTGAGCAATTGCTCTACTTTGAGTTGTACTTTTTTAAATCTTAATACCCAATCAAAAATAGCTAAATAAAACCTAGTCTTCAAATATGCATATTCACTTGATACAGTTGAACCTAGATTTTGCGATACTGGATTTTACGATAACCTTGATTTTACGATGAGGTTCCTTGCTCCCGGTAGAAATAAAGTGAAGTGTATGAGAAATTACCCCGATCTAACAATATTGGATACGATATTCACGATTTTACGATACAAATCTATAATGTTGACCTTGAAACAATGATATTACTGATTCTGTCTATCAACAAAGAGAGAAAAACTCAAGACACCACACACGTACCATACAGTTAATCGTTTATCTTGACTTGACAGATCTTGTTAAATGCAGATTACAGTTTACAGTCTTACACAGAGTACAGTTACAATATTATTATTTTCTAAAAATTGATAATTAACCCGACCTTGTAACAACAATATTTTCAATGGATTTTCCTTTATATCATAAAATCGAAGACCCTTTTTTAACGATACCTCGATTTTACGATTTTACATTTTCTTTCTCCAGAGTCACATCGTAAAATCCAGGTCTCATTGTAATGCAGTGTACAAAATCCGTATTACAGGGCTTCTGGAATTATGCGCTTGTGCGGAAGTGGGATATTTGGCTTTTTCCGCGTAATCCACAAAATTCTGCATAATCCCGTGTAATTTGGCTAAATTTTGAAAGACAAAACATTTAATTGCACAGCTGATGTGTTCTTTTAGGGTTGTTACCTCTATTTCTCGTGAAAAAAGAGATATTCTTCGTAAGAGTGCGAAATTTCGAACTGAATTTCCGAAAACAAATAAAATGACAAGGCATTCTTTGCTAAACCGCCTAGGACTAATAATAAAATACTTTTTTTAATTGGCTGGTGGCTAGGAGCCAATGAAAACTCGCCTAAGATATTTTCACGCAAAAAATTAACCTTTTTCAAGTTATTTCGTGCTTTCCTTCAGTACAAAATGTTGTTTGGGTGTAACAGTTGATATTCCGTGTAATTTAGAGCGTAATTCAGTAAAGAATCCCGCAAAATTTTGATTTTGAAAGAAAAATGTATTGCAAAATCCTGCGTAATTTAGCGCGTAATGATTGATTTTTCGCGTAATTTAGCCAAGAATCCTGCGTAATTTTGAGTTTTTTTTCGCATAATTCCAGAAGCCCTGTTATTATTTTGTAGGCTTGCTTTAACCCCCTCAAAAAATTTGACCTGCCAATAATAATGCAACATGACATAAGCGTAGCATAGACGTAAAATTATAAAAACTTTCTGTTCTTCTTGAACTGATGCTTGCATCCGTCGAGCTGGTTCTCGTGCGACATGAGACTCTTACGCTTTTGTCTCTGCTTACGTCACTCGTGAGAACCAGCCTGTTTACGTGATGCAATGGACCTCTCAACCCACCCCTAGTTCCACACATGCAGGCCGCTCTTCTGTGGAGAGCACAGCCATACAATATGGCAATACATGCTTTTGAATGCATCCACTATAACTATAACAAACTAATTAATGACTAATTAAGAGCTACAATAAACAAAGCAGATCCAATATAGTTAAATATAATAATTTGTTAAATTAACATCAGTGAAAACCGATATTGTGAGTCTACTTAATAAAAGGGGCAAATCATTTCCTTTTCCATCATTTGTCCCGGAAGTTAAGAGGACAAATTATTCATCAAATCTACTGGGGGTATGCCAATAGAATTCAAATATAGTTTAAGAGAAAGCTTAAGCGAACAAATAACGTTCGATTTCAGTTATAGGCGATGCTTGAAGCTCAGAATCTTGAAAATGAAAGATAAGACAGTAGGAAAAGTAATTAACTTACAATAAAACGTATCTCATGTTTTGGCATGTTTAGCTAATAGGATGGTGGCGATTTGCATGCATCTTCTACTTACTCGTGTGGTTTCAATTCGATGTAGTTAGCAGGGATCATGCCAGAGTTCCCTTCCATTTCAGCTTGGTACCAATTTTCATCGACATCTTTGTTCAAAATCTGCAGGAACAAGGACGGAGGGCTTAGAATGAGCTGACTTTTACTGTCAGTGTTAAAGTCGTGTTTTCGAACGAAGAGCTAGTTTTAAATGACGAAAGAGGTCATAACTCACCTTAACAATACTGCCTTTTTTAAAACTCAGCTCATCTGAGCACGTGGCGTTAAAATCGTGTTTCGCCACAGCCTCCATGTTGCTAGATTTGGTTGATTTCTAGTGGAGTATATCTAGTATATTATGAAACGATTCGAAGTCGAAGCGAATGTGACCACCCACGCCCGGGAGGGACTAGGCTCTAAATTACCAAATTTGGCACACTCAACTGGGGGTACAGCAACCACGCAGCAGTCCAAAAGAACAGGGACCTTAGCCGCATTGTCACCAGTTTACTTCCAGTCGGTTACGTAACAATCTCCGATGATTTTTAACGGAAAACGCGAAAAATATTTCAAAATGTGTTCAAAGTGTGTCTACTGGAAGTTTCTTTGAGGATGTGATCGATAATTTAGAGCGGATGGGCTGTAATAGTAGCTTTTATTTTACAACGCTATAACCTTGACAACAATAGCTGGTTTTCACAAGGGGCGTTGGCTATCTACTTCTATACATGATACAATATTTACAATAATTTTACTAATTGTATATAAATATATATAGATATTTAATTTCTTTTTGTAAAAAAATAAATTCTTAAAATTGGTTTTTGTGAGAGGCTAATTTTGTTACAAAGGCATTGAATGTATCACATTCTCTTGTTTCAGGGGATAAGCTGTTTGCTCCGCTATATAAAAAAGATTTTTTCATGTTTTCAGTTTTAGGGAGGGGTAGTTGCAGTGAGGAAGTTGAACCCCTGAGATCAATTTTAGTAACTTCATTTTTGAACTTAAATAATTTGGTTAAACATTCTGGGGCTTGACCCTTCAACACTTTAAACATTGTTTTAGATTTAGATTTTGCCCATTGTTCTTCTAAAGTGTCCCATCCTAAGGCAGAAATTCATTCCTCCAGTTTAGAATAACTCGGGCAGCCCTGTTTTGTAGGACTTGCAATCTTCTAACGTGGCCCTGTCCCAGAGTATCCCATACCTCACTGCAATACCCAAAGTGGGGTTTAATAAGGGCATTGTAGATAGAGATTAGAGTATTTCTGTCCACATAGTCCTTAACACTTCTTATTGCACCTATACCACAGGAGACTTTTTTTTGCAATTTCATCAATTCGGTTGGCCCATGACAAGTGACTATCAACTGTCACTCCCAATAATTTGCTATGGGATACTTGCTTAATTTTGCTAGAATCGATTATGATAGATGGCTGTTTATCTAAGTTATTTATAATTTATAACGAGATCCAATCAGCAAAAATCCGGTTTTAGCAACATTAAGGCTCAATTTATTTGCCCTGAGCCAAAATTTAACCCTACTCAGGTCGTCATTCATGGCCCCCTCAACTTCCTCCATTGACACGCCAGATATTGTCAAAGTAGTATCATCCGCAAACATGCGAGATGTAGAATTTTGCAAGCACGCTGGTAGATCGTTTATATATAGGAGCAAGAACAGGGGGCCAAGAATTGATAACTGGGGAACACCACACGTGATATGGCTTTCAGAGGATAGCGACTCATTAACCTGGCAAACTTGTTTTCGGCCAGATAGGTAGGACTAAATTAAAAAAACTAAACAGAGCATCATGAGAAATCCCAAGGATTTGCATCTTGCGAAGTAAGATCTCATGATCCACTGTATCGAAAGCCTTTTTTTAGATCTAGCAAAACGACCAGATTAAACATTTTGCGGTCCATGTTAATTAACCATGAATTTGTGCAATCCAACAGAGCTGACACGGTTGAGTGAAGCCTCCGAAAGCCAAATTGGTGGTTAGAAATTAAACTATTTTTTTAGCAGATATTCGTATAATTGGTTATAAAGTATTCGTTCCATAATTTTACTAATGACTGGTAGAATTGAAATAGGACGATAGTTTTCCGGTAATATTCGTTCACCTTTCTTGAAAAGAGGTATTACCCTAGCTATCTTCCAATCATTGGGAAAATGGCAAGTTTTGATAGAACTGTTGAAGATATAAGAAAAAGACTGAGCAATTGCTGGCGCTGCAGCTTTTAACATCTTTCCTGACACTTTGTCAATGCCAGTGGCTTTAGATTTTGATAAGCTGTAAGAGCTTAAGAACATCATTGTCACTAACAGTTTTAAAGTTGCGAAATTGTGAACTCGCACCTTTAACAAAATGCTCAAAGTCAACACCGTTACTATCAATGGATGCCGAAAGATTTTGACCAATGTTGGAAAAATACTGATTAAAATTCTCAGCTATTTCATCAGGCGCATATACACTAGCGCCATTTATTTTAATCTCATTCACTGTACGCTGATCCAAGGATCGTCCGAGAAGATCATTAATTATCTTCCAGGCTTCCTGTGGATTATCATGTTCCTGGGCTATTTTATTTATATAATAACTAGACTGTCTTTTAACGGTTGAGGTTTCCGTCGGACCTCCGCAAGTAAACTGGTGATAATGCGGCTTTAAGCAACGACAACGGCAACGTGGACGACGACGGCAGAGAACTCAGAATTCAATAGCAGCACGTGAAAATGCATTCTGTCTGATACATTTAAGCCGTGTCCATAAAACCACGACGTGAAAACTCCAACTTTCACGGTCTATCCATGTTGAAAACATCATAAAAAAGGCGAATAAACGCCTGTACGCGCTTAGGCTACTGAGGAAAGCTGGGGTCGACCCAAATGACCTCATTAAGATTTATCTTATTTTTAATAAGATCGGTCCTAGAATATGCGGCCCCTGCTTGGGCGTCTCTTCCCATCTATCTGCAGGACGCGCTGGCATACAAAAAAGAGCTTTGAGATGTATCTATGCCGAATACGATCTTCCCTATCAAATTCTGCCGCGCTGCAATTGCCACACTAGATGAGCGCCGTAAGCTTCTCTGCCAGACTTTTATATCTAAAGCTACATCCTCGGAACCCCTCAAATCGGTTATCCCATCCCGTTCCGCGGTAAGCCATGGCTACGCCCTCCGCTCGGCAAGTGTTCGGGCAATACAGCCGACCGGTGGAACTGATCGCTTCAATAACTTTATTACTATCCGCTTTGTCAATTAATGTTTTGTAATGCTGGCCTTCCAAATAATTCAGTTGTATAATTACTGGAAGTGTTCGAATAAACTATTATTATTATCAACTGAGGACGCGGACGTTTGCCGTGTTAACTCCCCTAACTACGTTCGCTGCTGTAGAAATAATGTCCTTTGTTTATCTTTATCTATCTCTGACTATAATGTTTCGCTTATTCCATTGCAATTGAATTGATCGAGCGCGAACACATCTTTTTCGATCTTGTTGTCCTAGCCGTCGCCGTCGTTTTTGCTTAAGGTCCCTAACGGCTGAGGGGAGGGGGGGGGGGGGGGGGGGGGGGGGGGGGGGGGGGGGGGGGGGCAGAGTGACGAAGCTTATTTGAAAATCTGAATTCATATCAATGAATAACTCCATCGTTTCATCAGCATAAGTGACAATCTTTCAAGCGAAAGAGCTCTTCAAGTAAATGTTATATGGGGAACGCACCAACGCACTTTGTAATAAATTAGAATTTCCGTCTTATCAAAGCTTGAGTATGAAAGGTTTTACCTGGAATTTTGGTGTATTTTATTTCTAAAGCGCCATATTTCGCTCTTCCGAAAGAAAAATATGAACTCGAGGATCTAAAATGTTCCTAAGAAATCCGAGGAGAGTTGCATTCGAGAGGTTTGATCACAGTATTTTCTAAAACCTGATAAAACAAAACTTCTTAGATTTCGTGCATTTCAATGTAGCTTGCTTTTGTTTTTCTGGATACAAAAAAAATGGCATATGCACGTGCGTGACTGGACAAAGAAGAACAAACGCTAAAGTCAGCAATAGATATAGGTCGTAGTGTGCTACACATAATGACGACATTACTATAGCAACACAACCATTCCCAAGAGACGCAAGAGTGAAAAAGACACCGATATTTTTCAGTGTACATCTCAGCGAGTTGTGGGTGGCGTAACCGACTAAGACATGGCTGGGATCCTGGTTATTGCCTCCCCATTAATGCGCGGGTACCTCAGGTTCCTTTGTGTTGTACAATTCGCTAGATAGCGTTGCTGGGGCCGAAATCTCCAGCTTTAGCCGTAAAGCTCATGCTGCCATACGGTTTTTCAGCGCATGTCTGAAAGTATGGTCTATTTTTTCTAATTTTACAGGTTCTGGGCGAGGTTCGATTCTCGGCTGCTTTGTCCTCGAATTTATTTTTATTTTTATTTTTTTGTTGACATTTACTGTCAGTAATTTTGATGGTGTTCGTTTTTTCTTGTCGTCGTAGTATTTCTTTATCTCATATATTTAATCGCATATCTTTCTTCTTCCTGGTGCACTATTTGTCCTTATCATTCTAGAAGGCATAGAATGGATGGTTCAAAAACCATATACATGTAGCGCGAATATGCTTTCTTTTGCTAATTATCTGTCTTACTGCCTAACTATTAGTCATTCCGTGACTTTGGCTGCCCATAAAAGAGCATTTGATTCCTACTTCCTGACAAGTAGTGCCAGCTGGTGCAAGACGGTCTTTCGCCAAGTAAGATGAAGATGGTCTTCACAAACAACTCTCTTGATTTTCTCTGCCTTGATGTCTTCCCCCCTGGGGTTAACACACTCGCATTTTCGGACAGTCATGTATTTCGGACAATCACTAGTTTAATTTGTGTTGTCAACGGCATTCTGAGTCCTTCAATAGTGGTTGTCAACTTGATGGTTTTCGTTGCGATTTTAAGAAAACCTCGCTTACGTACCGCCTCAAACACATCTATCCTTTGTCTTGCCACAACTGACCTGATCGTGGGCCTTCTCGCCCAACCGGCGTTTGTGGTTTTCCAAGCCAGCAAGCTACGTGGGAATCTCAACACAGTGCCATGTTTTGAGATCTTGATTGCCAGGTTTCTAGAGATATTTTGCATTGGGTATTCGTTTCTCACGCTGAATCTGATGACAGTCGAGAGATATCTAGCGGTTTTTCATCCTTTCTGGTATCACGAGAAAGTCACAAGCAAAGGAATTATTCTCAGCTCATTCATGTGTTGGACGATTTGGACCGCTTTATTTCTTGGTGTTCGACTCACACTTGGAATAAACAGTCACGAGGAACTGATAATAACATCAGGTACCGTGGCAGCGACACTTATTCTAACTTCTCTAGTTTACTACAAAATCTTCAAGCTCGCGAGGAGCTCAGTGAATGCTGTCGATTTCAGCAACGCGGACATTCAGAAAAAATTGCGCGAAACCAAAGCAGCGAGAACTGTTGTCATAGTCACTGGAACTGTTTTTCTTTGTTGCTGTCCTACGTGCGTCTCTCTGTTGCTAGACCGGCTGAATGCAGTGGATAAGGCGGTGATATACCACGCCATTTATCCAATAGCAGAGAGCGTTGTATTCTTGAATAGTATCTTGAACAGTATGATCTATGTCTGGAGATGTGCAGAGATCAGAAATAGTATGAAAGAAGCGCTAAACAAGCTCAGAAGGAAACAATCACTTGCAGCTAGCGAAAGTGTGAAGGCTAGCTAGTAAACCTGTTGAGACACACTGAACAATAGCTAATACTTGAATTACACTTGAAACGAACCAGAAAGGTGGAAATAGCCTCGAGAGTGGAATGGAATAACAAGATTAATTTTGATATAACGGCACTTTGCGATTGACCTGTCGTTTATTACGCACTCGTTATTTTCAATAGCTAAGCTGTTCAAATTGTCTCTATATTTTTTAAGCAAGCGTATGCTTTAGACTGGATGTGAATGTCTTAGAATTATATATGACACTCTGCCATAATGCTTGCGGCGTGTCTCTGCTATGCCGGAGGAACTGTTAATAAGGCGAAATCAATAATAGTTAGTTTAAGTTATCAGGGGCTGGTTCTTGGTTATCTGCCGATTGGAGTTTAGTTAAAGTTATTTAAGGTAAAGAAATAAATTGAAAAATTTAATAGTATAAAAAGAAAAGAGAACAACGAGATCGCTTCCGATTGATAGGTCGAATGATATAACTCGGATCATCTCGAATAATAAATTCGAATCCTACACCAAAATGACAAAAAATAGCAATTGATTCGACTTTTCGATTTCTTAATAAAAAGGTATTCAGAATACGGTTACTAGCTTAACAACAAAAGTTTGAAATGCGTATAAAAGTTAAACGCCCTTTTAAGCGGAAGTCATTCTTCATGGCTTTTAAAAACATATTCTTCTAATGTCGGAAAAAGGCACATCGCATTCTTTTTTTTTTTCCAAATGACGCACGCGCAATTCGCTCGCGTCGATAATATACTATGACGTCATCACATTTCTGGTACGCTGATCCTCCAATCATGGGCGATGGGCCACGTAGCAAGATTCCTATTGGTTGGGGTCACGCTGTGTTTTCTGCACTTTACAGAAGCCGGCTTGAAGCGAGACAGAGCAAGGAAGGAGGCACTGCTTGGGAGATTATTGAAGGTAGAAAACCACAAGTTGTTCTATCGCTTAATTATACAGGGAACTCTACCATGTATGGAACAATGCGTTCTCGAATTTGAGCGGATATTAGTGGGGGGATTTGTAAGTTTTGGATACACGGGCCTGCACTCACGCGGCCGTATATCATTGAACAAGCTAGCACGACAAACCCGCCAGCTATGCTACGAATATTCTACGTATTATGATGTGAATACGCTTTGAATATGCTATGAACAGGCTATGAATACGCTATAAATATGTTATGAATATGGTATGAATAGGCTTTAAATAGGTTATGAACAGGCTATGTTCATGTATATCATTGAACAAGCTAGCACGACAAACCCGCCAGCTATGCTACGAATATTCTATGTATTATGCTGTGAATACGCTTTGAATATTCTATGAACAGGCTATGAATACGCTATAAATATGTTATGAATATGGTATGAATAGGCTTTAAATAGGTTATGAACAGGCTATGAAAAGGGTATGAATAGGCTATTAATATGCTATGAAATGCTATAGATATGGTATGCATAGGCTATGAATATGCTATAAATATGGTATGAACAGGCTATGAAAAGGCTATAAAAAGGGTGTGAATAGGCTATGAATATGCTATGAAATGCTATAGATATGGTATGCATAGGCTATGAATTTGCTATAAATATGGTATGAATAGGCTATGAATTTGCTATAAATATGGTATGAATAGGCTATGAATATGCTATGATATGCTATAGGTATGGTATGCATAGGCAATGAGTTTGCTATAAATATGGTATGAACAGGCTATGAAAAGGCCATAAAAAGGGTATGAATATGCTATGAATATGCTATAGATATGGTATGCATAGGCTATGAATTTGCTATAAATATGGTATGAATATGGTATGAACAGGCTATGAAAAGGCCATAAAAAGGGTATGAATATACTATGAATATGCTATAGGTATGGTATGCATAGGCAATGAGTTTTCTATAAATATGGTATGAATATGGTATGAACAAGCTATGAAAAGGCCATAAAAAGGGTATGAATATGCTATAGATATGGTATGCATAGGCTATGAATTTGCTATAAATATGGTATGAATGCTATGTATGTTCTTGTCTGTTTGTCAAAAGAAGAGAAATGTCGCTGAAAGCATCAAGACTTGCCAACACTGGAATATTGTGTTATCGGATGACCCAAGCACCGCTGACATTCTTGTGCGCCTGCAGAACGCGGTAAGCTCAGGCAAAAGACGGGACAAAATAATACAGTAAAACCCTCCCCCTACACCCTCTCATACGTGGGACGAGACGAAATAATGCCGTAAATTCTTTCATTAACCCTTGTGCCTCTCACATATACTTCTTATTTTATAAGCGAAAGGACCACTAACCATATCATCAATACTAGAGTGTTTATTACGTTTATTTGATGCTTTTTTGTCGTGTTTACAGGCGGCGGTGGTGAAAAAGATTTCTGTCGCACTAACCTGTTCGACTATGAGGAAGCTGGTGGAACCCAAAGCACACTACCAAGTCAAACCGGTGAGCTCATTACCTCATACTCTTTTCATAACAGCATGATGCCAGGGGCGGGCGCAAGTGAAGGCTGTGATGTTCTTAAAAAGCCAGGGCCTGGGCTTGCTTAAAAATGACCGCATAATTGGTAATCATAAATCACTGCATGTTAACGTGGATATTCTTGTCGTAGACTGTTCTAAGGCGACAAAAAATTGAAAATATGATTGATGTGGACTTCCAAATATGATGTCGGCTCGTAACCAGGGGAGTGCAGGGGCTGCGAACGTACCCCCCCCCCCCCACACACACACACACCCAGCGGCCGAAGGTCCACTTTCGCCCCCCCCCCCCCCACCCCAGGAAAAACTAGGAAGGAATTGAGCGAGCTAGAAAAACGACAGTTTTCAAAACAAGATTGGTTGATGTGACTTTGCCTACACAATACTTGTCTTTTCAAGGGAGGTGGGGTTGGGGTTGGGAATAGACCATATAGACACTTGTTTCCGTTTTTCCATTCAGTCTGAGGTTCGTGACGTTTTGCTCTCCGTCTCTGTCCTTCCCGCTCATTATCATTATGGTAATGAGGTTCGCAAGCACAGATGTCTGCTGTCCACATGGACCGAGGACTCAAGCAGTTACGTCGCGTGCAAGATAGAGATACCCGTTTGGCCAAACGGACTGTTCTATTACAAGTGTAATCAATGTGAGTTTTACATCCCAACCATCCTCGTTGGTCATAATTTTATTATCATTATTACAATCACGATTATCATAGCATTATCACCACCATTAATACAACCACCAGTATCATCATGATGTCATAATCATTATTATCATTATTAACAAAATCATCACTACCACCACCACCATCATTATTATTATTATTATCATAATTATGATTACCATTACTAAGAAAATAATCACTACCACCACCATCATCATTATCATTATCAGCATCATAATTACCATTACAACAAAATAATCCCTACATCACCACCATAATCATCATTCTAATTACCATTATTAATAAAATTATCACTACTACCATCACCATCAACATTATCACCAAACCCTCATATCATTATCACCACTATTACTATAATCACCGTCTATACCGCCACCATCACCACCACAATCAACATCATCACCATCACCACCGCCATCGTCACCACTGCAACCATCACCACCACCACCCATATCATTAGTCGTCATCACAATATCATTTTCTTTTTCTCTAGTTTCCTAGCCATTTTTCTTAGTTTCATTTTTCCACTCATTTCGGTAGATTCCATAGGACAGCTAACTGTGACTGAATCAACCTCAAGAAGCGGGACAAAAATTAAACTTCTCAACACAGGCGAGGTGATTATTAAACCAAACATTTATTACCTCACTGCTTTTTTTCTAGAAGCGTGCTCACAGCCGTATACTCGGTGTTTTTCGCCATCCGAGTCGTGGTAGAGTCGTGCGTGGCAACCTGGGTACCAGAGTCTCGTTTCGCAGAACTGTGGCAGGTCTCAAAATGTTGAGGGTTTGGGGGGGGGGTGTAAGCAAGATACAGAAACATTAAAATCATGGGTGAAGGCGGGAACGTGCCCCAGTGTACCACCCCTTGCTACAATCCCAATCCCAAATCCGGTCATACCAGTTTTTCACGCCATCGTTTGTTTCAGGAATCACTGTTCATGGTAAACTCGACATGTGAGCCCGCGATATCCACACTGACCCACACCAACAAGTTCAAGCGCCTTGACTCGGAAGAGGACTGGAACCTAGATTTCCCTGCATCCTGGTGGGTTGGGGAGGGGGTGATGAAGCCGCGTATAAACGGGGACTTAATGTTGTAGAAAAGTCTCCGCACGTTTCCGCTATGTTTCCGCGTTTACTGTCGAATCCGTTGTCGGATCCGCGACCCGCGTTTTCAAAACACGATTTGTTTTGGTTTTCTGTTCCGTTAGTAAAACCATTCTGAGCCAATCAGAGTCTCGCTTTGTTCACTTCCCTATGGCTATCCTCTGGACGAAAACCAGACAGTATCGCGACAAAAAGCCAGGCAACTGCACTAGGCGAGATATGGCAAGAATCTGATTGGCTTAGAATAATTTGACTGGCGACACAGAAAATCCCAAAAGACAAAAAAAATCGATGTTTTGAAAATGCGGCGTCGCGATACAACGGATTTGACAGTAACAAACTGATGAAACATTATAGAGGATACAAAAATGTCTGCAAATGCAGAAACATGCAAGAACGAGGAATGTATCCCTAACAATGTGACTATGTTTAATCTGGGGTGTAGAGCAATGCGGAATTGTTATTTTATCTTTATACTACTACATTTCTATAGTGATGGTCGAGTTGGGATAAATTACAAAGGGAACTGCAAGGTCCGTGTTTTTCACGTGTGCTTAAAGACCATTACCTTCATCAAGGAAGTCCAATTTCCCTTTAAAGACGGTGAGTTGCTGTTCTGCTAGTTTTTAAAAAGATGAACCGCGGAAACAAATGACCACGTTTATTTGCGTTGAATTCTCGGGGAATTTTCAACAAAAGAGAGTTTTGTAGCTAACTAGCCTTCTCTGTCAAATCATATATTATAAATACCAAAAGGCCTTATTTTCTATTTTTCGATCTGGCTGCATCTATCGTTTTAAAGCTCATAGACTGTTTTGGCAGTCTGATCCTCAAAAACTGTTTTTTTTTTCTATCTGTCGGTTTATGAGATTTGATCAATCAAAATTCACTTTAATTTCTTAAGAGATGACAGGAGTATCACAACGTAAGTGACGCGTTGAAAACATTTGCAGGTGAAATAGATGAGTGTGAGCACCGGAAGTCAGAATACGCTGCTTACTCTCTGCACTGGCTTCCGGCTCTGCTGGGGGTCAATGACATGGCTACGGCGGTGTTGGTGCCTGTGATCGTCTTTCTCGTCATGGCAATACTGATCACCTTACTAATCAAGGTATGACGTCATCCATACATATCACCTTACTAATCACGGTTTGACGTCATCCATACTGATCACCTTACTAATCAAGGTATGACGTCATCCATACTGATCACCTTACTAATCAAGGTATGACGTCATCCATACTGATCACCTTACTAATCAAGGTATGACGTCATCCATACTGATCACCTTACTAATCAAGGTATGACGTCATCCATACTGATCACCTTACTAATCAAGGTATGACGTCATCCATACTGATCACCTTACTAATCAAGGTATGACGTCATCCATACTGAACACCTTACTAATCAAGGTATGACGTCATCCATACTGATCACCTTACTAATCAAGGTATGACGTCATTAACTAATCACCTTAACGATAACGTAGACCCAAATGGCTTCATTTCGGGTGAAATTTTTTTATTATGCCATTCGATGACAATAGGCACACTCTAGATGAAAGCAAAAAAAATACCACCAAAATCTTAAATACTCCGCCAGATATTCAAGAAAAACCGAATTCGAACGAGTGTAGCGTTATTCTCGAAGGCGTCAATAATCCCATAATCCTGTTTACTCAAAGTCTCGCGATCAGCATCCGGGGAACTTAGTTTTACGGCTTTTCCCTCTAATTAGCATAAAAGCGCGTCAGTATCATTATCGAAGTTTTATCCGAGATTTATCCGTATTTATATTAACTTAATAAGCGTTTACTCTAAATTTTGCATAGTTGTATACTACGCAAAGATTAAGTAAGAATCCTTGGCTTCCTTTGAAGAAGGCTAAGCGAGGAAGAAAGCCCAAAACATAGAGTTGTCTCCGTTCGCGGTCTTTATAAGTTTTCCGCGCTCTTCTTTTCTTCGGTGCAAGCTCGCTTCGGTCTGGGCATCTTTCTTCACTTGCACGACTAGCGCTATGACATTTGAGCGCCCAAGAGTTTTCCCGCTGCGTGTAGAGCGTGCAATGTGATTGGTTGCCATACGCGGCTCTATTTGCTCTTCGTCTGTCAGTACTGTCACGCTGCCTCTAATGTTTACACAACTTCAATCCCCGATATCTCGCAATCAAATTTCACCCCATCTTACTCTAAATATGTGAATTAAAGGTACACTTCTAACCGCCCGATTCCTGCGCAACTTGGCAAGCGTCTAGTATAGATATTGTTCTGTCACACCGTGCCGCGGATAATCAATAGCTTTTTTTTGCTACGGACTTAATTAGCGCGTTGTAGTCAAAGAAGCAAAATTATTCCACGCCTAACTTTTACTCTTGATTATTAATCAACGAGGCTGTGTGACGTCAAATGTAGACACGGTTTGTCAGTTGAGTACATGACGAAAGATATAAAGCAGATCCCGGGAGGTTACGCGCTTTTGGTGTGTATAAATAATTCGCATGTTTAAAAGTGGTCGATTTCGCACTTCGGACCAGGCAAAAGCACTCAAAATTAAGCGCGTATAAAAAATGATTATTAGGAGCAAAATACAATCATTAAGCTTTAAATTGATATATAGTTTGTTGGCATTTGCTTTAATCCGACGCGAGCGCGAGCGATTTTGCCGGGACGATCGGGGTAATTACCGCTTGGGTCTACGATACGACGTAATCTATACTGATCACCTTAGTAATCCAGGTATGACGTCACTAATACTGATAACCCCACTGATAACCCCCCAAGGCGTTATCAATACTGACTACCAATAATCAAGGTATGACGTCATCCAGGCATAACGTTATCTATACTGACCACACTAATTCAGTTATGACGTCCCATTTAGCATTCACCGCTAACTAATCAAAATATGACGGCATCAAGCTGCATCAATCAAGCTATGACGCAACTTAGGATCATTGCTCACTAGTCAAGATATGACGCCTTACAGTACATATCCTATTTGAAAAATCAGAGTATGACGTCACATTTTCCTTTAACAGTTTGTGATGACGTCATCCTTGCATGGCACGTCAGCAGCCAGGCGGGAATTCAGACATCGCTTTCGAAGCATCTTCAGGGCTCGCTTGAACAGATTCACAAGTCTCGAAGGTAGGTGTTCCACAGGGAGCTATTATTCCCCCGAGAACTTTCATATGCACAAGTCTTAGTAGACTGCATGTAGGCCTTTGATGTTGCTTTAATTGCGAAAATTCAGCCTCAAGCGTTTGTAGCCGCCATTTTCGATTTGGGGAAAAATAATGAAACGAGGGGGAATGGGAAAGATAGAAAAAGAACGCCTGCTTGATTTGGGCGGGGGGGGGCATCTGTGGGCGTTTCTTAAATTGCTTAAAATCCAAGATGGCGGTACAATCGTTTGAGGTCAAACAAAATGACAACCGTTGGTGTTGGTGTCGTTATCGCTAAAAAAAAACCAGCCTGACGCCTGCATACAAGGTAAAGTCTTGTGGTAGGTATAAATTATGATTTCTATTTCAGAATACAAGAAACAAAAATGGCTGTTTAGAATACCAAATATACGTGAAGCAATGGAAAGCATCAGGAGGAAACTTCACCAGATGAGAAAATCCTTGGGGACTTCAAGGCTCCCATCATGACTTATATGAATGGACTCTAGCCAGCAAGACGCATCGATCGACAAGCCGTAGGAGACTTGCAAATAAAGTGCTTCTTTGCGCATTGAACATATAAATTATTAGCACACGTTAATGGGTGAGGGAATTATTATATTGATCGATACAGCTGTATACAAGTGACCTGGTTATTTTAAAAAGCCCCTGATTAGTCATTTCCTTAAGCCCGGCGCAAACGGTGAGCAAAACTTCACTTGTGCAATTTGCTCACGTTTTTTCAATTTGCTCAAAAACTCACAGTTCAAGCAGGTGAGAATTTTGCCTCAGTTGCTCGCGAGACGTGATTTCGTTCGATCGACGTCCGCACACGATGAGTTTTTGGCCTCGCGAGGCAGTGAGCAAATAGGCCATTCCAGCTATTTGCGCGCGCATTGCCTTACCAGAATGCAGCGCGAGCTGCATGCCGGAAGTTCAGGTAGATTGCATGCATTGCATGGTAGATAAGCATGCGCGCGCATGCTTATAGCCGGAATGGCCTATTGCACGAATGAAGTTTTGCTCACCGTGTGCACAGGGCTTTAGTAAATAAAGGTGTGGGTCAAGCTTTTTCCCCGGAACTGTTTAAGGGATAGAGGTCAGGGGGGGACATTTTCGCTTAGGGGGGAGGGTTGGCTTAGTGACAAAGGAAGGGAGTAATTTTTTTTGTTACATATGGCTTTCTGACAGCCCAAAAGGGGGGGGTTTAAATCCCCCTAAACCCTCCCCCTAGATCCGCTAGTGAAGGTGGGTGGATTGGAAAAAGTTGGCTTTTAATGTCCCTCTTTGGGGTACTGAGAGCGGACAGGTTGAATAAAGGTGAGCAAGACAACAACATAGGAGAGGGGAAAAAGGTAAAATTATAGCGCGGGCGGGATAGAACAAGTACTCATTTTTTATAAGAAACTGTTTATTATTTCTTATTGACATTTCATGCGCTATTTACAAATTTCTTTGATTTTACACACCGATACTTACCCATTATAACGGGAAGGGTCACCCCAACGTGACTTTTACCTAGTCTCTTTCCAACACTAGGCTCAATATAGGACTGGCAAAAAGCTAGAACATTCGACTAGGCTTCTAGTAGAATGGAAGTTCTGTTGTGATTTCAGCGTGAAAGCTCTGCTTGCAATACGCTTGTATCCTAGTGCGAATCAACTAATCAAGCATTACTTACGCTTACGTCAAATTCCCTCAATCTACTTATTTTATGTTATTGTCGCAACGGAAAGCCAAGTAAGTGCAAGGAGTAGCTAATTGGCTCAAAGCTTTCGAGTGACGACAGGTAGCGGCTCCGAGGCTTCTATCGTTCGATGTCGCTGCACATGACGGATGATGGATTTGAGAAACATGTTATTTCATTTGAATCATGTCAGAAAAACACAACAGATAAAACTCAAGGCCTTGCTTTGCCAACGATACCCCAACAGTTACCTTGATTTCAATAGGAAACTGCAAGATGTCATGTACAGCAGAGTGTTCTCGTATGACAGTTGAACTTATACGTTGCTGTTAACTCTCGATTTGCGTGATGAAAAACGTGAACAAGAGGGCCTTAGAGGACTGACTTTGATCCCCCTGACCAGCTTCACGTGACTACCAGTCCGCCATAAGATAACAAGTTATACAGTAGCTGCGTGGTCATCCTCTTCCAGATTAACGCATGTCGGGGTGGCCGCAGGGGCACTTGAAAAGGACTGACCCCCCCTGCTACTGCGGCCACTATTATTACTGTTTTCGCTTCCGAGGGGGGTGCCGGGTAGAGAGACGTCCACGTGTATTGTCAGCTCAGGAACATCATCTTCCACTTCGTCTGAGAGAATCGAGTTTTTCGCTGCATACAGAAAGATAATAAGCATAGTTCAACACTGAAACTCCAACACTAGCCACACTGTAACTTTACATGTTTAACAAAGGATGTTTGGGCAGATACCTTGTTCGCTTGCTCGCGAGGGGGGAGGAGTGGTGGGTATGATCTCTTCGACAGGCGCTGGGACGATCTCTTCGCAGGAAGCCACATGAATCGCGTTCTCGTAACACTCGAGTCTGGGCTCTTCGCGGGGCTCCTCTGCCCGGTCTGACTGCGCAGTCCTGGGGCGAGAAACCCTAACTGCGCCTGCTGACATGGCTCGCTCTAGTCGCCGCTGACTCTTGGCACTGCTGGCTCTTGAGGATGCGCGTCGGGCGGAACGTGCGCTTGACGATCGTCTTAGTTCCTGCATCCGGGTCACAGCCTCTGACAGGGCGAGAGAAAAACGACTTCACAATCCTTCTAAAAAAGGATCGGAGGCAAAATACCCGTGTAGTTGTAAATACTGTATTGTGCGTCATGCTTAATTCCCACTGTGTCTCATCTATACTTGTAGGGGGAACGATAATACTATACAGACTTTTTTAAAGAAATTTTGCATTCAACAATTGTGTTGTAAACACACCTCGTCCCTGGCTGCTAAAGGTTCTCGCATAGTGTTTCCGGGATTATGCTTTGTCATTGAGCGACAAAAAGCCAGGGATCTAATTACCTTAGGGGGCGCTTCTACTAAGCTTCTGCTATCTCCTGATAGCAAGAAATCTCCTTACCTTTGGGTATATTATCAGGTGCGAATCTGCCATTGAGAGCTTCTACAAGGGGACTCTCATGATAGCCAAAAATCTCCTTACCTTCCGGGATATTATCGGGTGCGAATCTGCCATTTAGCGCTTCTACTAGGAGAATCTCCTCATTTCCAGGAATCTCCTTTCCTTCGGGGATATTATCGGGTGCGAATCCACCATTTAGCGCTTCTACTAGGGGAATCTGCTGATTGCCGGAAATCTCCTTACCTTCAGGGATATTATCGGGTGAAAATCTGCCATTGAGAGCTTCTACTAGGGGAATCTCCTGATAGCCAAGAATCTCCTACCTTCGGGGATATTATCAGGTGCGAATCTGCAATTGAGGGCTTCTACTAGGGGAATCTCCTGATAGCCAGGAATCTCCTACCTTCGGGGATATTATCGGGTGCAAAGCTGCTGTTTAGCGCTTCTACTAGGGGAATCTCCTGATAGCCAAGACTCTCCTTACCTTTGGGGATATTATCAGGTGCAAATCTGCCATTTAGCGCTTCTACTAGGTGAATCTCCTGATTTCCAGGAATCTTCTTACATTGGAAATATTATCGGGTGCGAATCCGCCATTAAGAGCTTCTACTAGGGGAATCTCCTTGTAACGGCATTCAGTTATGCGTTCGTAAAATATAGTTAATGGTTGATTACAACAGTTAATGATTACTTCCTTAGTCCGTGCTGTACCTAGTTGATCTGCCATAGAATATCAAATTACTGTAAAAACTGATTACCAACTAGGAGAACGTGAGATAACTGTGACAGAGAGAGTCAAGACTAGAAGCCTTTCTAGAGACCCGCCAACGTTGTTTGACCATACGCACGAGATTGTAAAATAAAGAAACTAAAAATCGTATGTGTTCATAACGTTTGAGCAAAAAGGCTTCCGATCACGACAATTACATTCCTGATTGCCAGGAATCTCCTTACCTTCGGGGATATTATCGGGTTTGAATCAGCCATTTAGCGCTTCTACTAGGGGAATCTCCTGATAGCCAGGAATCTCCTTACCTTCGGGGATATTATCAGGTGCGAATCTGCCATTGAGAGCTTCTACTAGGGGACTCTCATGATAGCCAGAAATCTCCTTACCTTCAGGAATATTATCTGGTGCGAATCTGCCATTTAGCGCTTCTTCTAGAGGAATCTCCTGATAGCCAAGAATCTCCTTACCTTCGGGGATATTATCAGGTGCAAAACTGCTGTTGAGCGCTTCTACTAGGGGAATCTCCTGATAGCCAAAACTCTCCTTACCTTCGGGGATATTATCAGGTGCGAATCTGCCATTGAGTGCGTCTACTAGGGGAATCTCCTGATAGCCAAAACTCTCCTTACCTTCGGGGATATTATCAGGTGCGAATCTGCCATTGAGTGCTTCTACTAGGGGAATCTCCTGATAGCCAAAACTCTCCTTACCTTCGGGGATATTATCAGGTGCGAATCTGCCATTGAGTGCTTCTACTAGGGGAATCTCCTGATAGCCAGGAATCTCCTCCTCTGTGTCAATCGTAGTACCCTGGGAGAGATTAAACATTGTGGGTATGGACGAAATTTCTCTATACTGTATGTAAAAACTTCAGGGACTTGTATGTCTTTCTACACTCTCACTCTATATATACTAAATGGGTAGATGATAGGCAATGTCATAGAGCAATAGTCTCATCCCCTTCGTGTAGCCTTGAAAAACATTCAAACATCGACATACGTGCATAGTGGTATTTGCCCCAGGTGAGCCAGATTTCTTGCTGTATGCTCGAATCTGCAGCAGCGCATGAAATGCTGAGAGCACACAAAAGAAAGATAAGTATATGGTTTATGTCATTGAATGCTTAGAGTACACAATAAAATGATAGGTATTATATGGACTATGTCGTGGAATGCTGAGGGCACACAAAACAAGGATAAGTATTAACATATGGTCTATGTCATTTAATGCTAAGAGTACACAAAACTAGGATAAGTATCATATGGTCTACATGTCATGAGGATTAAATGCTCTATGTTGTGAAAGCTGAGAGAACACAAGACAAGGAAAAGTATTATATGGTCTTTGTTGAAGTCTATCAAACATAAAAACATGTGCCCTTCTCTAAAGTGTCAAAGTGTTTGGTTACTCACGTGATCTGCAGATGGGGCAAGTACTGGACTGATAACGCAGAGAGTCAGCTGTCAGGAAGGAAATAGAAAAACATGTTTAACAGAAAGTAAGATCATTGGTCACTCCAAGGTAAGTGAAATCCATTTAAAAGAAATATCATACCAACAAATAGCAGAACAATAGCATGAAAAGCAATATGACGTTTTGTGCGAAGGGAACTCACCACAAGCCTTGCAAAGGCACAAGTGTCTGCAGGGAAGAATAAGAGTGTCTCGGAAATCAGACATGCAGATGACACATTCCAGGACATTGTCATCATCATCAACCTCATCATCAGCATCAGTTTCCTAAGGGATATAATCACTTTCATAATCACAATCACTGGAACTACTAACATTTTCACCAACACCACCATCATCATCAACATCACCACCACATCATCACAAATAGCATCACCACAGATTATGGATATAAGAGGCTTTTTTAAAAAGATTATCAATAAAAGTATTGATCTAACATAGTTAGCAGCTCCTATGTAACAGGGGAAGTAATTGCTTTGACTATCCATAAGGCTGACTTAATTCCTCACCTTTCCAGATGGTTTGGTGACTGCCTTGTTTTCGATGCCATAAATCTCTTGCAGAAGATAACACAAGCCATCAACCTGTTGGCAATCAACTACCCATTAAATAGCTTACAACTACACATTGGAGAAATTAAAATTACTCATTAGAGAGATCACTCGAGTGTGAAAATAACAACAAAACAACCCTCGTGCTGTGTGACTGACATACCCAAAAAACTGGTTTAGGCATGTTATTTGAGACTAGAAATGAGAAAAGCTCCTCGCCCACCGAGAACCTCCTCGCTTAGCTCATCACAGCATTTCGGTTGAGTGTTATTGGACAAGAGAAGTCTGGAGGCTCTGGTACCCAGGGTAACAACTACTTATTACAAAGCTAAAATAATAATACTTGTTAAAAAGCTAAAAATATATAAAAAGAGCTTCATAGCCTCACCATCTGTTTCTGTTTCAGTGGCTTAATGACGTAGGACTCATCAGATAACTGCTCAAATGTTGCTAGGGTGATATTTGAATGTCCAAGATACTCTACAGGGGAGGAAAAAGAGAGATATTAAAAAGTCCTGTGAAATTAGAATGTCTAAGATACTCTAAAGGGGGGGTATATTAACAAACTTCCCATAGGTTTCCATGGCATGTACTCTTTTACACCACAATATTTGTCATCTCATGATCAAAATGTTGTGGAGTCATGAGGCGTGTAGCATACCATGGAAAACTATGATGTTTTCTACAACACAAACAACAGAAATTTGAAATGGTTCTTCAAAACCCTTTAATCTTTTGTAAGGATGGAAAATACATATACAAGAAATCAAGGTTTTTCTTCTCTTTTGCTTCAAGTGAACCAGCAAGGATTATGTGAATGACGATGTCCGTGGTTTGTCGTCTGATTTACCATAGTTAACAACTAATCAGAAAACAAGACTACGCACAAGTGTTGTAGAAAATGTGATATCAGAATGTCCCAGATACTCTACAGGGGAGATAAAAATGTGATATTAGAATATCCCAGAAGTTGGGCCCCATGACAAGCTGGCTTTAGTTAAGCTTACAGATCTCTTTGGTGTGGATAGAGACTGTACTGTATGTTAAAAATTTTTTTAAGCTCACTTAATCACCTATACCAGAGGAGACTTATTTCAGACTCACCAGAGTAACAGTACTATGTTATTTAATATCTCTAACATTCTGGGGAAACGCTGTATGTAATACAGTCTCTGGAGATGTAAGACCAAGGCACACATGATCAAACATTACCTTCCTCTTCTACATTTATCTGAATTACTACTGGAATATAGGTGTCTTTTAGAGGGTTGTAGGATAGCTGATAGGAGAAAAATGAAAACTGAATAAATAAATAAATAAATAAATAAATATAGATCAATGAGAGCAAAGCAATACCCAAGTTATACAAATGTACTGAGTGTAAAACCAAAAGTTTTTAATAACGTTTCTTACAGTCCAACAAGATGAAAGGAACAATTTTGATATTTTTGCAATTTATTTGATGTTTTGAAGTGAGGCATTTTATAGCTTGTGTAGCGGCTTAAGTGAGCGCGTGGCCGAGGGGGGCTGGGAGGAGGGGAAGAAGGGAAAGCCTGCTGGCAGACCATTGTTCTAGCCATGCCGCCCCTAAGCTGCACTCAGCGTGTGTTCTCTAGTAGCTGTCAAAATTAACCAATCACATGAACAGTTCAACATTGTACTTATGTTTCTTGTCAAAATAAACCCGCTACATGAAAATTGACTTGCCTATTCCCAGTATGTGTTTTCTGGTAAGCCGCGGGAAAAGAAATTTAAATCCAGTCAACAAATCCAGGATCGAGTGCTGTCGTTATTGCAACAAAAATATTTGTATTCCATACGAAAACAAGCTCACTTATGATTTGTTTGCCAATATTTTTGTAGAGAGCAAAAGAGCTGATAGCTTTGGTGTTGTTATGACTAAAGACATGAGATCGATACCCCAGGTCTGTACGACGTGAGTTTCGTCGACTACTCAGGAAGCGAGGTTTTCCCAAATCGGGTCGTTTTAAATCTGGTAGGGTTGACAAAACGCTTGACAAACAATTTTAAAACTCTTCATTGACCAACTTGCAGGTCGTTGATACGACGCGTTGATGCATGTACATACAACACATGTGACACGTCTCACCCAATAGCAAGCCTCTGTTCTCTCAGAGACTGGAGTAAACAGCTTAGCACAATAGTCTGCCGGCAGGCTCTTCTTTCTTCCCCTCTCCCTAGTCCCCCTCTTTTTCCCTTGAGCCGCTACGCAGGCTAGGCATTTTACATGCCTACATTTAGCTAGGGGAAAGGGCTCATTTAAACCCCTAAAACAACCCCTGTTAATGGGTCCCTTACAATGACAAGCAAATAAAGGTAGGCAAATAAAACCACCCAAACTTCCTTCATGCTTCGCTAGAAGTAAAAGAGGGTATTTTACATGCATATACTGTATTCATTTTGTAGCTTTTAAAGCAACTTACAGATTCCTCAGTAAACTGTTTGGGGTTGATTCTGTGCCGTAATGGGTTACTAAATAGCTGTCCTGCCCCTTTTGGGTAGGAAAACTTTGGAGAGCTCATACCAGCTTCCTTGGATGTGTACCTAACAATTCAAGTTGAAGAAAAAAAACAATATCTAAATTCTCATATCACCTAGAATGTAAACATTTCAGTTAGGAGAATTTCGGTCAGTGTTGTACATACAGAGCAAGACCAGAGGATGAGTCCTCCATCGCTTGGTAGTAGATCATCACTGAACATTTAACATCAGCATCAAACAAGAACTCGATATGGTATGTGATCTCATCACTTGGATCTGTGCACCTAGCAAGGAAGAAAAAGCAATAAAAAAAGTAGAAGAGCAACTTGAGTATCGTATAACCACAGGCATGTGCGCAAGGGGGTGCACAGGGTGCGCATGCACCTTGGTCGACAACATACATAATCAGAGTTAACACAATACATAATCAGAGTAAACTGACAACATTAGGGTAGGGGATTTGGTAAATACTGTACCCTCAAGCAGATCCTAAAATTCCTAATGTAGTGGGCCATTACATAAAACATAGGGTGAGAAGGGAGGCTTTAGATTACACTTCCTTCTGTTTTTCTAAAATTCCAGACAAAAAGAAATGCCACTGGACCTGCCATTGCACTTACCTGACTAGTCTGAGGGAATCCTTACGCAGATTCACCAAACTGCATAGTGTTTTGGTCGGCTCATTTCCATGAGGAGATGGATATGGAAACTGTTGATGACAAGTAGCAGGTTTAACAAGACAAAAGAAATGAATACAAAAGTTGACTTGATGTGTAGTTTCTGCTGCACAAGTAAAAATGAATACTGTATGCCATGTACAGTATGTGGTTTGGCACATCAAAAGCTCAACGTTTGAATTGGTGTCATTCTTTTGCCATGCAGCACAACTGGTGCAATAATTTTCAGGAAATTGCCAAAGCTCCATTGTCACCAGTTTACCTCCAGTCGATTATGTAACAAAAAATGAAAAATATTACAAAATTGTAAAAGCAGTATATCTATTTGAAGTTTCTTTGAGGGTGTAATTGATAATTTAGAGCATATGGCCTTTTAAATAGCAGGGATTCTAATAGATTCTATTGTCTTTAAATGGTTGAGATTTCCGTCGCACCTCTGGAAATAAACGGGTGACAATGTGCCTTTAATTGACTCAGACGTTTGCAACAGGAGTATGATGTATTATTTAGGTATTATCTTAAAAATGTACTTTTGTATATGGTCTGCCTTATCAAAGTTGTATTTTTTCCCTGTGCATTTTTATGCTATTCCTTTTAAGTGATGATGAAACACAAATTGACTACTTATCCGTACAGGGCTAAGGGGATTTTAGAATTTGACATTTGAAGTGTTCTAAAAAAGTTAAATATTAACGAATACCTAGCAAATAAATCCCAAAGAAATAACCAAATACAAGTAAGTATAAACCATTAGGAACTAAAATCCAAGAAGAGAAGTAACAGTTAAAACCATAATTCCTGAGGGGTTGGCAATATTTAAAGAAATAATTGTCAAATACATTATTTCTCAAAGAAAAACTTCATCAGCCCTTGATAATTTAAATACCGCACGCTTCTGCTTATGTACTTTTAAGGATGTTTATCTTTCTACAATTTCAATATAACTGTATACTTTTTATTAAAAAAAGACATAGTTCTAAGGATATGATATTAAGCTATTACGTTGACTGTTTAGTTGAGTATTGTATTTTCGTTGCGCAAAAGTGATCGTCAATCTGTAGACGGCACAGATCAGATAGGCCGCACAGTAAGTATGTCATACTCACGGGGACGGGTTTCGGACTTAGATAGTTCAAATCCGAATTTTCTCCGAATAAATACGACTCTGGTTGTGTCGAGCTAAACTTCGAGCCTCCCATGATGAAGTAATCTGCGAAATAAGGACCTAGGGAGACGAAAAGCGGAGCAAATTAGCGATGCGTTTGTGCATTCTCTTGGTTCCCACACAAACCAGAAAACAGACAATTATCGAGAATTTACCCGATGCAGGCGGGTAACGATAGGAACTTGATCCATTGTGATCGACATCATCAACTCCATCGCTTCTATTGCTCAGCAATCCACCCATTTTACCAATTCTGTTGGTTATATTCACTACAAGACCACCGCATTTTCTAGTCTTGTTTTCTTGGCAGCCATTTTGGTTCTAGAACAACAGGAAATATCGGCCGTGACGTCACTGGCGCGTCATTGGAACTGGGAACGAAGGTACACCAAAAACATTTTTTTCTCTTTTTCCCTTTGGTCATTCCCGTCTATTCGTTGAAAATTTTGTATGGATTCTTGTTGTTGTTTTTTTTCATATGAAAACGAATTAAATTTTGAATGTCATGCAGCTGAAGCAAAGTTTTACTTTGACTTCATCAAATGGATTAGAAAAAAGGCATTTGGACTGCATTGCTGATTGCTAAAATTAACTCATTGTTATTCTTTTATTTTGTAAGAAAAAATGTATTTTTCGTACGTGCAATCAGTTCTCCATGGGAACGAGGCTAAGGAACTGTTCTACAAAATGATCGCGGGCCGCTAGAGCTTGTTGCTATGGGCAACGCCTGCCAAAGTTTTGCAGTTTTAAAGAAATCAAGATGGCCGACCAACCAGAAGAAACAACTCCTCAAGAAAACCCAAAAACAGAGGCAGATAGACCAGCCTCGGCCGGATCTAAAGGCTCTGCGGTTTCTAAAAAGTCTATTGGAGATGCAGTTAGCAAATTAACCGTAAAAGCGTTGAAGGATTTTCGACTCAGTGATCCAAGCGATGTCGATACAACTGTTACAGGGGCTGAGAGCGAATTCATCCCCGGAGCAAACCTTAACATCGACTTGCCCAGTCTTGGAATGCCAGAGGGGACCGTCGGACAGACTTTGCTTTCTGATCAAGGAGGCGGTATTAGTGGTGGTGTTTATGGCGACGATGACGACGATGGTGAAGAGGTTTACGATGATGGTCAAGGCGGTGTTGATGATGATGATATTTCAGACGAGGAGTCGGACGGAGAAAGCGAGATGGTGGTCTTAGACCCTGATCATGTGAGTACAAGAGCTATTTCGTGGTCTACTAAACTTTTGGGGCTGAAAAGACGTAGTTGTGCAAAAAATGCAAATGAAATAAACGGGTTACTCACAGACGCTATTTATTTCCCCACAGCCTCTCATGTTGAGATTCCAGGCTGCATATAAGGCTCACTTGATAAAACAAGAGGAAAAAGTCAACTTGGAGCTCAGAGAACTGGTAAGGATAATCATGGTTTTAAGTAAGAGGGGGGCGTTAGGGGGGAGGGTATGTAAACCGCAAAACCGCTCAGTAAAACGCACAGAAATGCCAAAAACTCAAATCTGTCAAAATAAGTCATTAACCATAAACCGCACAGTCTTGTGAAACTGCAATACCGTGGAATAAAATACGAAAAACCATGCCAGATTAAAGGCAAAATCACATCACCACAAACCCTTATGCCCTCCTCAGTGAGTTGTAAAAGTTCTTATCGAGCCTTCATGGCCATAGCTAAGTAATTTGTTTGGGAGGGGGCAAGTGCAGTTTCGCCTTGCACTTGCCATGGTGGCAGATGCCAATTTCCTCAAAATGCCCTTTTTTATCGGTTGCCTCCCCTCTCCTCCTCCTAGCTACTGTATGGCCCTGGCTTGAAGCATCACATAATCATTTGCATGTCATACTTTCTATTGTACATAGAAGATGTCAAAGTTACTAATAATAAAAAATAATTGTGTAAAGTTGTGGTCAGAATATATATGACACCATAGTCCATAAAAGTGATATGCACTGGTTTAAAAAGATGATTATCAATTTCATCACTATCATCAGCAGTAGCAACATACTGCATATGATGATGATGCTATAGATGATAGTGTTAATTATAACAAGGATAACAATGCTTATAGTGACAAATTGTGTCAATTAAAATTAATGATAATTGTTTGTTATGATGATGTTGATTGTGATGATTGTGTTGGTGGTGATGATGACAATGGTGTTGGTGATGATGATGCTAAGAATGATGAAAATAATAACAATGGTTTTAAATGCTATAGTTTATGAGAGAAATATTTATTTCACGGTTTACATAATGGCCTCCATATTTAAATCAATAGTCTTCATATATTTCCTTGGCCAATACTTAGAAGGGTGGCAGTGATTATGATAATGATTTTGATAAAGGTGATGATTAGGTTTTTGTGGCTGTAATAATGATGGTGACGACAGTTATGATGAATATGATATAATAACAATAATGATGAAAACAGTGATGATGAGAATTGTGATGATGAAAATGACAGTGATGATGATGGCTAAGATGGCAATGACAGTGATGATGAATAATAATGGATGATGATGTAAATGATGATGATGACAGTGATGATAATGAAAATGATAATAATGACCAATGATGATGCTGATGACAATAAGAATAATGGTGCTTTAATAAAGATGTTGTTTTTCAGTCTGAAGACTTGAAGAACAAGAAGCGCGAGAGGGAGGAGCTTGGCGTCAAGTTGTATGGTGTCCAGCAAGAATTGGCCAGACAGCAGATGTTGCTAGAAAAAGAGCATGACAAGTACAATGAGGAGAAACAGCAGGCGAACCAGAGCGAGATGGCGCTATCAGAAGTCAAGGACATGCACAAGAAGGTTATTGACGACCTCAATCACAACAGAAAGAAAGGTAAAATGAAAATACTTGGATTTGTGAAGCTTATCACTCTACTTACAGTCAAGATGCTAATAATATCTGAGGCTTCTCAACCCTCACATTTGAATGGTTTTCTACTATACTATTGGTGATTAACAGCATCACCTGTACAGGATGAACGCTAACAGGGGCAAAGGGGTCAAAGCATAAATGATTCCTGATCAGTGCTATCATAAATAAATATATAAGAAATAAAAGTTATCAATATTATTGCATTTATTTAATGGCCTGGCTAAACATTCAAACATTGTGATTGATTCAAATGTTTGTACTGTACATTTAGCCACCCACAAAACATGGCACCCGATTGGCTTTCAAAACATATTCATGTTTGAATAAGATCAAAACATTTCCACCAAACATGCATGTTGAACATATGTACATGTTTTTTCTGTTTAGCCAATCATCACACAAAACATTGCATGTGCTTTTTACTTTTATCCAATCCGAGAGAAGTTTCCATGGTGCCTGTTAATCTCTTGTATATTAAATCAGAGAAAGTGTGCGCTCACATTTTTTAAGAAAATAAGTTTTGTACTTTGAAACCTCGTAAAACACTAGTGCTCACATAAGACTAATTACAGTGTATCACAAATATGTTTGTATGATTGAAGCTATATGCGGCTCTATTTGCTCTTAGTCTGTCATTACTTTCACGCTGCTTCCAATGTCTACACAACTTCAAACTCCTATATCTCACAACCAACTTGCTCTAAATATGTGAATTCAAGGTTCACTTCTAACCCTCCGATTCCTGCCACATTTGGCAAGCTTATAGTCTAGATATTGATCTGTCGTACTATGTCTCTGATAATCAATAGTTTTTTTTAGATTTATTAAGCGCGTTGTGGCTGAAGTTGTAAAAAAATTTCACTCCTACTTTAAATCTATCATTATTCATAAACAAGGCTGTATTAAGTCAAAACATGTATGCACATTGCATTAACCATCATGTGTTGTCTTACCAACAGCAAGGGAGCTTAGAACAGAAGTGGAGAACATAGCAGCTCGTCTGCACTACATGGAGGAGGCAAAGGAAGATGTGCGCTCAGACATCTCAGTGATGAGGAGAGCAGCAGAGAAAGCTGACACTGAAGTCAACAAAGCTGAATCAGAGAAAAAGAAACAGGATTTGCTTGTTGACCGGCTCACACTGACAGTAGACCATCTACGTGAGGAAATAAACATGTACGAAGCACAGTGCATTGCTCAGCTTGAAGAAACAAAAGCTGCCAAGAAAGCTCTTTCAGAAGCCATCACTGAAATTGAGGTATGTATGAATTATTTAGTCTTCTTTAAAACATGTTGATTCTTGTAACTGACAATAGACTTGTTGATTCTTGTAACTGACAAAAGACATGTTGATTCTTGTAACTGACAATAGGCATGCAGATTCTTGTAACTGCAATAGACTTGTTGATTCTTGTAACTGACAATAGACTTGTTGATTCTTGTAACTGACAAAAGACATGTTGATTCTTGTAACTGACAATAGGCATGCAGATTCTTGTAACTGCAATAGACTTGTTGATTCTTGTAACTGACAATAGGCATGTTGATTCTTGTAACTGACATTAGACATGTTGATTCTTGTAACTGAAAATAGACTCGTTGATTCTTGTAACTGACAATGGACATGTTGATTCTTGTAACTGAAAATAGACTCGTTGATTCTTGTAACTGACAATAGACATTTTTTGATTCTTGTAACTGACAATAGACATGTTGATTCTTGTAACTGATAAAAGACATGTCGATTCTTGTAACTGACAATAGACATGTTGATTCTCGTAACTGACAATAAGCATGTTGATTCTTGTAACTGCAATAGGCATGTTGGTTCTTGTAACTGGCAATAGACATGTTGATTCTTGTAACCAGGCTTTGCAGCTGGAACAGAAGCAGCTTCTGCAGCAATGGAACAGCAGTTTGATAGGCATGAGAAGGCGTGATGAGGCATATGCCGCCATGCAGGATGCTCTAAAGTGAGTATAGCATGTGCCATGATCAGTGCATTGCTGTTTTCATGGGAAAAAATGGAAAAAAGGGGAAAATGCCAGAAGGAAATACCCTGAACTATACCCTGGATTTCAATCATGACACTGTAATCATGACACTGTAACAGTCACATGGTGAATGGTATTTTAATACTTTGTTCCTCTGTGACTAAATCCCAGGCAAACACTGCCAGACGCTGCCCAAGCAATGCCAGCAATGTTTGTGTCCCATTTAAGGAAGAGCTGCAAAGTAGTTCACCAGCATCTCCTTTGTCTTAAGATCATTCACATGAGATTCTACAATGTTGGCTGATGGTGGTGCTGTATGCACTAGGCTTGAATCACTGTAGATCTCTCTTTAATGACGATGCAGCTATAGTAGAACTCAAACAAGGGATACTCAAACAAGATTCACGTCCTACATGTATCGATAATATCTCGTTACAAGAGAAGCACTAGAAAAGCTAAACTAAACAATCACCCGCGCACCAAATACACAAAGTGGACTATTTTTCTAGTCCCCAGTCCAATCTTCTTTTGAACTTAAATATAAGGGGCTTTGTAACAAGATGTGTAGTAATGCATTTAGCCCATAACTACCATATGGCAAACAAAAGGTAAACTATGCAGCGGCGCAGCCAGGATTTTAGGGATGGGGCCCAAACAGGACAGGATGGGGCCCAAAAGGCCTTTTCAAGGCAGTGTCTCTTGTGTTTTAGATAATGTTTCATACATTTACTGTATTTTTGGCTTTAAAAAGGGGGAGCAGGGCCCCCTGTGCGACCCAACATGGAATGATTTTAAATTACACAGCAGACCTTATAGGGAAGCCTGTCTGTCTCTTCAGTGCTAAACATGACAACAAGTTTCTCCTGTAAAACACTTTTTTATTAAATACATTTTCTATCTCAGTTTACAGCGCCAGAGAATTCAAGCCATTGAAACAGAGATAGAAGGCTACAAGCGATCCATCAGCAAAGCACAGGAACAAAATGAACAGATCACCCTGATGCACAACAAGATTGAAGCAGACATCTCCATGGTCAAGAAACAGATCTCCATCAGTCGCACAAAGCAGGAAGCACTCAAGACGGAATACACTACTTATACCCGTACCTTACACCAGACGGAGCAGAGCCTAAACAGAGCTCAGACGGTGAGGCAAACTTTAGTACTAACATGATTTCACGGTTATAGTTAGTATAAGGCTAACCAAGGCACTTGTCCGAATCATGATTTTAGGACCGTAGCCAATGTATGTAAGGCAAACAGCACTTGCCCCATTCATAATCTGAGGTCAGTAACCAATATGAGGCGAACCAAGACATTATAGCATGGGACAAATCTAGGCAGTTGCCCCATTCATGATCTCAGGACCGTAGCTAGTATGAGGCAAATCTAGGCACTTACTCTATTCATGATCTGAGGGCAGTAAATAGTATGAGGCGATCCAAGGCATATGCCCCATTCATGATCTCAGGGCCGTAGCTGGCATGAGACGATCCAAGGCAGTTGCCCCATTCATGGTCTCAGGGCCGTAGCTAGCATGAGCATTCATTTTACGTGTTCAATGACCGCAATTCATAAATCATATGATGACGAACATTTCCTGACGTGCACCCTGTATTAACGGGTAACATGCCCTCAACATGCACAGACGAGCTATGTGTATTTTTTATGAAATAAATAGAGTCCAAATATAAGTACCACCATTAACATGTGCATGGGTATGATTAATTGTGACACAAATAATTGTAGTATAATGGTTTATCTAACAGGAAGTGGTGTTGAAGGATAGCGAGTTGACTGCGCTAAGGAAGCAGATTGAGCGAGAGTTCCAGGAAAAGGTTGGGCTAGAGGACACGATCATGGAGAAACTCCGCTCACAGCTCACGATGGACAAGGCATCACAGTACACTAAGAAGATGACGGATAGAATGCGCAGGCGTGCTACAGAGATGGTGAGTGTATCAAGTAACCATGACACATAACGTGATTTGCCCCTTACCATCGCCACAGACTTTTTGATCAAAAGATCTTCCCAACCCTTATCAAATAGCTGTATAGTAGTGCAGTACGTTTACTAGTGGAGCTGTCTCCTGCGTGAAATACCTAGAGAGACTACAGACAAATTATGGAAAAGCTAGGTAGTCTTTAAAGGCTCGTAATTAATCAACACAGGGTTGAGTTGTATGTCGTTTGCTTCTTTGAAAGAGGAGTAGTTTCGAGGAGTTCCAAAAAAGGGAGTTAACAAAGGAAGTTTTTCACAGATGTGAAACACGACTTTGACCTTATGTTGATTGATAGTCTTGTCTGCTGAGTGTGTGGGTTAGTCCGGTTACAATCCACTGGCTGATAACATATTCAATGTTGTTTTGCCCTTAGCAAAGTTCAGTAGCTGAGGTAGAGAATGAGATTTCTCGTGATGTCCTGGAGATTTCCAACACAACAACACGCATTCGCCTGCTGCAAGAGGTAATGGACTCGCTAAACGATGAGATTCACCAGAAGAACGAGGACATCTCCAAGATTGAGAACGAGATAGTCAAGTGTAACGCCATCATTGAACGCAAGCAGAGTACCATTGACCAGTACAATAAGAGGATTGACCAGATACGTAGCAAGGATGGGGTAAGATGTGAAGAAGGGGGGGGGTGACCCAAAAAAGTTCGTCATTATTTTACCTTCGTAACGATTTTGGAATAAACAGACACAATGAAAACAATAAAAAAAGGCAGGCAGTGGTTTAACCATCCTAACCCCCCGAATGCTAAGTTTCAATTAATTAAGGTGACGAACCCAATGTCCGGTAACTACAGGGCCCATTAGGTTATCAGGAGAGTTTTTGAATATGTTTTTGAGCCAGAAGATAGCGGGAGTTTGGAGAAACATCAGAATTATTTACCGAGTCCTTACCGGGTGACTTTCCGGGTTTCCGAGTTTATATATCAAGTGCTTTGAGAAACGAGCCCCTGACCCTGTGAAGCGAAATCCATAATGTTCCTTGGCGTTATTATTGAAGCCATCTAGCCATTTTACACTAAGCCATTTTGCTCTTCCACCCAAACGTCCATTTCATCGGTTACTTTTAAAGCGTCTGAGATACAGTACTTTCAATCAGGTCTTGTCAATGTTGAAATTATCTACTTTAACGCGGTTATCAATTCCAAAGTTTCCTTGGAAATAAGTCCTATGTATTTTGAAATATAAGTTATAGCAAATAAGTGCTTAATTGTCATTCTTTAATGTGTATTCTCCACCACTTTTCCCACTCTCTACTGGAATAACTAACCGAGTCTGAATCATCAGGCGAGGAGTTTGAAGTCCTATGTATTTTGAAATATAAGTTATAGCACATAAGTGCTTGATTGTCATTCTTTAATGTGTGTTCTCCACCACTTTTCCCACTCTCTTTACTGGAACAATTAACCGAGTCTGTATCATCAGTTTGTTCTCCACCACTTTTCCCACTCTCTTTACTGGAACAATTAACCGAGTCTGTATCATCAGTGTGTTCTCCACCACTTTTCCCACTCTCTCTCTCTACTGCGATAACTAACCGAGTCTGTATCATCAGTGTGTTCTCCACCACTTTTCCCACTCTCTCTACTGCAATAACTAACCGAGTCTGTATCATCAGGGCGAGGAACTTGGCCCTCTAGAGCTACAGATCCACACGCTACAAAAGCAAATAGAGGCACGCATGAACGACATTATCCAGCTCCAGCAGTTTTGGTTACGGAGCCAGAGCGAGTTGGTGAAGACGGCCAAGGACGTACAACAGCAAAACAGTGATATGAAGTACTACAAGAAACAGTATACTATACTTCAACAGAAGAAGCTCAGGATTGAAGGTATGGCGTGCGGGTTTTGATGGTATATAGTGTGTGGGTGTTTGAAGGCATAGTTATTTCAGTGCATTGAAGGTATTTTGTGAGGGCGTTGAAGGTATAGTGTGAGGGTTTTGAAGGTACAGTATAGTTTCACGGAAGGTATACTTTCAGGGTGTTAAGGTTATAGTGCAAAAGGCTTGAAGGTATATTGTGAGGGTGTTGATGGTGTAATGTGAGGGTGTTTAACGTATAGTGCAAAGGTATTGAAAAACTCTGTTATATTTTCCCATTAAACTTTACCATTTAACTCTACCTCAAAATGTTTCTTCTCAGGTGAGATTGGCTCTCATCGGAACGAGATCGCGTCGATTGAGCGTAACATTCGCAGCATGCAAAACGACATGACGAAACTGAACACACTTATCACCAAGGAGCATGGCTACAAGGAGAACCTGGAGCAGAGTAACATTCTCATGGAGACGGACTTTATACAGTCTCTCAAGGTATAAAACAACTCATACAATCCCTCAAGGTACAAACACACCCCGCTTTAAGCAACCAATGGCTTAATATCATGGCCAACATTCTCATGGAGACGGACTTTATACAGTCTCTCAAGGTATAAAACAACTCATACAATCCCTCAAGGTACAAACACACCCCGCTTTAAGCAACCAATGGCTTAATATCGTGGCCAACATTCTCATGGAGACGGACTTTATACAGTCCCTCAAGGTATAAAACAACTCATACAATCCCTCAAGGTACAAACACACCCCACTTTAAGCAACCAATGGCTTAATATCATGGCCAACATTCTCATGGAGACGGACTTTATACAGTCCCTCAAGGTATAAAACAACTCATACAATCCCTCAAGGTACAAACACACCCCGCTTTAAGCAACCAATGGCTTAATATCATGGCCAACATTCTCATGGAGACGAACTTTATACAGTCCCTCAAGGTATAAAACAACTCATACAATCCCTTAAGGTACAAACACACCCCACTTTAAGCAACCAATGGCTTAATATCATGGCCAACATTCTCATGGAGACGAACTTTATACAGTCTTTCAAGGTAACATACAAAACACACCCCATACAGTCCCTCCAGGTACAAAATACACCCGATTTTGGCAGCCAATGGCTAAATATCATTGCCAACATTCTTATAGAGACGGACTTTATACAGTCATAAGAAACACTAGTGGTTCAATACCAAAGAGTACCATGGAGCAGACCTTATACAATTGTTAAAAACAAAAGCTCACTTTATCAGTCATTGTCTGAATACAAACACTGGTAGTTTTAAAATGTCGGGGGGAATAAAGATGGCATCGTCCCTTTTCTTATGTTGTGCATTTGTAAACTAATCACTGTAAAACCTTTTGACGGGCAGGAGGCTGAGCACGAATCAATTGAGATGCAGAACCAGATCGAGGCTTTGATGGAAGAGAAGGAGCGGTTACTCAACAGTCTGGTTGAGGCGGAGTAAGTACTAGTTCTAATTTACCCAGTTATGTTTTGATCTTCATATCCTGCTTTTCTAGCTTACTCAATACCAAAACACAACGTAGAACGTCGATTACGTGGGTTGAGTAGTCCTTCCAACTTATTTTGTGTTATTTTGTGCTGCAATCATTCCCTGCTAATAGAGGCCTTATTCCATGGCCTAGCGAAATACAAAGAATAATAATAAAAAAGTGGTTTATTACTACTTTCTTGCAGCAATAGCTGAATTACAAGTAGTGTAAAACATTAATACAATAAATGACATTCTACACTCGATTCTGGTACTTAATAAGAGGTCTCCTCCAGCAGGAAACTTTTATCAAGTAATTCTAATTCACCTTGAATGTTTGCCATTAATGTCGCTATACATAACCTGACCCTGATGATGTTGTGATTACTGCGCAGGCGCCAGATCATGTTATGGGAGAAGAAGACCCAGCTGGCACGTGAGGCCAAGCACGCGGTTGACTCGGACTATGGACAGGGCGAGATCCACTCCATGAAGGCAGAGATCCACCGCATGGAGGTGCGCTATGCACAACTGATGAGACAGCAGGAGAAGATGATTCAAGACATGGAAAAGGCAGTGGTGCGACGAGAGGTCATTATAACCAGGTGGGTCGTGCTGAAATGGTCATAATAACCAGGTGGGTCGTGTTGTAATGGTCATAATAACCAGGTGGGTCGTGTTGTAATGGTCATAATAACCAGGTGGATCGTTTTGGAATGGTCATTATAACCAGGAACATACGTGTTAACTACTATGGACTGCGCCGGCTGGCTGGCTACTAGGTTTATGTTCTTTTGGACTACCAAAGCACGACCAATCTAGTGAGTCTAATATATCGTGTATTGCTATACATAGGGGTGACGCGCAGGCCAAGATGGGCCGAGTCGCCAACACCAAGGGATCTTTCCAGAAGAAACTAGTCGACATGAAGAAGAAAATCAAGCAAACGAACAACGACGCCAACGCATGCGATGCTGGTACGTCACGTGGTCATACTAACGAGGGTATACCCTCAATATTTGATCTAGAATACACACAAGGTGCCCGTATTAAAGAGGGTATACCCCCAACTGTGAGCTAGCACTTGTATAAATGAGGGAATGCACACAAGGCGCTTGTTTTGATGAGGTTATTTATCTAGTTTCATTTTTTTTTTCGTTTTACATCCGTTGGTGGGCAAAGATGTCACATGCGTCTAAAAGCCGTTTAAGTTCCGACAAAGTAGAATGCCAAAGACACACATTACATTGTTTCATTTATAGTAAATGCTGGAGGTGTTGAATATGGAACTTTAAACCAGTTGGCCTGTTAGAAGTTGTACTAAAAAATAGTCGAGTAAAGCATACAACAATAGTCGACTGAAAAATCACGACATTTTCAGTGGAAAACTCGCGTCTAAATAAACATAGAAATGGCTAAGGCCGTAACGCCAGACAGCGACGCAGGCCAATCGTGCCGCCCTTATTTGCTCTCGGTTCAAGCAAGTAACTGAGAAACTTTCAGTGAAATATCATTAGGACCCCATCCCCACGTATCCGTTTTGGTTTGAAAACGCAACCTTTTTGTTACGGATATGGGTATCGTCCACATGTTGACGCGAAAACAATGACCGAAAACCGAACAATTTGAAAACGATACCCTTTCGGTGCTGTGGGGACGGACGGAAACGGAACCTTTTAAAAACAGTGGCATGATAACTCAGGTCCAGTTCACTTGGCGCGCGAGTACGCATGCGCTGTAGAGCTTGTTATCGTATTCGTATCGTTTCTACGTCTTCGTGAGGAAAGGTCGTATCAAAAAGAATACGCTTCGTGTGGGCGTGGATCTTTTTAAAAACGGAACAAAAAGGTTGCGTTTTCAAACGAAAACGGATACGTGGGGACAGGGTATCAGACTTCAATCGTGGATGATTGAATGTGGATTTTGATCGTGGATGTTGAATTTTACTTGCAAATAAACAGTTGCATTTAAAATTTCTATAACCCCTTTCTGCTACTGTGTACGTGTTTCTCTCGCTGATCGTTTTGTTATTCTTTCCCAGAGATCCAAGGTTTGCGCGAGAACCAGGTGCACGTTAGCCAAGAGCTGGAAGAAAAACAGGTCACGTGCCAGCAGCTCCAAAGCCGATTGGACGAGCTTGATGCTGACGTAGACAAGATGGCGGAAGACAGGCAGAGGGTGAGTCAGTGTGTAAAGTGTTCTCGCGCAGCCTCAAACGCATACCTGTCAACCACCGAAAATCTCAAGGCTTGAGATTTTTTTGGGGAGGGGTGGGTATATTCCTTTTTGGGGGAGGAGTGGGTTTAACCTTGCAGGCGTTTGCGGTATAGAAAGCTTTCATGGACAAATCCACTTAAAGATCTCATGAGGGTGTTAGATAAATTGCGCTACGCAAGGGAATTATTGTTTAAAATATTTTAATAGAAAATAGGCAAAACGCAGATTTTCTATAGAATATTTTTTCAGAAGCGATAAAAATCGCTAAAAAGCGGGAGATTTGGTGCTCAACGCGGGAGAGCGGGAGAAGGGGTCCAAAAATCTTGAGACTCCCGCCTAATGCGGGAGAGTTGGCAGGTATGCAAACGGTACAACTCCACAATACCCCTCCACCCTACAAAGACAGTGCTGAATAACGTATGCGCATGCGCGTGCTCTGGCGAAAACAAGCACGATCGTAGTGTTGAATCGTTCGAGTAAAGATACGAAAGGCTGACTTCAGTTGCTGTTTTGACTAACTGTACAGCATTAAAACCAAAGATGACAGATTTGTGTGATAATGAGGGAGTCATAAAGAAAATTATAGCCTTATGTTTGGTCTAGTTTTCTTAGCATTCGCCAAAATGTGACAGTTCGCCGGTGAAAAGCCACCATTTTAAAACAAAAAGGCTAGTTTAAACGCGCGGTACTGGAAATAGTCTTGCGTATTTCAGCACTGGCCCCTACAAACAGTCTAGACACAAGCGTTGTTCAGTCGAAGCGGATTTATAAATTATTTTATATATTTATACATTATATTATAAAAAAATGGTGTTGTGTTTATGATTATTTTTTAGGATATTAACATTAATAGACGATAAGATATTTTTACGATAACGGCTTCTCTCTTTCCATTTTATATTTCCCTGCTTTATTTTTGTCTTTGCTCATTGCCTGTGAAGTGTTGCAGATAATAATAGTCGAACATCAGAGAGGCATTAGATGATTCATGGACTCTCCACTTACCCTGTAGATTCTATAGAATCGTTATCAAAGAAGGCCAATCGCGCCGCCATTTTATGCTCCCACCCAATGGCGAGTCACACAAAGCATCCATTTTCATCGGCTAATTTAAGCAAGTATCCAAGATATTTTCAACCAAATATCGTCTATATCATATCGGACTTCATTCGCAGATTGTTATTTTGAAGTTTCCTCGCAAATAAACCGTTGTATTTTCGATGATAAACTATAACAAAGGAGTGGGTGATCGACATTTTTTAATGAATACTCCTCTTCCTCTGTAGAATCTTGCCGACATAGTGGCCATACAGCAGAAAGCCAAGTACTACAATCAGCTGAAAGAAGGACGCTACACGGCGCTCTGCAAGACGCCCGAGTCACTAGAGGCGGAGATGCAAAAACAGCGGGACCGCTTGCAGTCACTTATGACTATCGTGGACAGGCTTAACCAGGAGTTCCCACACGCGCAGCCTGTCCTTAGGAAAGTTACCCTTTCTCTTGGGCGGAGAGGCCTCCCAGACGACGCCTAGATCGCGCCCTCCTCCCTCCCCACACACATCGCCCGCCATACCTCTTTGCCACTACCATCCTCCGGCCCATACACACACATCGTCCTCACACTCTAATTCACCCCAACCAAACATGCCCAGGATAATCATCCCTTACCCTAACCCTCCCCAGTTGCACCTCACAAATTCCAAGCTAGTACCTCATCTCAGGTTTGAAATTTTGTCTTTAGAATATAAAAGCTCAAGATTTGAGCAATAGTTCACGAGTAATTTAGTTGATTTATTTGGTGCCATTTTATCATAAAAAGTTATGTGAATTTACCCAACAAGGGAATGTATTATATAGTGTACAGTTTGTGAATAAAGTGTTGATCGCTCCTCAATTATTTTGCGTAAATCATAGTACGGCATGGTTGTAACTAATGGTACTTAGCTTTTGTAGACGCTGTATTTTTTTTCATGAGGGGGGGGGGGGGGGAGGGGGAGGGGGGAGCTGCCAAGAGTGTCTGAGGCTCCATGCCTCACTTCTTAGGCCGAGTGGTGGCCTTTCGTTCGTGGAACTTTCGGGTTTTCATGAGAACCTCTAAAATGGATAGAAACGAAATAAAACGTTTTAACCGTTAGGGAGTGTTCATTAGTTACGCCGAGGGGGGGGGAGGAAATATTTTTACTCAAGATACCTTAAAATTTCAGAGATCCCCCTGTAAACATTTTTTTCGGTCCCCCCCCCCCCCTTACAGAACCCCAAAATTTTCTTTCTTTTTACCTTAGAGGATCTTTTTTTTTCGGAGCCCCCCCTTTTGGTGGTTAAAAATTTTCGGTGCCCCCCCCCCCCTCAATATCTTGCTTACCCCCTTCCCCCCCTCGGTGTATTTATGAACACTCCCTTACTATCATATTTTCGCTTACTGATTTATATTTTTATTTGAAATGATCACCAACTGCTAAACGGCATTTTGGCTTTCGTCATCCAAACTAACGGATTACATTTGGTGTTTTTTGATTGGTCGGCGTCATGCGGAGAGTTGGCGTACTAGACAATGAAAACTCTTCAAGGTTTTGAGGGACGGAAGCTAAAAGGCGATTAAGCTGTTTCAAATCGGCGACAAAAATTAGCAAAATATTGAAAAACGCAGCAGAATCCACTCAAGACTTTCTAGATTTCTACATTTACTGGACTCCAGGTTTTTTTTTTTTTTTTTTTTTGAGAGGGCGCTGCCATCCATTATAGTTCGAGTTAATCTTAGTATAGGGAAGACAGACATAACAGAACTCTAGAAATCTCAACGTTTCGGACATTACTTGCAGTCTTTTACCAGGGCGACTAGTGAATTAAACCGTTACAAGTAAAACCGTGTGTACGTGTTTTCACCGTTATTCTATAACGGTTTTAGTAGCCGCCCTGATAAAGGACTGCAAGTAAAGTCCAAAACGTTAGAATCTTTCGACTTCTGTTTTGTCCGTCTTCCCTATACTTCTTTACAATTTTTCGAGACATTGTATCCTATCTGATCCAGAGACGTCGCTATTCGTCTTCTTCACTTCTCCGTCCAGTTTCTTCAAACACTTTCTAGCAAGGAATTCCCTTTGAAAGATGATTTACAAACATTACAACAGGTTCCGGGTGATCATCATGAAATTGCCGAAAGTGACCGTTCCGCCGTCAGACAAAGCAAACAGCCCGGCGCCCGCTCACAGCACGAGTCAAGTGCTTAGGATCTGAAGAGGGGTGTTAACAAATAAACACCCTAGGCGGTCAGGAACTTTCTGTTTAATTTTTTGATAATAAAAATTCCACACAGAGCAGATTATGATATAAGAGAGCTTGAAGATCAGAGCACCAAATGCGTCGAACGAGTTTGCTTTATTAAAACATCTATTTCGTACCCATAACCGTCTGACTCGACAAGAATTCAGAGTTGATTTCTTGTCTGCTATTGCACAAAATAATCCAAAAGTGGGCGCGCACACGCAACCAACATGTGGCGTTCTCATTGTTAAGACATGTTTCTTTAAGTTACACTAATATTTCTTGTTAATTGTTTGAAATCCTAAAACGTTTTAGTTAAAAGTGACGTTTGCAAGTGTAAACAATATATTTGTTGTATACTAGTTTCGGAAAGGTATTTCTTTTTAAAAGTCCGTAAAAAAACTGCAGAAACAAATATAAGTAAAAAAGGTTTCTGTTTGTGCAAAGAGGGGGAGGCGGGGGGAATGGAAGATGTTTAGAAAGAGTGGTGTGACGTATAGCTGAGAAGATGTGACTTATAGCTAAGAGAATTTAATAATTTCTTTCGAGAAAGAACACCGCCTTTGAAAGATTATGCGATCTTGATGGTTATTTTAAAGAAATACCTTTCCTTCACTCAGACAAAAATCATATCTGTCTTTCCAGGTGAAAAAAATAACTTTTATCTTTTTAACGGAACTGCGAAATTTAAGCCGAATTTAAATAAAATCCCACTGACAGAAAAGGCGGTAAAACTATCCTTAAACTCAATTGATTTGGAATTATCCCAACCCTTGCAATAAATGGCTGTTTGATTCAGCCGACAAACAACAAAAGGACGCGTTATCATACACAAATTTTGAGTTATGTATGATGATGAAAAAGTGATGAAAAAAGTCGCCGAACGTTTTCATTCAAAGACAATATGCATTGCCCATGAGTAATTCACTATTTTGGTTATGTACCGCTAGAAATTCAAACACATCTAATTAGCGCCTTTGAATTTTTTTAGAAGGCAAATCAATTTTACGATACAGATGCTGTTTTATCCGAACGAGTACAAATTACTTAATTAAATAACGCCTTATGATTCATTAAACGAGCGAGTAAAAGAGAGCGACCCTTTGGAAATAATGATGTAGGTGTTGTCTATACTTGTATCTTTTTAAAAAGGTCTTGAATGGTTTTCTAAGGGTTTGTTTAATCTTACTAGGAAATTGAAGGGCGATCTTTTTGAAGTTTAGCATTGATTTGGAGGGTTAGGAAATGAAGGGATATCCGGCGCGCGGAATTGCCCACAAAGTTACAGCAGAATCGATTTGGTGGAAATCTTTAAAGCAAATAGAATTTACACTAGCTCGATTTACAATTAAAAAACGGAAAGCGGGGCTTGACGCAGTCGCATATTCGAAGCAGCTGGAGTGTCCACAGCAAGGTATAAATTGTTGCTTGTTAATGTACGGGAGAGAGTCGGCGGGACGCGCACAGAGACGTGTGAAGACTAACGTTGGGATCTATAAAAGGTACTGGCTGTTTTTGCATTTCACTTCTTTACTGTTTTTTACAAATAATCATCATGACCATTGAACCCATCTTCGAAGCTCCACACTCCCTCCCTGGCCAATTGATTAAAGCTCGAAGGGTTTATTTCTCAAAGATAACAAGATAGTTTTTACATTAAGTTGGGTTATAAATCATGTTGATGGTTAGAATGCAGATAGACAAGCTTATTTCTTTCTTGTTATATGATGGTTATTAAGACATTGACCCCTCAACCGGCCTGTACCGGCCTTGAGAAGTACCCACAACCCAAAAAATTCATAAATGCAAAATAAACACAACAAGATGATGATACTCAGGCATCAGTCTAATAATCTTGAAGATATGCATCCAACCAAAGTGATAGCAACTACTCTTTAGCCAAATAATAGCTCAGGTTCTTTGACAAACTTCGAATCGAAGTAAAAAAAAGCAGAACCGCCCCTCTCAACAAACGCTCAAAATACCACGCAATAGAGTGAGAGATCAGCAAACACTGCCCAAAATAAATAGATACCTTTATTCTGTTCCTCCAGGTTTATTGTATAAGTCTTTTCACCCCGAAGCCAAACAAATCAATTCCAGGTCATACAGGCCCAGAATGGCAGAGTAAACAATTTTGAAATCAATTTTGGTTTGAGAAAAGACAGCATTTAGGAGAGCTGTGGTGATTTATTAGAAAACTATTATCTCATCCAGGAAAAGCCAAACAAGAAAAAATCACCATGAACCCACCTTTGCTTGCAAATATCCATAAGCAAAACACTCAATTATGTCCAATAGACTTCATGATGTCCTAGGACACTCTACTAAGATGCTCATAGCTGTATTTTTGATGAAAAAAAACCAAGCAACCATTAACTTGAGCTCGCATAAGCACAACGACAAGGGATTAAAAATCCCTTGTTGTGCAAAGCACTGTTGAGAAGCTAGCCGCTGACTAGGTGCAGCGGTGTTTGACTTTGACGGGCTGTATAAAACTAAAAATAGGGGGGATGTATCTGTTTTCCGTCTGTTTTTTGTTTTCGTAAATTCATTCCCTCAATATATAATGTTTATAACTTAAGAACCATGAAGATCCATTCAGGATTCTTCAAGACGGCACACGTTTCTCCTCTAATATCCGTTTGTATATCAGTAAACCGTAGATCACGCATTACTTTTTCGAAATTGTATTCATCTACAGTTGATCTTTTTATACGAAACATTTATTCTTTATTTCTGTATTTCCTATTTACGTATTTACGTGACAGCCAAAAAGTGTGTCATTTCTTATTGAAGGATCATCAAATGCTAACCCCTACTCCACCTCCCTCAGCCAATCCTGGGTAGGCGCCTGTAAAGTAATGTACAGTAAAGTAATGTACACTCTGTTCTCGCCACAGACGTCCAGATGATTGGCAGGCGACTTATACTCGTTGCCGTGGTGATGGTGATGGCATGTACCGTGTATTCCGACGCCATTTTGTTCACAGGACCAAGGGCGGGAGATTCGTACAGTAGCTACAAGAGGGACAAGCCAAGTAAGAGCATTATAATTAACTCATATTTACTAAAACATACCTCATTACAACAGCCATCAATAGGGGACTTGTGCTAAGAGATCACGTGACTGTTTGGGTGGCAAACTAGCGCGCGCTCAGGCTTTTAGCGGCAAAATAACAGCAACAAAAAGCAACTTATTAAGCTCTTACAAAAAAAAATCGTTTTTTTTAGAAAGGGTTTACTTTCATTTAAAGATTTTATTTCTTCGTCGTTCTCTGGTGTGGCGGGCACAGTTATTTCTGATTTTTTTTCATATGAAGAAAACGTTGTCGTTTTGAGGGACTGGTACCGAGGACTCTTAGTTTCTTTTCAGATACTTTTTCCATTGACTAAAGATGGTCACAGTCACTGTTTTTCTTTTCTAATTACTTCTAATGTTTACGAAGCACCTGCGGTACGGTAACCTTAAAAAATAACAAGAATCATGCAGTTTTTCCAAATAAGGAATATAAAAAAACTACAATTTTTGGCTGAATTTTATTGATATGGATAATATTGATTTGAATTTGCCACCCAAAAAGGTCACGTGATCTCTTAGCGCATGTCCCCTATTAATTAATACTAGCACCAGTCTTTAATTTCAGTGGTTTTTCTATTCTTGTGGGATAGCTGCGGCTAGCCGGCGAAACTCCGAAGAGCCGGCTAGCAGGCTACGAACGATATAAGGGCAAATACGTAGAAGTGTAACGCAAAGTTATCTGCATTTTACAGAACCCTCCCCCCCCCCCCCCCGCCCCCCTCCCAAACTCGCCATTCTTAGTTGCATATTCTTGTTGGGACGCAATTAACATGGCGCCGTAAACAGGTTGATGTGATACTGAATGAAAGCTAGAAAATGGTAGGTTTTGACAATCGCGCTCCCGGAATATCTTTTTTAGATCCCAAGATCAAAATCGCCATGCTGAATATTCGTCTAAATATGCTATTCGCTTATGAACTCGACCCAATCTCCTGCGCAACTAAGACAGACGAATAGCATGAACACCAGCGTAGTCCCTTGTGTTTGTACTCAGATCTCTGGTTGGGTTTCCTGTGGCCGGTAAGAGCTGTATCTTCACAGCTCGTCCCCAGACCCCATGCTGCCTTCAGGGTATTCTCCTAGGACAGGAAACCCGGATAAGAACGCCTTGAGCTAGGCTGCATAGCCACTATTAATCTGAAGACCAGCTAATAAAGATTGGTATGCATTGCAGGTCTTAGAGAAGCAAGACGAGAAGCCATCCGTCGGGCCCGCTACGAGAAGCTACAAGACTCTTTATTCCAAAGTCTAGGCGAATAACGACCACACAAAATAAAAACCTAGATTTCCACAAATGAAATTAAAACTATATTGGTAATAAAGAAGAATTGGTTTAATTCAGGGGTTTAAAAGTAGGGGCAATCAACTTCCACACATTCTGGTATCATATAGGTGTCACGGCGTTTCCCAGGATCAGGCTATTTTTAGACGCGCGGATAAGCTAATCAGATGTAGGAGGGGGGGGGGGGGTTGACAGATGTGACCTTTGTGCTGACGTTTTGGCAGAGCTAAACTGCACGTGCAGTCTCAGACAAAAAGAGATGTTCTCTCTTCGGTAATTTGACGTTGCTCTTTTCTTAATATGAATCCAACCCAACCTACGACTTTGAATTCTAACTTGTCATTTTTTGGTAAACAAACAAAACCGACGGATGATGGATACACAAATAATCTCCCTAACTGCAATTTGCGCGTGTAGCCTCACGTCACTCGCGCGCGCGACCAACGTCAACGTAGGTGATTTGCCCGTTCGTGCCCGCACGTCTTAAAAAAGCCTGATCCTAGGAAACGCCGTGACACTTCTATAAGACAGATGATTGCCCCTACTTATGAACACCTGTTTGATTTTATTGCAGAGGAGCGATATAACATTTTACAGGTTTCTGTAGGTGCGTAGCCAGGATTTATTAAGGGAGGAAGGGGGGGGGGAGCGGGTGCGCAGTCATAGATACCAAGGGCGAAGTTAGCCAAGTCCAAGGCGTATTTATCCGGGTTTCTGATCGGGCTTCCTGTGGTAAAAGTTGTGACTCACATGAGAGCTCGACTTAGACCCCAAACGGCCTCACGGTTCATCTCCAAGGACAGGAAATCCGGTAAGAACACCTGGACTAGGATAATGCGATCTTTTAGATGTGGCGATTCTTCTAAATTTTGTTTTTGGTGGCAGAGGGGATGCAAGCGCCTCCTGGACTAGTTACGCGATGTTTTGTTTGTTTGGTTTAGCTGCTAGCAGTTGCTAAAGAATGCTTTTAAGATTTGTTATGGTATACTGTACGATACAAACAATGAAAGCTTATGGTTATAACACTAATAACTTACACTTGATGACAAAAAGCATATGTGATATAAGGATTTGTATTGAGTTCGAACACAATAAAGCCTAACAGAATTGCAAATACGCGAGAAGTGTGAATAATTGAAGATGAGAAGCTTGACTAATTTTAGGTGACCTGATTTTATAGCCCTATATATAGAAAATTCTATTATTTGAGTACAGCCCCGTGCATTTTGAGTAAAATCTCAGTGAAACCAAGTACATAACAAGAGTTCTTGTGTTTTTTCGCAAAGGTGACTTAAAAAGTCATTTTAAATACGAAAAGATTTTGAATAAAAAAAATTCTGGCGGTAAAGTAAACTTTTAAGGTAATTACTTCCCTCGAGTTATAAGGTGATGGTACTAATCGTTTTTGTTTCGCAATGGACTTACAATGTTTAATTATTTATCTTGGAAATGAAGACAAAGATCTTTTTTGAGTACATCGATTAAGTTAATTGAAGTGTTCCCACACATTTTACGGACGGAAGAATATTTATAAGATATCTTAAAACGCACACTCCTGAAGCTTGAAGTGCCGGAGAACGTATTCGTGCTCAGAATGTATTTTACCCAATGGATACAGTAAAAGAATTGGTCTAGAAAAAAAAAAACGAAACAAAAAATAGGAAAGGGAACAGGAATAATGTTTGATGATGGGAAAATGAGACTTGGAGTTTATCCGAACAATTTGTCACCGAATCTAATCCAAAGTCCAAGAGGGTTGCGAGCATTTTCGCCTTACAAGGAAAACGATTCCCTCGTAGTTTCCGATGATGATCTGGATAGCATTCTCAGTGATGTAGAAGAATACGAAGAAAAGAAGAAAGCGGCGAGAAAGAAAAAAGCGGCCGAGAAGAGAGAAACTAGTAAAAGACTTAGCCCTGTTGAAGATGACTTGGACGACATTTTTACAAATGTCGAAAAACGGAGGAAAGAAATGGAAGAAATTTTGCTTGCAGTCGAAGCCTCTAATAAGGACGACGACGATAAAATGTCTGATTGTAAGTCGGTTGTTTCTATGGACAACGAGTTGGAGGAATTGATGAAAGAAATAGAGGGGGACGGATTGAATGTGGACAATTTCATTCAACAGAATAATAGAAAAGAGATTCCTTCAGATAGAACAAAGTCGGAGGAAGAATTAGATGGAATGGTAGAGGACTTATTAGAATTCTAGGCGTAAAATTAACCTCCTGCAAAAGAAAAAGATTGAATCATTTTTTCTACCGGGGAAAAGGTTTGCTGGGAGATCCCGTTAGACACGAATATCCCGGGCCAATGTAAACAAATGTTAACAATATGGATCATTTCCGGAAAATATTATAACTGAATTAACACAAGTAATATACATAAATAACGCAATATAATGCAACTTTAGTATGCGAGAATACTAAGATATTGAATTTCTCATAAAAGAATGAGTAAAATGAGGTACGTCGTAACTAAAATTCCTTTATAATGTGAATATATAATCCTCGAGTAGAGTAGTGTGATTAACAGGGTGATCGATTTCACAGAAAAAATTCCATTATTCTCGGTGTTTAGGATTAAGATTTATTAAAGTGAAATGGGATCTTTTTTTTTTCCAAATCAGAGATGGGGGATTACGTGATATTTTGAATTCAAGCACTGTAAATCTCATTTCTGCTCACGAAAATTCAAGAATATAGTCTAATGTGTTTCAGATGGACAGAAATAAAAATGAAATCGAACGTTTTTCAGTGCGATTTTTCGGTTTCAAATCATTTTTTTTCTGTTTCCGAAAGAAGCAAATAAGACAAAGGAAGTTCAATCAAGTGAGTTCAACCAGGTCATTGAACAAAGAACGCTGTTATTGAAGGCCAGAGTTGTGCGTGTGAAGATACAATAGCTGAATACGTGAGACCTTATGTCGCCCATGGTTGAGAAAAACAATTCTTTCCGTGGGCGGAAAACGAACAGATCAGAAAAGAAGAGATAACAATGACGTAAGATCAGATTTTTTTAAATCTCGCTCTAACAAAGCGTGCCCCATGCCAAAAAAATAGACTACAGATTTTGATATTTCCAGTTGGTTTGACAGTTGAATACTGTTTTTTCCAATCTCGTTCCCTGAGCCCACGTACCTATGTGTCAGCGTGCCGCTGGTGCCGCTGTTTTTTTTTTCTTTTCTACACGAAGCAACAAAGCAATTACAGATTTTAACGCCTTTTTGATTATCTTTATAGTCTAACATATAAAGACCGAAATGAAGTACTCAATTTTCATAGAGACATGATAACGTATAGCTACTAACCCTGGGTTGTTGTAAAGGTGCCATAGAGAACTCATTCGCGGAACTTTATCGTTTTATAATGTATCAACTTTAAAAACTAACGAACGGCGTAATTACAAAACAAAACGAATGAGCTCATATCACAAGAACGCACTAGACAAAACGACACACTAATTTTATTTAATAATTAACAAATGTATAAGATAATGACTATGAATTGGTGGCAAATTTTCTTTACACCTTTAATTATGTTGTTGATAAAAGAAATGGTAGAATTAAAATGCAAACTCTTTTCTTGGGTCAACACCCCACCACACTGACCCCCCCCCCCCCCCCCCCCCCCCCAAGTCCCTAGCGCTAGACGAGTTTCTAACTAAAGTAAAATTTCTTTGGGCTGCCGCAAATGGAACCTTCAGAACAAAAATTCGCATTACATCCCCCCCCCCCTCCGCCTGAGAAAAAGGGTCCATTTAGCAACCTCCCGATCCCAACCCGCCACGGCCACCGAATCCTGGATGGGGTCGAAAAAAGACCCCAGACGTGACAGGTTGCGTGACTCGAGCATCACTCACACACGAGCAGTGTCTCTCTATCAGCGTCACACCGATATTACTCTGGTGTGCTCTCAGACGCGTAAAAAACAAGCCTTAAAACGTAAGCCACAGCAACATTTACCACGTCGCGTACCCAATCAAGCCACGGTCGTACCTCTAAACGAGATCTCATTAGCAAATTTCAATCCGATTTTATTTCACTTTAGAAAAAGTACCACTTTGTGAACTAGGATTTCAAGATGGCTGCCTCGTGTCTGCGAGCGTTTAGACTTGGTGCAGGTAAGCACATCTTGTTAATCAATTATTCACAAACACCCAAAGATAAAATATATACATTTTATCATAATAACTAACAGTTAAAAAGCCATTTTGTAGTTACCCCAGCCAAAAGAATCCATTCGAGTGTAACATTAGAATGGCTTCTCTCACTAACGTTGAACCACTCTGGTCAAATGTCGGAAAGCCATTCCGATGCTACCAAATTCCCTTAATATCTTCGGGGCTCTTAAGTTTAGTAAAGCAATTCTGCTGTTCACTTATTTTGTTTTCAATAGATTAAAACACGTACAAAATTGCGACACCTCGTCGATATAGACCCATGTCACGAAACGAACCGAGAAACCACAAGAGGAATAAGATCCGTCCTGACTATCGATCATTCGCTCTGAATCACAAACGCTGAAAGCAAAATTATTTATTCTTCGCTTTGGTACTTGAATGTAAGCAATAAAGCAATAGATCGTAATGTGAAAATTCTTCTGGGATTTTGGTCGTTCTATGTAATCATAATATTTTGTGACAATACAATCTTTAAAAATGTCGAAACCAGAAACGGATTTCAATGGATCGCATAAAAGGATATAAAAGAATATTCTAAATTAAACTGGAAATCATTTACAAAAATCATTTTCAAACCATCTTGAATCGCAACTATAAAATGGCAACCCTGTTAGTTTATTTCCTTGAACCTACATCTGGGTAACTTATGCTTAGGCAGGCTTAACATTTTATGTCAAACAAAAGGAAATGATTGAATTTGGTTTGCCATATGCCTTGGGTCTAGGATAAATAAGGAAACAAAACTTATTATAGTAATGATACTGCTGCTGTTGCTGATGATGCTGATAATAATAATGATACAACTTATAATGATAACAATAACAGCAACAATAAGAATCATAAATATTATGATGATGAAAATGATGATCAAAAATCTATTATCTTTATACAGCAAGAGCTGGATCATTTCTACCTAGAGCTCAGGCTTCCTCCCCCACACTTGTCAATCAAATGCGGTATAATAGCAGCATATCATTGAATGAGAAGGATAATGGTGTGGCAGAGCTCGTAATGCACAGCGAGCCATCAAACTCTTGGAGTCTTGACTTTCTAGAGGAGTTTTGCCTGGCCATGGAGGACCTAGAAAATGACAGAGACTGTCGAGGAGTGATCATTACTTCGGTATGAAAGAATTAATTTAAGAGCAGGATCTATAATTATTGTTCAGGATCAGGATCTATAATTATTGGCCTTTAGGGACCCTCTATTTCATATCTGACTAACAAAAAACAAAATCAATTGAGCAAGTCAAAATATCTAGAAAAAGTGTAAGGTTATATAAAGAAGGGCTCAGGCTAGGGTGTGTTCTGTATATATTATGAATGACACGAGAACGTAAAAGCCTCACTTCAGAGTAAAAGCTTTAAAACGTTAAATGTTTTATAAAGTAAAACCTTCCCCCCCCCACCCCCCCCCCCCCCCCCCCCCCCCCCCCCGCTGTTAGAGGGCCAATTTTTCTTGCGCCCCTTTGGGGTGGTTAAAATTTTTGCAGCCCCACAACCCCCCTCCTACACCTGATTTCTTCCATCCCCTCCCTCCCCCCAGGTATTTTATGTGCCTGGTGCACAGTTTAATACCATACCTGTCAACTCTCACGCATTAGGCGGGAGTCTCAAGATTTTGGACCCCTTCTCCCGCTCTCTTCTCCATCTCACGCTTTTTAGCATCCTTATATAGAAACTGCCTATTTTCTATCAGTAATGAGAAATAAAATAATTCCTTGTGCATTCCTTGTGGAACACGCATGTCAGGCGCCAACCCAGGATTGGCTGAGGGGGGTGGGGGTGCACATATGGAAAAAGCATAGTATTTGAAGATTCCATTATAAGAAATGACCCACTTTTTGGCCACCAAGGGGGGAGCACGCGCACCCCTTGTGTACGTGCCTGTGTGCACGGAAAGCCATTTTGCTTGCTTCAGCTTGCGAGCCCCCTGTGAGGGTTAACCCTACCCCTCCCCCAAAAATTATTATACCCCACCCCTCCCCTCATACAATTATCAAGCCTTGAGATTTTTTGGGGATAACAGGTATGTAATGCCAAACCTTGTTTTTTTGACATAATTGTTTTTAATAGCTAACCCAAAACCATCATATGTACAATCAACTATCTGAAATTTTTTATTTCTTTTCATCCTAGAATATTCCAAGGATTTTCTCATATGGCACAGACATTAATGAACTCTACCAGACAAAGGCTGACAGGCTTAAGGTGTACCGCCGCAGACAGCAGGAATTCTGGCAGCGTCTGTACGGGTCACGCCTAGCAACCGTCGCCTCCATCAATGTGAGTGTAGAAACCTATCAAAAGGCTAGCGGGTTGCATTGTTAAAGCTCCCCATTAAAATTCCAAAATATACAGTAGTCAATAGAAACCCTATCTAGACTTAGCCATGAGGGATATTGCACCTGTCTTGGCTTGAGTTGTCAATAATATTTTTGGTGTTTATTTATAATACTCCTCAACTCTTATTGCCTCACCTCACCCTGCCTCATATCACCTCAACTCCCCTTACTTCATCTTACCTTACCTTACCTCAGATAAACTTCACTAGCGTTCCCCTAAGGCCTGCTAATGTTAAAGACTTATGACAGGGTAATACTCCAGGGGGGTAAGCTTCTGTCTCACCCTCTGTCCCATAGCCAGGCTGGCCCTACTAACATTGATTGTGTATATACCAGGGTAATAGTCCAGGGGGGGGGGGTAATCCTCTGACCCCCCCTGTCTCATAGCCAGGCTTGCCCTACTAACATTGATTGTGTATATACCAGGGTAATAGTCCAGGGGGGGGGGGTAATCCTCTGACCCCCTCTGTCCCATAGCCAGGCTTGCCCTACTAACATTGATTGTGTATATACCAGGGTAATAGTCCAGGGGGGGTAATCCTCTGACCCCTCTGTCTCATAGCCAGGCTTGCCCTACTAACATTGATTGTGTATATACCAGGGTAATAGTCCAGGGGGGGATAACCCTCTGACCCCCCCTGTCTCACAGCCAGGCTTGCCCTACTAACATTGATTGTGTAAATACCAGGGTAATAGTCCAGGGGGGGTAATCCTCTGACCCCCCCCTGTCTCATAGCCAGGCTTGCCCTACTAACATTGATTGTGTATATACCAGGGTAATAGTCCAGGGGGGGGTTGTCTGGTGGCCCTGGCATGTGATTATCGCATCATGGCACCTGGCTTCAAGATTGGTTATAATGAAGTCAAAGGGGTAAGTGTGTTTTGTATTAAAATGTTTAAAATCATGAGCTAATTGAGACAAATATATCAGGAAGAAATGAAAACAAAATATGAAGCTATGTTTACAGCATATTGTCCTGATGTCCTACTTTTTCTTAAAGTATTTCTATCATTCTAATTCTGTTTCTTTCTTATTGCTATTTTAACAAGCATTAAACTTCCTACTTTTTTTTTTTGTTTCAGGGATTGCTGGCTGCCAGCTGGTAGGTATACATATTGTATCATCATCATCATCATCATCATCATCATCACCATCATCACCATCACCATTATCACCACCATCATCATCATCATCACCATTATCACCACCATCATCATCATCATCATCATCATCATCATCATCATCATCACCATCATCATCATCATCACCATCATCATCATCACCATCATCATCAAGTGGGTCAATTCTCATTGAAAGATTTTCAAATGCTACCATTTTTCCATATGATACCCTCTCAGCAAATCCTGGCTAAGTGCCTGGGGAAGATAGACAGTCAGATGGATGGATGAACAGACAGCTGGAGAGAGGGGTGGGAATACATACAAACATACAAGCAGACAAAGAAACAGGCAGACAGGCAGACGGACAGACAGGCAGACTTAAAAAATGGCACTAAAAAATATTTGATATCTCATTTGCAGGGATATCGCAACCATGGTATCAGTGTTGGGCAGACAAGTGACTGAGCGCTCTGTTCAGGTTGGTCAGATGTTCACATCAGAGGAGGCCCTGAAAGTGGGCATGGTGGATGAGATTGTTCCCCTGGGTGAGGCCTCTGCCGCTGCAATGGCGGCCATGGAGAAATGGCTTCGGATACCAGGTAATCTTACCTTTATGCCATTAGATAATCATTTGGAAAGTCAATCAAATACCATTAACAAGGTGGTAATAACAATCACCTGATATATTGAAAAAGTATATTTGACAACCCTTTAATAAGAACTCTTAAGTTAAAACTTTTTGGTAGCCGTGGAGGGTAGAGCTTGATTTTCTTATTGTGACTGGAATCGACTGGAACTTCTAGTGGGACGTGGATGTTTCTTAACCCACTAAATCTAATTGGCTCTGGCGATGAGCCACCAAAAATATACATGCGCCGGGTTCTTAGAAAGCAGATTTTAACGCCAACCTAGTGATGAATGCCCTAAGTTAGCGTTTACCTGCTTTATAGGAACCGGCCCTGAATGCTTATTTTGGTAAATCTGCATAATTAAAACAGTCTTAAGCTTTACTCAGTTTGAGTTCCCCTTTGAAAACCTCCTTTTTCCCCCAGACAAAATTCGCTCCAAAGCCAAGCTCACACTACGCAGAGAAGAGCTTCAGCGGATGCAGGATCGTCGGGAGGAGGACCTCCGCGAGTTTGTCGCGCGGGTGCAGAAGGATTACACGCAAAAGTCCATTCAGAACCTTCTAGAAAAGCGAAAGCAAAAGGGACACGACGCTCCGTTTATCTGGGGGGAGGAGTAAGTAAGTTCTGTTGTAAGACCTGCCTAGGACCTTTCTTAAGTAAATGTATTAACCCTCCCAGTTCCCTTGCACACTTTAAAAAAAATCTGAAAAAAATGGATTTATTATTATTAAAGTTTTTGGTAGTACTTATCGGTGTGTGCGTGCGCATCTGAACAATCTCGCGCAAATGATCAAGTATATTTTGTGTATGGCCCTGAAAATTTTATCTAAATAATGTAACAGTTTGTGGTTATACCGATCTCTTAATAAACCGATTAAACTAACTAGACTTGTTGTTTGGGTTGTTTATCAGTTTTAACTGTTAATTTCCTTTGTGACAATTCCAGAGCTAAAAAACTAGTTTTTTTTTTCATTACATGGAAATTAAGTAATTGTAAACTATTTTGAGTTAGTTATTTTGGTGGTTTACATTCCCCCCCTCTTTATTGCCTATTTCTTGCCCTGTATCCTCGGCAGACTTCGTGAATTGCTGATGGAATCTGTTTTCTATATCAAAAGACAAAACAGTGAATGAAGTAAAATTTTAGTGAGCGCGCGTAAAAATACAAAACAAATTGCCGAACATTCATTGACTCGAATTGCCGAACTTAACACCCAAGACATGACTACTATATCTTCTATACCACCTCGCTTTACGGTTCTGTATAGCTCTATACAGTCAATGCGATCAAGAATTATAGAACTTTCGATTTAGTTTCGATTATCATTTTACAATGAAAACTTGAATTATTTTGAAAGTAAACAAATAGGGTAAGAGAACTGGTATTTTTTTTCAGGCTTGCATTACACTAAAAAGAAAACTGAGGTCAAACATTATTTCTTAAAAGTTCTTGTTTTATTAAACAAAACATAATACATATTACAAAAAAGTAAAGGTTAAATTTATCTTTTTACCTTTTTGCAATCACAAAACGTGAACTGACGAAAAGGGAATTGCTTTCGTTTTCGTGCGTAAAAAAACGACATTTTATATTCCCCTTTGAATAACATGACAATATGTTTTTCACTTACAAAAAACTGGATTCATCTGTCATGGTAGGTGCAGAATTAATCTTAAAAAAGCCTCGGGTCTCACTATACAAAAGGATTTGAAACCCAAGATTGAATCTAAAAGGTTTGTTTTTATCTATATTAATTTTTCTTGTTTTGCGAAGATTAAAAGAATTTCCTGCGAAGCTTTCTCTCCTCGCTTATCACCGTAATTGAATTCCACACTTTTATTGGCTGAGCACAAGCCCCCACTTCGCTGTTATTGGCTGATTCTAGCAGTAACAACAGCTGAAAGGCTTCCTAAAAATAGTGTATGTGCTTTCGTTGGTTTCTTGAATGTTTCTTGGTCATCCCTTTTTTACATTGAGTTGAAACTGTCCTCTCTCTCTTCAAGGAAGCAAGATGACTTTCAGTCTACGCCATAAAATTGCGAAAAATAATATTTTTTAACAACCAATATACAGGAAGATTGACGGATCTCGAGGCGACATCCAGTATTTCACAAAGCACGGATGACTTGGCAAACATCTGCGTAACATTCTTAATACTCTAAACAAAGGGAGACATAAAATAACAACACTTACACCATCAGATTCGTTTAACTCGCCAGGAATTGAAGCAATTTGATACGTACGACTTTACAGATCTCGGTGACTTGGTAACATTGGTTTGAAGGATGGGAGATTCTAGAGTTTGAAGTCCCGCTCGTATCAGCATGGACTCAGTTCTACAGGCAGTCTTACTGGCCCTTCTATGTTTCGTGTCAATTCTCGGAGTTATTGCTGCATATTTTTTCTGTCTGTGTTGTTGTGTGCGCTATGGTCAGAACGCTAGGGAACTGAGCACAGATTCTGAAGCAGAGCTTACAGTGCTTTCGGCTTTACCGAGTGACTACCACGATACAGCTATTGAGAGGACGAAACCAGTTCTAGGGCCGATTTCCGAGGTATGATAGTACAAAGAAAACAAGTCAAAGTCAACATCGGTTAACTTGAAATAGATGTGTTATAACAACGGTGATGGCAATAACAAAGTGAAGATGTCAACTTCGAACTAAAAGATAAACAAACACGTGTTGTTTATTCTAAGCCTCCTGTATTTCTCATTTAAAATGAAACAAATAAATGTTCCTTGTTCCCCGAACATGGTAAATTATTGATGGGACAAGAAATGAGGAAAACGGTTTTGAATAGCAAATCGCACTCATGGCAACAAGAATTCCTTTAAAAAAAGATGAAGTTTGCAATTTGAAGACAGCGGTTTTATGGCGCGAAATATTGACATGGTAAGGAGAGCTCATATGGTATATACAGACAGCAAGTCACGGTGTGCGTTGTGGGCCAATCGAGGTAAAGTTTGAGGTCACGTGGTACATTCTGGACCAATCACAGCCAATTCCAAGGCGCTCCACATGCCAGAAGACACTCGTGGCGGGGGTAGCGCTTAAGTTAGTCTGAGTGTTAATCCCACTCGGAGTCTTTGTACGAGGGCTGAGCTCTAGACCAATGGGGGCTACAAAAAGCTTTATCTACGTATCGCCTCTTGACACGATTCTGATTGGTTAAAAGCAGTTTAGCCAGGAATAATCTGGGGATAATGTTGGCGTTGCAGCATGCGCTATAAGACTCAATCCAATTGATTGAATTTTTTTTTTCTTTATTCAGACGTCATCGAAAGAATGTTCGGTTCGGTTATATTACAGGTACATCCTTCTTCTGCGAATATCAAATATCTTCATACATCTTCTTCCAACTGCCCGGAGATAAACGTAATAGATAAATAATGACGGATTTGTCTTAAAGAATGAAGGAGATCATCTCGAAAAATTGCTTATTTACAACAACAAAAATCTATAATGAATGTCATTGAACTGGTTTTTGTGGTCTCGATAACTTCAAGGACGATTCTGGCTCTATCTGTCTTATGGGATCTGCAAATCTCGCTGTAAGAGGGTTTTCTGAATGATAAACTTAAAATCAGGTCTAAAAACCTTGATAGCGCTGGAAGAATTCCTTGGAATCCACTTTACCGCAGAATAAACGGATGTCTGTTAGACTTAATTAACGATACAGTGATAAAAGATAAAGACATACACCTATTTCAATAAAAGTTGTCAGCGCGAACGGCAATACGGGACTTGTGCTAAGAGATCACGTGACTGTTTGGGCGGCAAACTAGCGCGCGCTCAGCCTTTTAGCGGCAAAATCACACCCACTTATTCAGCGCTTACGAGAATAAACCAAAATTCTTTTTTTCAGAAAGGGTTTAGTTTCATTTAAGGATTTTATTTCTTCGTTGTTTTCTGGTGTAACGGGCGCAGTCATTTCTGATTTTTTGTTTGATAATATTGTTTTGAATTTGCCACCCAAAAAGGTCACGTGATCTCTAAGCGCAAGTCCCCTATTGTCAGCTCTACGACCAAACGGTCTTAAAACACAAGATGGCGCTCGATCACCGAACTGAGCGGGTTTTCCGCGATAGGAACCACGCGGCTTAAAATACAAGATGGCGCCCGATCACCGAACTGAGCAGGTTTTCCGCGATGATAACACCGAGTACCGCCTGCAAGCAGGCTACGCACCTGTCAGTCAAACAGGTCATGCGCAGTGTGACCTATGTCGAAACCAGTTTGTCGTGTATTTGAGATAAGAATCTAATTTACAGAAATTTTCAACAAGCCAAAAGTATCCTTCAAAGGTTTCATTAATCTGTAGTACTTATAAGGAATTAATTATAGCCAATTGACTGTTAGTCTTACCTTGACGGGTTTTTGCTATGATAATCCTCATTTGTAAAATTGTACTCTTTATTCCTTAGAACATCTCTTTTACAACCGCTTTAAAACAAGTCTTTTTGGATTGTAAATTAGTCAGTATGAATAGGAGTTCTGTAAAACACAACACACTTGTAATAACGACTTCGCGAAGACAATTAAAGAGTTTTAGAGTCCTTGACGGTGACGCTTTAGTTATTGTTCTCTTTTAATATCGGAAGACTATTGATAAACTATTGAAATAACCATCTAAAAACAAAGTGTAGTTTATTTACCAAATTCAATCGAAAATACCGCATTGGCTTCCCCAAATCGACGGAAATAAATGCTTTTTCTTAGTTGGTACTTTGCTAGGATTGCAAATTGGCGGCTGACAAAGGCTGTTAAACGTAGCGGTCTATTGAGGATTTCCTTCTATCGTGGTCTACCTCCATGCTCGCTAAGCGTGCTCTTTAGTTAATCTGTTGGTAATGAACAGAAGGTACCTGATATGCGGTAGTGAAAACCCCTTCCCTGCGCTTTCGTAATTCAACGTTCCTGCTGCAAGGAGGGGGAATAGCAATTCTTACTTATTTATCTTAACGTAAAACAACTCTAGCGAGAAGTGTGTAAAAACATCGACTTATGAAAATCGGTTTTTGACCAATCAGATGACGCCTGGTCTTTGGCTTCGTTTCCGAGTACACGCTCCAGGCCTAAACGCCATGGTTCTTATTTGGTGAAATAAATCCAGGCCCGGTTCCTAGAAAGCAGGTTAACGCTAAACCAGTGATGAATACCCTTTTTATCCAATCAAATGTCAAGATAGCCGTATTTATTCCTGGTTTAGCGCTAACCTGCTTTCTAGGAACCGGCCCCAGAAAAATAAAAATGCTTTCTAGTGAATCAGCTCTTTAGCAGTTGATTTCTTTCTTAATGTTTCTGTATCATGTTTCCCGTTGCGGATTAATCATCTAGCATCGCTAGCAGTTTGCTTGTTAGGGAAATTAGTTCATTCGGCCCGCAGCAATATCAGTCACCACGCTAGGCTGGCGTGTTCAGTCGAGCTGACACAGGGGCGTGTCTAAATTAGACATATATATTATATATGCACCGTGACGTGATTGGCAGACACCCACTCAACAGCACTTCAATGGCTTACTCAATCAAATAAGTACGTTTAATCAAAATATTGTGGTGGAACATTCACAAGTCGAGCATATATTTTGACTTTTTAGACACACGTTTTAAAACATCACATTATAGTTTAATTTGGAGAGCGTAGCGGCTCAAGGGAAGGGGAGGGGGGCTACACTATGCAGGCTAGTGAAGAGCCGGCTGAAGCATATCGATGCTTTCGCAGACAGACACACAGTATTATTATTTAATATTTCATTAGTTTGACTATGGAAAAGTTTTCTCAAGCTTCTCAATTAATGAGAAGTTCCTTCTCTTGTTAGGCCTTGAGAATTTATTAAGGATCGCAATGACGGCCTTCCACAAATATCATTTTCAGGGGACCAACAATGCTATTATGATGTCCATTTTTCATTTCTTTTTAGTATAGGCTTACTTAGTTGTTTTTGATGAGCGAGATGGGGTTTTCTCCTTCGCATATCAGAAGAAGAGACGCATCTAAAACATTCCTGTTTTCTTATTTGTCTGCCCCATTATCATTTTCAGGGGACCAACAATGCTATTATGATGACCATTTTTTATTTCTTTTTAGTGTAGGCTTACTTCGTTGCTTTTGATGAGCAAGATGGGTTTTTCTGCTTCGCATATCAGAAGAAGAGACGCATCTAAAACATTCCTGTTTTCTTATTTGTCTGCTCCATCATGCATCTTTGACGTCATAACGCCTTTGCCTCGACGTGACGTGAATTCAATCAAAATATCATCGAATCCATAAATTTACGGAAAAGTAATTAGAGTTTTTATATGATAACATCTCGGTTGATGTGCATTTATCTTTGAAAACGTGCAAGAATCAAGATGCCGAGTGCGTCTCTCGACGCCAACACAACAACAACAAAATAATACAAATAAAACTCTATGCACTCCTACAAATACTATTTGAGCATTTCGTTCATTTCAAAGTCATCAACGCCGTAATCACTGTTCAAAGTTAAAGAGTAAATCGGTGATGGACTCTGAAAGCAATTGTGTCGTGTCTTTAACTTCCAAACAATGTATTATCCAAAGACAAACCCTCAATTCGTTAGGCTTATTTCTCTGTGACCCTATACACTTCAAGTCCTTGTATGCATTGAAGTTCATTCATAGAGGCAGCAGTGTTGATATGAGCGGTATCACAAACATCAGTAAATTTCTGGTCCACTTCTATCTGTGTGGTTTCTGTACGGCCCTGTGTCAGGCCTGTTTCGAGTTGGTTTACTTGTTTTGGTCGACGGTGCTTCTTGCTTCTCCAACAACAACTTAGATAACAGAGAAAGAACAAAAATACCACCACGACGGCCACGAAGCCAATAACTGTTCCGTTAATTGAAAGACTTGCCATTTAGAATCAAATTTTTCTCTCGAATATTCGCTGACTAAAACTCATAAGGTTTTAAAGTGCTGATGCGACTACAATGGTATTTTGTCAGTTTCAACTGAACGGAAGAAAAGCTTTTGATAAAGATACCACTTTGTGAACAATAACTAAGAACTTAATGGAATTCGAAACTCGTCTACCCAGCCATCGCACAATAAAGCGTCCCTCCTTTTTCTCATTATAGTAGCCAGATATTTAAAGAGTTCCACAGATTTGTGTGAAACTCGACTCCCATTTAAGAGAACACATTAGCGCGATTTAAGGCTCTGAGGACTAGGATTTTCCTTCAATTCACTTCAATTGAAACTAAAAGTACGAAACTTATACTTGTCTATAACAGGGGAGAGATGTTTACAAAGTCGCATTAAGGTTTTCATCTAGACTATAAATATTTAGACTTTTGCTATTTCAATACTTGACATTTCTTCTCCAGTTCCAACACTGCCATCTTGATTAAACAAAAACGCATTGAAAAAACGAATAGTAAATCCACTCAAAAACAGCGCAGAGGGTCGGAACGAAATTATAAGATCTAATGCAAATAAAATAGCTTTAAAAAGCTTTCTTTGACAAGATCAGAGCGGAAAATAATCTGCAATCATCTCATAGATGAGCTTCGTAGCATTATAAGCAAACAGTTCAATTTATTGGATAGTTATGGAGACGTGGATATTGACAAAATGGGAAGATTGCTCGATGGATTTTATGTTTCGTCGCATTTTTGTTTTATGCAAAGAAATGTACTGTATTCAACTAAAATGCAAAGTCAATACAATTAAATGCTTTTTAATCATCTGCGATAAATGTGGAAATTTCGTTAACCTCGTTTAAAGCCTTTTTCATGGTTTTTCTCGCCATAACAAATAGCTTTACAATAATATATTAGAAATTCTGTATTTAGCTTTTGATAATATCAAACTCAATTTTCCAGGGTTCACTGGTCATTTATTTACAAAACAATTGCGCTTTTAGTCGTATGCTATTAGAAATATTTTGAGCTCTAAAAACATTCAACCGTCAAACATTTCGTCAATATTCCCGTGACGTCATTATCCCTCAGGGCTAATAAGCTAATAAACATTACATCAGCATGCCTTTGACGTCATTGTAAAATAAAGTGTGCAAATCATACCACCTATACTACTTAGTGCTGTTACTGTGGTTACCAGGGTGACGTGTTCTCTAGCGCCAACAGGTACTTGAAAATGCAAAATACTCGATCTGAGATGGGAAGCCTGTGGGCAAAAGACAATACACATTTGTTTTTTTCACCTGTTTCACACCCTCCGTCAGTACTTTCATGGAAGACCCCTTCATGTAGAGTCAGGGTGACAGGGCCAGTTCATGGGCTCTTACATGAAGTACTAAAGCCCCGTGCAAACTGCGCCAGCACCTGCCAGCATTGCTGGCGAATTCTTGCTCGACTGACCACAAGACAAAGGAAGTCAGCAAGTCAAGCGAGAATTCGCCGTGTTGGCGTTGTTAAACCCCGCAGTTGGCGGGGTTTAACAACAGCCTTGGTGCTTTATTAACTGGAGTTTTCGAGACGGATATATTTTGTTGCACTGGCACTAGTTTACTTCCGGTTTTAATCCAATGGATTTTAATTGGAAACGCGAAAAGTATTTCAAAATTGTAAAAGCAGTGTGTCTATTGGAAGTTTAAGGATGTGTTAATCATTGTGGATTCTAATAGATTCTTTGGTCGTTTGAGTATTTCGTTGTCCCGCGGGACTTTATTTTTGCGATTGTCTCTTATTAAAGCGGTTTCATAACTTGAACTCATGTTAAGCCTCAACCCTTTGCATTTTTACCCATCTCTGTGTAAATAAAACATACCTTTTTCGAAACATTTTACACTTACGCTCATAGACGAAATTTCGAAAACAATTTTTTTCAAAATTAACGGAGAGTTCATTTAATATCCCGAGGGGGGGGGGATGAGGATAGTGTTGGGGGGAGGGGGGGGGGGGGGGCTCGAGAAATTATCGCGGCCTAATGGGCGGGGGGGCGTTGAAAGTACATGGATTTTAAAAGGGGGGTCACTGTTTTTTTTGGGTTGTCTCTTTATAATTTGACCAAGTGTCAAATCAAATTCTTGGTTCAAGGAGTCTCGGTTTGGGGGAAGTTATTTGGCATGCACAATCCAGGAGTCCAAGATACGTAAATATTAAGCCACGTTTTATCTATTTAATGCAAACCTGCATACACCCTATATACATTTTTTTCATGGTTTCCGCTATATGATATTTAAAAAGTGCGTATGTTCCATATTTAAAATTATCAACAAAACGGTCTGATGCTATAAGCGCTCATTCTTCGTCATCAACATCCTCGCTAATGTCTGATTTGCTGTCTTCCTCTCTTTCTTTCTTTTCTTTCTCGTGCTTCGCTTCTCGCAAGGAGCAGAACAAAAAGCCTTTTTGCTTCCTCTTTTTCATATATAGCATTACCCTTTATCAGGTTCACAACCTGAATTTAGTCCCACCTTTGAGAAAGGCACCTTTGAGTGCCTTCATTTTTCTGAATTAATATTTTCAGCGAATTCTTTCCCCTCCATTTTCTGAACAGATTGCAACCTATCTCTTGCTCGCGTTCCTTTGACATTGTCGTTTTCGTTCCTTCCTTTGCTCCTTCTTTCTTCCGGGGAGGGCACCGAAAATATGGGGGAAGCATAAGGTGGGGCATGGAAAATTTTTTTCCTCCTGAAGGGGGGGCAACTAATTTAATTCCTTACTTTTATCAAAATCCTCACCCCCCCCTCCCCCTCGGGAAAATAAATGAACTTTCCCTAATATAGATTGCTGCGATTCTCTTTCCAAGATAATAAAAACGAAAATTGTCCGTATTTGCAGAGTTTTACTTGCAGAAAAAATTGGGACTACTGGGAAGTGCCCGTTATGTAGAGGGTGTAAGCTTAAAGCGGAAATGTCACCAGTTTATTTCCGGTCGATTACGTAACAATCTCCTATTATTTTTAACGAAAAACGCGAAAAATATTTCAAAATTGGGGAAGCATTCTGTCTATTGTTAGTTTCTTTGAGGATATGACCGATAATTTAGAGCGGATGGCCTGTTAAATAGCGCCGATTCTAATAGATTCTTTTGTCTCTTGTCGGTTGAAAGTAAATTGGTGAAAATTCCGCTTTAAGGGAGGTCCAATATATAGAGGTTCCAATGTTCTTACCAGTGGATACAATTGACAGCTATTGTGGTCATCTGAAGCACATGGCCCAGCCACGGTGGCACAATCAACTACTGGTGGCTCTAGGAATCAAAGCAATGCAAACCAAATAAATAAACAGTCTGCGACGAACAGGGTAAGTTTTTGCTAGAACTGTGAGACAATAAGGGCGCATACTCAGGATTTACTAAGGGGGGAGGGGAAGGAATTTTTGCCAGAACTGTGAGACAAGGGCGCATACCAAGGATTTACTAAGGGGGGGAGGGGAGGGGATTGAGAAGTCATAGGTATAAAATGAAAAAAAGGTAGCATTTGACGATCCTTCAATATAGAAATGACCCACTTTTTGGCTGCGAAGGTGACATGACGGAAATACCCTAAACATGCGCACTTCGAAGAAATGGAGAAAGAAGATACAATTTCTCACAATGGCCATCAGTTCCTTGTATTCCGGACTGATTTTCCCTTTTCAAAACACAAATAACGTGAGGTTGAAATTCACATACCCAGATGTTAGCTATTTAAGATATTTTTTCCTTGATCATCCTTGCGCTACGAGCTAAGGAACGAAAAGCTCAAATTTCAATGTCACTTTACAAAAAGTCGCATCGATTTAAAAAAAGTCACATTATTGATATTTTGTTTGATATTACTCACTAAGTACTTAGGGGAATTTTCCGCCTTATTCAATGTGAAATGTGCTTATTGGCAACGTCAGGTCATGTTTTTCCGTCATGACTGCGAAGGTAGAATGTGCATGCACATCCTGTCTATCCCCTTGTGTAAGCACATGTACTATCCAGAGTAGCCTAGGCTTGGTCATGGTATATGAACATCGTGTTTTCGGGGTTTTCGTGCCGGAAAAACTACTAAAGCCTACAAGTAGGCTATATCCAGAGCCACACAAAAACAGCCCGCACTTCTAAAGCCAGGTCAGCCAAGGATAGTTTTAGATGCTTTACAAATTTTGTATCCTGAACATTTTGTATCCTAAACAAAATTTTGTATCCTAAACATTATCTGTCTTGTTGGAAAAAGTATATTAAGTACCCAGAGTCCCATCTATCGAAACACAAAATATCAAATATGTGCCACCCCTAAGGCATAAAATATTACATTTGCTCCACTTCCAATAAGTACCTCCCTCCTGATCCCCCGCAAGGCTTTGAGCACACACATTTGAGTCCTTCCCTTATTGAACTTTTTAACTTGAAATAAAGACATAACATTATATTTAAATGTGCTAGAACCTCTGGAATCTAGTCTACTATGATTTCAATACAGTTCTAAGAGAAAATCAATCTGACCTGAACCCTCGTGGTAAATATAGGGAGGTGGATAAAGGATGTTGTGGGGCAGTTTCGTTTTTGTATGGTTTGTTCATTCCTCTATCCATAGAAAAAATAGTGATTCTTTGCATTTCAGCACCCCCCCCCCCTGGCGACCAAAAAGTGGGTTATTTCTTATTAAGGGATCTTCTGTACTTTTTCCATATGATACCTATAACTACGCCCCCCCCCCCCCCCCCCCCCCTTTAGCCAATCCTGGGTACGCGCATGCATTCTTTTCTCCATACCAGAACACCTCAAATAGAGCTGAGGTGGGCGAAGAGATAGATACACAGTGCTCCTCGAGGTCATTGGCTTCTGGTATCGCAGATGAACTGGCATCTGTATGGTGACTTCAGAGAATTCTTTTCTTGGAAATAAAGTATTTAAAAATGCTTTCCTGATTAAAATTTTGAAACTTTCGCCAGACACAAGAAGGACACAAAGATATTAACCTTATCTGGGGGAACACCCATAAGTAGTGTGCCGATGCTAGGCTGGCGGGTAGCTCAACATTAATACTGGAATTTGATAGCACCTGAAACAAGATGAAAAACAAGACAGTATAAGAACATAAAGACTTTCAAATATTCATTTCAGATATGGAGATTATTCCTATCATACACAGTTAAACATTCAAGAAGACAATTGCAAGTCAATTGCAAGTGTTAACACGGAAGAAAACTTGTAGAAAACATGAGTTTCCACTATGTAATAGTAAGCGAAGATGTGTAAGAGACAATGTATTGGCATCCTGTGCTACATTTGGTAAAGATTTATATCTTCTGTGAGTCTTTACGAGGTGTTTTTTATTGTTCATGGTATTGAGGATATTTAGAGAATACTTGAGGAGGACACAGGACTACTTAATCCTAAGAGGAAGATGCAAGAAAGTTAGAGAAAGATTTTGTACCTGCTATCAGAGAATATTGGAATTTTTTTTGGCCATGTCCGTCATCAGTTTTCCCCACCTTAGGTTCCCCGAATTCTGCTCTATTTCTAAGTTCGTCCATGTCCACATATACATCAGGAGGAAGATCTTCCATGTACACTAGCTCACAGTCATGACCAATGAACTCTTGATTTAACAAAACTCTAGTTGTTAATAATCTAGAAGGTAAACACAAGAAACTCTTATAAACTTTCTTGACTGTACTGAAAGTACTACTTTGGACTCAGACTCGCATGTCTTTTAGTTACTGACAGAAAGTAATAATAATAATAATAATAATAATAATAATAATAATAATAATAATAATAATAATAATAATAATAATAATAATAATAATAATAATAATAATAATAATAATAATAATAACAACAACAACAAAAATAATCGTTTATTAAGGCCCATTGCAGTATACATTGAATTACGGGTCTGTCAGCAACAATTAGACAGCCAGCAATAAATAAATAAATAATTGGAAATTGCACAAGTGTCACTGTTCTAACTGGTATTTCACACAGTGGTTGAGTCGGTTGGTGGGGCCAACTGACGGGTAGCAAGTCTGGCGGCGAGATCTTAGGTTGTAATTATGGGTAATAACAGACGGACGTCTCACAAGATTGTTTATAACGTTGTTATGTTTAGCTTTTCCAACAAAGAACTTGCAAGCAATAGTCGGGCTGTTACTTAGGGTTTCGAGGAGGCAAGGGAAAGGGCTTTTTCATCTTAAGAGGTATTAGGGAAAATGATGAGGGCTTTCCTTTGCACCATCTCAATGAGATCAGCTAAGTATTCTGGCAGAGGGGCCAATTCAGGCAACGCGTATTCAAGGACCGGACAAATAAATGCACAGTATACGTTCTAACGGGGGAAGATCACTTCTCTTGAGTACCCTGAGGCCATAAAGACACTTGACAGCCTTCCCGTGAACTCGACGTGGTTGGTCCACGATAAATCACTGGATATATTAATACCCAGCAACTTATAGGAAGTGACCTGTTTTTTTTGGGAGCCTCCAACTAGTGAAGGGCTCGTACAAGTTGATCTGTATTTTATAAATTCAATAATCATCTCCTTACATTTCCTAGTGTTCAGGCGCATGTTGCATTTGGCGGCATACCTATTCATGTCTTCAACAAAAATAGGTAGATGGTGCAGCAAAACCAATAAGCCATTCCAACTATAAGCTTGCATGCACATTACAATTGGAACCTACCTCAACCACCAGAATGAAGCATGCACCTTTTTAAGCTTGCCCGACAGAGCAAAATAAGGTCTGGTTAAGTTTGGTAAGCTTGAATTTTTGCATAGAGGTTCCTTATGTTATGTAAACCAACATATCAAAAAGTATTTTTTTCTAATGGATTCTTCTTTATGATATGAGGCTTGAAGTGCAATTTTCAAATGTTCAAAGTATGAATTCTTCTCGTTTTTAGGGAGAAGTTGGGCTCTGATCAGAAATTAAGCCAACTTTGCTCGCTTATATCTAAATTTCATATCTTCTAAATTTCTTTAAAATTTGGAATTAAGCTTTTGGTCAGTAGAACTCCTTGTATGCGGAATCTTGAGCTTATATATTGAGAATTGGAAAATTTCATGCCATTTTTTTCCTCTGCCAGCTTGCCCTAAACAAAGCGTGCACTGGATGACAGTAATTGAGGTAGGTTTCCATGTTGAGCGCGTTTAGCCATATACTTATTAAGAAGAGACCCTGCGGAGCCCCATAGTTATAGAAAAGTGGTATAGCTATACGGTAAAGTTCCTGTGGTCACTGTGGATTTTCCCATATCCGTGCCCCTCGTGTCTTAGATTGGTCGAAAATTGAGAACGTAAAAATAAAGGTTGTATCTTCTGATAATATTTTATCTATTAAACTTAAGACATTTTTCCAATGGCCTTCAGAGAATTTAGAGAATCTATATATAGCATGATTATATTTTGTGAAGCACATTATTATAATTATTTTTAACTTAGTAGTATTATCTGTATTATATGATAAACTATTTTTTTGTTAAACTATACTCGATGTAAATTGTGCAATGCAATAATTCTGAAATAAGCTATCATCTATCGTGGTAGTTTCAGTTGTTGTACTTTATAGATAAGGGAGTTTCGATTCCCACAAGGGGGGCTAAAGTTTTAGGTACGTCGATGGGGGGTCATAAAAGTTTCAATTTGGTTGAAGGGGGGTCGAAAAAGTTTCATCCCTTAAAAGAAGGAAACTTTTTTATTTATTATTATTGGAATGAGTAATCGAAATGCAAGAAAAGTTTCTTAGCGTTGCCAATAACATATTTAGGCTACATTTACCGCTGTTGAGCTGTGAACACTTGCCCACAAATTCAACAATGTTTATTACTCAGTAGTAGTTCATTTAAGTTTGACTTATAGGATCAATAAAAAACAACAACTAAAATATATGCACTTGTAAAATGTACTAGGAATCTAGTGTGGCAGGTTATTAGAAAATGTCAATGTGAAAAAAAGTCTGTCTCGGATACCTTTTCTTTGGACACCCCCACAAGTACCAGATCTGGCAGATCTATCAGAGGGCACAGGATGATTTTATCTTTTATTAGGACAGTCCCATGGAGTAAAATATAAAATTGTCCTGCAGGATATGGACTAGCAGGCCCATACCCAGGATTTTTCTTGGGGGAAGGAGGGTGTGAAATCTGAGAAAGTTGACCTAACTTTTCTGGGGGGGGGGATGGAGTGAGTTTTCTGATCAAAATGTGACCACCCACGAAAGAACAAAATGGGATGCCTTTGCAGTATCTGCAAGGGACTTTAATTGCTACCAAAAAGTCTGACTTATGGATTGATGACATCACCAGAGTGATCTAGCTTATGCTTTATAGTTTTTTGGGGGGTGGTACGGGTCCTAACTAGTGAGATGGCATGCAAAGAAAGATATAGAGATACATATTCTTTACTGTATCAAAACCTCACAAGACCACATTTGCCTTATTTACAATCAGGAGTATCTTTTCTTGGTTGTTTTTCATTGCATGATTTGTTTATATGTACCTATATTTCATATTATAAATGTAGTTTTGTGGATTTTTAAAGAGAATGAGGGGGGGTCAAACAAGTTTCTGGGTGTCTCCTGGGGGGGGGGGGGGTAACAAAGTTTTGATATTTGTCAAAAGTGGGGTTGTACAGAAAACTCAAGTGGAGTGCCCTACCTCCCCCCCCCCCCCCCACCGGGCCATAAATAATGAACACTCCCTAAGGACATTAAATGCTTGGCTCTGCCTAAATCTCTGCCTAAATATATCTAGTATGATCTTGCTTGAATTATTATGTCAGATTCCCAGCTGTAAAACCCAACCCTAAACTATGTTTTGATCGCGAGAAATTGAAGTGCAAACCTAAAGTGTCCAATATAAGGAACAAGTACTTACTTTACATTACTCTTCCAACCTAATCAATCCATCTTCCGTTTAAACTTACCTATGGAAACCCGTTTTTTCAAGCGATCGCTCAACTTCCCAGAGGCCAAGATTCTCACAGACATGAAAAGTGCCCTTTAAAGACAAGCAGCCTTCTATATAAAAGAGCAACACCAACATCAACAACGCCACCTTGGTCGCCATCTTGAAATCCGCGCGGCTCTGGCTCTCCTCAAGTCTCCAGCCACAGGTAGCCCAAGTAAGCAATTTATGCAAAGGCTAGTCTTTCGCGCAGCCGCTCTTTATTGTTTTTTATGTCACACAAAGAACGACACAAAGAACGGCTGCGCGGAAAACTAGTAAAAGCTCTTTTACTAATCGAGTTTCAAAGCAGTTTTCTATCAGAGAATACGCTAACTGGTTCGTAGATTGTTTTGTTAGCTTTTTGAATGGCCGCGCGAGAAAGCTGGGGCTAGTGTAAGGGGCGACCGGAGACCGGAATAACCTTCCAGCTGACTCTTTCGCGCGAAGTTTCAAAAAGCTAATTTTGGCAGAGCATTTTGTTAGGTGCAAAGCTATATCTGCTTTGAAAAAGAACCTTCCATATAACCGTATTTATTAAAAAGAAACTAAGGGCTCTAATAAGAGTCCAAAACATTGTTTACCTTGTTTTTATCGCTCTAAGGTGTTTCGAGTATAAAGCGTCTATAAATATCAAGTAGAAGATAGAATTAATAACTGTTAAAAAAGTGTCGGTGTCGTCACTATAAAAAAAAAAAAACTTTAACGAAAGGAATAAGAAAACAAAAAATGAACCACCCCTGGTGGGACTCGAACCCACAACCTTTGAATTAGAAGTCCAACACGCTAGTCCATTGCGCCACAGGGGCTATACGATCAATTATTGTCATAAATATGAATATATTCCTTTGATAGTGATAAGTAATCAAACACTATTCGACAGCATCACGAAACACCACAAAAATTCGATTAGAGTGGTTTTCAAAATCCCGTGCAACAAAATGTAATTGCTAAAGTGTAGTAGTCAACCCAGAACAAATGCATTACAGTGTATTAGTACTTAATAAACGCAAAAGTATTTCACGATTTTTTTGAAAACTACTCCAAAAATTGAAATTATACAAAAAGGATCGGGTAGATTATACCGCTCTCTAGTGAAATTTAGTGGCTATAGAATAATACCAAAGGAAGCCTAACGCAGATACATACATATGTGCCAAAACGGGATATGGAAAAGACTTAGCCAGGCATTCTTTGCGAACTATTTCGGTAATTTTTCCAATTCGTTGGAAATATCTGCTTTAGGAGAATTACATAGGCGGCCCATCATTGGGACTTTATATTCAGATATTGGATCGACAAAAGTGAACGCAGTGACGTTACATGATCCACACCTCTCCGTTCGATAATCGGGCGCCATCTTGTATTTTGAGCCGAGTGTTTCCTGGGGGCGAGCGCGTTCATTTTTGCACATTTTTGAACACCGAGTACCGCCTGCAAGCAGGCTATGTGAAAGCAAATTCTCTATGTCCTACGCTCAAACACGCCTTTCGTAAGCCGTCGGGAACTTATTAAACAAGAAATAAATAACTGACCCTCCCTTTACCGACATCAGGATCAGGATCATCTTCTGTGGTGCCATTTTCGCCGACAAAATGCAAGCTGCAAATATTTAGTAAAGTAACCCGTGACCGCGCGCGTAGAAAAATAGGGATAAAAAAGAGATTTCCTGTCACGGACGTCAACGCCGTTTTTCAGCCGCCGTTTTTGATGCCGTTCGTGTTGACTTGCGAACACGAACGCGAACGCGCGAACACGATCACGATCACGCGAACGCGCGCTATAAAAGGGCCCTGCCTTAGGCAAGTTGTCATTCGTCATTTGACATCACTGAGTGCAGAGCACCGTAGAGAGAAACCAAAATGCTACAAGAGAGTTCTAGAGTGGCCGATAACACACTATTGAAGCAAGCATAACCTTATCAACAGCTGTTTCTTGAAACAGAACGAAAATTTTTTTTCAATTCAAACGAGCGCGCACTGTGTTTGATTTCTCAAGTACATTTTTTGCTCTTGTTTTTGTAGAAAATGGACTTCAAACACTTTTTCTAATATTCCTTATAGCTCAATTTAACACTCTTTTGTACTTCAAAGTTGTCGTAGTTTGTCGTACGGCTTTACTTGCATGTTAACTTAGCATGTTTTCTTCCGGCGGTTTACAGAGAGGTCCGCACTCAATGAAGTCTAGTTGAGAATGCCGACGACTTGCACGAGAGCTTGCGAAAAAGGGAGCGGAGCTATCCCTTTTATAGCGCGCGTTCGTGTTTAAGCTCTCTACGTCCAAGGATGATAAATGGTACGAAAAATATAAACAGTTGGCCGAAAAGCGAAGCTTCGAGCGCAAATGTTAAATTTTGAGGACCATTTCTCATCCGCGGACATTATCCGCCGATATCACAGTGAGCCAAAGAAGGGGTTTATTTATTTTATATCCCAGTGACTACACTGAAAATGTGAAAAGTGTCTTCTGCGCAAGCTGACGTGCACTGTGGAATGACGCCCCGAGCGCGTGCTGTCGCAATTCATAAAAATCCATGCAACAATTTTTTTCATTAGAGCAAAAACTACAAGCTCAAAACTTGCATTTAACTGATGGATTTACACCTAGACTGTTTTCTTATTGTTCTGCTGAAAGCTGGAATAGAAATTGAAGATGAGAAATCGAAGCAAAAGTTTTCAATTTTGAAATGTCTTCTGTGCGCGCGCTGACGTGCACGGGAATGACGCCACGAGCTCGCGCTGTTGTTAGGTATTGCTTTTTCCTTCACGTTTCAGGATAAATTCTTTATAAAATTATATTGATGATAATTCTATAAAAGAAATTATTCTTTCTGTGCCCAACGTTTTGAAAACCTTGGTGTTTGTTTGAGGAGTTATTGAGCAGACGAAAATCGAGTTGACCGCTCAAAAAGGGTGTCTACAAAACGAAGACCTAAAACCTAATACCTAAAACCTGTGACCCCAAAAGCTACGACCGCTAAAGCTACGACCCCAAAAGCTACGACCCCCCCAAAAATTTCAGTTAGTATTTAGTCTACCTTGTTCCCCAAATGGCTACACAGCGCGAAAGTTTCATATGGAATCAGTGATCCTAATGAGGTAATTCAGCGAATTTTGTTGTGCTTTTCATGGAGGAAAAATTTGTCATGAGCGCGCCAATGATCTATGTATTTTTAATCGTCGTTTATTTGTCCTATTAAAAATTGTAGTTGCACACATTTTCCAGACACGCTCCTTTGCCCGAAAAATTATCGCAAAAACTCTCCCGGTAACCTAACAGACCCGGCAATTACCGGTAATTTAGAAAAAATCCCCCCAGAAAAGTTTTCGAACTCCCTGGCGAGGAAGTGTTTATCAAAACAAAGCTTTTGCGTAGCGTGCCGATACTGGTTCCCGACAAGTATATTACAATTTCCAAAGTTTATGAATAGTTTGGCTAAATAGTTATTGAAATCCTAGTTTTGTCGATGTCTGTAGACAACTTGCACCCCAAAAATTGCTGTGGCATCGACATTTTTCAAAAGAAAGACAAAGAACAAGTAAATAAAGTCTCATTTTGTAGAAAAACTTCTAATAATTTCGCATAGCTGTTTAGATTTTTAGGCGCACTGTGACAGCTAAATGTCAAATCATTTGACAGAGATGAAACCTGATTGGTTGGAAGGAAATCTGATAAAATGATGTAAGCATTGATTGGCCCACTTTTTTACTGGACATTTCCCGTAAGTTAGCGGGCAATTAAGATTTTGGAAGAAACACCCGAAAATGTTTACCGGGTGACATTCCGGGTTTCTGAGTTTATCGGCGTTTTAAGAAAGACCACCTGAAAACACAAGTAGTTCCCTTTTTCCAAATTAAAAAAAAATTGAATAAGCTTATTATCTCATAAGGATCACTGATTCCACATGAAACTTCCACGCTGTGTAGCCCTTTTGGGAAACAAGGTAGGCTAAAAAATAACGGCAAAATTTTGGGGGTCGTAGCTTTTGGGGTCACAGGTTTTAGGTTTTAGGTCTTCGTTTTGTAGACACCCCGCTCAAAAATGTTCACAGGACAGATATCACTTTGGCTGGATGTTATCGCCTGATAATTGTCCTGTGAAAATGTGCACTGACCCATCACTGGGATATAAACGTAAATATCCTTGCCACACATGAATGAATCTCCATGTTTGCACCGTTTTATTCATTATTTTTATCTTCTGTTTTTCTTTTCTCTTCTGGAAAAATGGAAGAATAGTACAGGGTCCCTATTGCTATTTGTCTTTCATAATTGCAGGAATCTAGATTCATTACTACAGGTGCCAGGAGTCACCATTTTGTTCGTACGAAGCAAACGCTTCTTAACTTGTCCGAACTTTCGCGGGTTGTCTACGATTTGTTGGACTTTGACCCCGTAAAACGCACGTGACTTATCAGCACCGAAAGGGTGAATTTTAGATTCGCATTATTTCATGCTAATTTATTCACGTTAATCTTGCAAGAACAAATATCCCTCAAGGATTTCAAGTGCATATGCATTAAATTTGCTTGGCAATCTGAATCGACTCTATATATTACCATAACTTCTTTGGGAAACGCCAAAGTTGTTGAACAAGCGGCCAATAGAACAAATCTCTTTGCGAGATGGCGAACAACTGGAACAAGTAATAAATAGGTATGTGTTTCCTCTGTATAAATGATAAAACTAGATATGTTTCAATACTACACAGATAACTCAAGAATCATCCAACCAAATACTGGTTTTCCACGTCTGATTTTCCTACACTTTAAACACTTCTTGAAAATTCGAACGGCGACGGGTACATACGATTATAACATGAGCTTTATTGTAACAGCATTACTCTTCTAACAAACACATATACGGGTGTTCTAACTACTAGATTAGCAAAGCTATTTACAGTAGAAACGAAAGGCCAGAGGTTTTGGAGTTCATTCTCATTAAATGTGATGGAGCTGTTTGAAATATCATATGGATAAAATATATATAACTTATCAATATTGGAACCTCATTTTCAATTATTTTCTTAATAACGGTGCCCTGAATATAAATGATGTATTTTTCATACTTATGAGAAAACATTGTAACACAAATTCTATTCAAGATTGGCGTCTGGTAACTTGGTACATTTTATTCCTTTTGATTAAAATTTTTCTCCAGTAATACAAGAACCATGGCAACGAAAATTTGACATTTTAATAATTAGAGGTGTCCATTTGTCAAAAAACCCTCTTTTTGAAAGGGGGAGATCTTGAATGGAACGATTATTTCCCGTGCTTTCACGGTCACGAACTAAGGAAATTGTTAAAATAGGTTGTTAGGATTTAACCGGTGAAAACAACTGCAAACCAGGACTCATATAGAAGATCAATTCACGAATCATGGCACGAACTATCAAAAAACATGGAACATAGCCACACAGTTGCGAAACATGCTCTTTCCTTCCCTTTTCGGAAGAGTGACCACAAGTTGAATTTTTGCCATGGGTGAATGGTAATGACAGTGATTGTATTTCTCAAGCCCTTTTTGCCTAGACGATACCCTCCTGCACAGAACTTTCTATAAATCAAAGCAAGGGGCGAAAGAACAAAAGTGGTCCATCCTTAACGTCGCGGGTAAAAAGAGAACTTTTCTTTTGAATACATGCAAAAATAGTACGAATAATCCTGAAAATGAATGAATATTTTTTTTAAACTTTAGCGAAATGAGAAATGCTTCATGGCGTTCTCTAAAAGCACCATGCTAACTATTGTACGTCTATTATAATGACATGAAACTTTAGCGTGATTTGACTTTTAATAACAATGATCGAATATTCGCGAATATTTATAATCATCAACAGACAATCGGTAACGCAGTTAAAGCATAACGATATCAATATCGATATATCCATAGCAATCGATAACGCAATTAAGATTGACGATCATTTGCAATAAATGATTCTCAGACCTCATCGATGAATGTGACATTGACAAGCATGAATATCTGAAATCGCTTATTGATTGTCGCTGTTTATTTAAATGATAATAATAATTTTTTTGATAGCTAATTGTCAATAAACGCCAGTGATTGTCCAAAATGAATTTCAACTACGCGGATAAGAATGCTTATTCCATATTAATGAATGCTTAATTGCGTCATTGATTATCTGTAGATGCTAATGAATGTTCACGAATATTCAATCATTGTTATAGGAATCAGGGCCGTAGCAGGCCTCGAAATATCGGGAGGGGCACAATACAGAAACATTAAGAAAGTATTGGGCGCACAGCCACGCCCCTACTGGTCATTTCCTTATAATATTGGGGGGGCTGTCAAAGGACGTTAATGATGGTAGTGATAATGACGATGATGATGGTGACCTTTATAGGTCGTGATGATGTTGATGGTTATGATGGTGATCCATTCCATAAACACATACATAGTCAACTATAGTCAATACAGAAATAAGCATTAGCTATATATAATATATTACTACCCTCACTTATATACTATCTATGTATAAAATTAACATAAAAATAGGGCGTGAAATTTGAATGGCTGTTATGGTGAAATTGAATAGTTCAGCTGTTGCATAACAAGGTTTTGTTCCTGTGGCGGCACGAAGACACTAGCTCGTTACGCTTGTTTAAAGTTGATAGCTTGGGTTGGCGGATAATGATAAGTTTTTCTTTGAGGCAGAGATTAATCTTTTGCTAGAGCCGTTGTAGGTGGAGTGAGATGACAGGATTTTCCATGAAATAAAGTGTTCTATGTCGTTGTCTTTAAGGCTCCAGTTCGGTCGAGTTTCTGTGTTTAGCGTGTCGGAATGAAGCGGTGTGGTTTCTATATCTTGTCTTGAATTCGTTCTCGGTTAGTCCTACGTAGGTTTCGGAGGTGTTGTTGTCCTTTCTTGTTACAGTGGCTTGGTAGATAACAGATGATTGGAGGCAGTTTCCGTCAAGGGGGCACGCGTTCTTTTGTCTGCAGTTGCATGTTTTGTTATTGGCGGTGGCACATATCCAATGCTGTATGCGCAAAAACTGTCAATCCTGGACAAACACGAATGGTTGGAATCTGTCCCATGAGCTGTTCTAAGGGCTTACGTCGTAGTTTCTTACAGTTTCTTACAGACTTACTCGTCTTGTTTTCCTGAACGATGAACATACTTGTAGTAAGTGATTCAGCAACTCGTTCTTAGCTAGGCCAGGTTCTTTGGAAGACTTGCTCGTCGGCTCAGCTGCGACTGTGTGAACTTTTTTCCTGACGTCAGTCTGAGGCTTTATCTCCTTCTCAACTTCGGGACTACACGGGTATACCCTTTCGATATTTTCCTCACATCTTTCTGGAATTTCTCTGCATAAATTCGAATGTCCTTTGGTCCATTCTTGTAGCTTGTCGACTGCAATGCCTCTTGTTAGCGCGTCTGCTGGGTTGTTTTTTTTTTGAGGGAATGTATCTGAAGTTTTCGGTGGGTATCGTCTCTCGTATTTCCGCTACACGCGCAAAACAAAGGGTTTGAATTTTCGAGGAGAATTTTTTATCCATGACAGAACAGTGTGAGAGTCCGTCCAAAACTTCATTTTGTAGACTTGCACGTCAGCGGACTTTAAGGCCTTTCTGCATGTTGTCACCGTTCTTGCCAGTAACAGACATCCCATCAACTCTAAGCGGGGTATTGACTTCTTTTTAAGCGGGGCGACTAACGCCTTTGTCATTACAGGAACGCAGGAATATCTTTCATCTTTGTGTTTCCAGCGCAAGTAGACTACGGCACCATAGGCTCTCTCCCCTCCGTCGCAGAATGCATGGCGAATCAATCGCATCTGTTGGCTTGAGTTGTCTGTCGAACGTGATCTTTAGGAGAGAGTTGAGAACATCGGCGTTTTTAAGCCACTTTCTTGCAATTCTTGTTTTAATAACTCATCCCATGCGAAGTCCATACTCCAGAGTATGAAGATCTTTCCTCAGCTCGATAGAAACTGGTGTAACAAGGCCGACTGGATCCCAAATCTGTGCCACGCAAGCAAGGCATTTGCGTTTTGAGAACGTCTTGTTCACTAAGTTAATTTCTTCTTTCTTGAAAGATATTTCATCTTCCGCTTTGTCCCAGTTGTGTCAGAGAAAGGTGGTTGCGCCGTCTTCAGTTTGATCAACGTCGCTGTGGTTGGAGTGCCACGTCTTGATTTCGAACTTCCCCTTTGCTAGAATTGCGCTTATCTCAGTTGTCACGCGTTTGGCGTCTTCTGAGCTGGACTTGGATCCTCCGATGTCGTCGACATAAGAATGCTCTTTAAGGTCTTTGACTGCTTCTGGGAAATGAGTATCTGCCATGTTAGCTAGCGTGTTTACACAGCTGATAGCAATATCCGGAGAGGGCTTATCTCCAAAATTCTAGCGCTTCCATTGGTACACGGTAGGCTCGATTTCTCCTTGTTTTTTCCAGAGAAAGCGATGGAAAACTTGCGAATATCGCCAGCGTATGCTAGTTCATCCAATCTCCAAGACATTAAAACAGAAATACAGTCATTTATGTGATTCGGACTCTTTTTTAGGTGATCATTTAACTTGGATTTTGCACTATTTTAATGTCCATTCCATAAACACATACATAGTCAACTATAGTCAATACAGAAATAAGCATTAGCTACATATATATATAATAAATTGAAATAGCGAAATTTACCAATTATTTTACTCACAATCGTCTGCCCCTTAGTCCTTTGCTCTGCTGAACTGCCTATCTGGATTTATTTGAACTTAGCTTTATCTAGCACTGAAGAATTTGTTATTTTTGTATTTCATTATAATTATGTAATCAACTTCAGTTTTTTGTTGTTTTGTTTACATTTCGTAGATATTTTGAAACTTCATCCTTCATACTTAAATGTTCGCGGGCTTGTGGTGGAATGTGCAGAACAATGATGGTGATGGTGATGGTAGTGGTGTTGGTAATAATGATAATGATGGTGATGGGGTTGATGATGGTGATGGTAGTGGTTGTGATTGTGGTAATGGTGACGATGATGGTGATAGAGGTTGTGGTAGTGGTCGTGGTAATGATAATGATGGTGATGGCGTTGATAATGATAATGATGATAATGATTGCGGTGGTGATGGTGATGAAGATAAAGGGGTTGTTGATGATGATGTTGATGGTGATGAACATGAAGGGGTTGATGATGATGATGATGATGGTGGTGATGGTGATGATGATAATGATGATGATGATGATGGTGGTGATAATGATGATGATGACGATGGGGTTGATGATGGTGACGATGATGATGGTGGTAGTTGTGGTGTAATCATGATAATGATGGTGATGGTTCAGCATAAGAGATTTTAGTCAAACTCTGACCCTTCCTTTATCATATGTTTAATCGTTTAATCTCAGCTATCTTTTAATAGAGTCATGACCGAGAACATCCATCTTCTTGAAAAAGAACACTCTTTCAAACATGACGACACCTCGGGGCCGCCATTATTCAACGCAAATGACGACTCGGAGCTGGAAGCACGAGGCACCTCCTCCATAAGGAACATTATCACGTTCTTCCTTCTCGGCCTCATGGTATTTACGGTCCTCTACTTGGGAATGACCGCTGCCCAGGATATCCTAACCGAGACCGCGATACCCACGTCAAGCTTGCTTCTCACTACCGCTGGCCCATTCTTCGTCGCGACTTTGATGACGCCGCTAGTTATACCTCATGTGGGACCGACTCTGAGGATCACCCTCGTTTTCGTGCTCATGACGTCAGGGATTGTGCTGACATCGCTAGGTGGAAAGGTGATGTTTAAGTTGATTGGCGTTTCTCTGGTGTCTTTGGGGTGCGGGGTAGCAGAGACGAGCTTTCTTGGAATGACGGCACTTTATGAGGCCGCGACACTGAGTGCATACAGCGGAGGGACTGGAGCGGGGTTTGCTATTGGTCCGCTTTACTATACAGGTAAGCCAATGAAAGCACGAGTTGCTAAAATGATAACGTGTAGGTGCATGAGACTTTGAGTTGAATGTAAGAGAAAACATCTTATTAGACGTCAAACTCCAACCTTTTCCCCTAAAACTAAACTCCATATACATCCCCATGGAGACATACAAACACCATACACACATTTGGGGGATATGCAACTTTTCAGAAACTGCACAAATAATGCAGTCCTGCATAGTTCGGTGACAACAGGGCAAGGGCGTAGCCAGGGGGCCTTTTTGGCCACCCTTTTAGCAGCCAAAAATACAGTAAATGCATGAGACGTTATCTAAAATACAGGAGAAAAATCCCTGCTAGCCACTAATTCACTTTGAAACACGTCTCAAATGCGAACCCTTTTCTCACTAGACCTTCTCCACCTTTCCTCCTACTCTCTAGCATCCCTCGGCTCCCAGGTTTATTTCTCCCTTTCGCATTTGACTATTACCTGGTCTTACCTCCTTGTACTTGAATACACGTAAGGTTGCTTAACATTTCGAAGAGCTCTACGAAATATTCCACCTTTCCATTTTGTTACTCTATATATTTGTTTTTGTCATCCCTATTCTTGCCATTCCACGCCATCATATATGTTCCACATTTTCCTCCGCTCCAGATTGTCTCCACCTACAACCCCCCCCCCCCCCCCCCCCCCCCTCCGACCAACCCCAGGTGCCTTGGTACGAACACCCGGTTTCAACCAAAAGCTCCTGTTTAAAATCCTGGCTACGCCGCGGCAGGGTGTGCTGACATATCAATCAATGGCTGTCGTTTTTCTAAATGGTCTAAAAGAGCCTGGGGCGAGCGCGCGGGAGACCTGTGATATTCTAAAACGATAGGGACTAGGCTCCATACACAAGATGCCTGCCAGCAAAATCGTAGTAAACACGAATTCCTGCAAGTTTACGTGGAAATTCAACTTACAAAGTTCCAGAGCGATAAAAAAAGCAAAAAATTGATTGAAGCGGGACTCCCAAATATGGTATGTAGTGCCTAATAAGGTAATGACCGAGCGAGCTAGAAAAACGACAGCTTTTAAAACAAGATTGACTGATATGCCCCGTGTCTTCCACGTGAAATCTTTGTTTATGGTCGTGCGCCCCATCCCCAAACATTACAAGCCCCCTCGTTCCGCAAGTCAACTTTCCATATCTTCCCCTCGTTCCTCAAGTTTTCATATCTTCCTCTCCTCACTAGCTATGACCACATGGGCGTGCGTGTCCCCCCAGACAACAATCTTGACCATCACAGCCTTGCCTCTTCTGATCCTGCTGATCTACGTCTTCCTCATCACCCAAGATCTCCAGGGGCCCTTTACCCTCACCAAGACTTTATCCTACAAGCGAATCACGCACTCTGCATCCGCACCACCCACGACTCTCACATGGACCGAGAAACTTCACGTAAACAGGCGCGCGTTGCCAATAACAACCGTGCTTGTGATTGGCGTGATCTGCGAGTATCTCGCTCTGCAAGCTGTCGTCACTACGATTGCTTTTGAGAACTCTCCCTTTACTCCTCGTGACCATTACGAATTCTATTTCTTTATGTTCGCCGCCGGGGAGTTGTTAGGACGTGGGTACGCTATCGTCATGCATTGTTTAGACACCGGCTGTGTCTACCTAACCAAGCACACTTGGGTGTTCACGCTAATGCTAGCGGCAAATCTCGCCTTTCTTATCTCGGTGAGCTGGTATAGATTTCTCCCCTCTGCATGGGTTATTTTTCTCGTTTTGCTAGAGCACGGGATAAGCGCCGGGGCACTTTACGTTAACACCTTCTCAAAGGCGGGAACCTCTGAGGAGGATTTGCAAAAGCAGCAGTTTTCCCGCGCTTTTACCACGCTAGGGTGCGGGCTCGGTTTGCTGGCTGCCGGGTCTATTGGCCTCGCTATAGAACCGAGGTTACGAAGTCATTGCGTTGCCATGGCATCCACGCATAAGCAGGCTGCTTTTTGTTTTACGCGGCGAATGGAAGGATGGAATTCTACTGTTCATTGCCGCTGGTAAAATACAGCAGGCCCATATTCTAAGATGAATAAAAAACGATACACGAACGATGTAAGGGACCTTTCAATAAAAGTAAAGGAGGTAATAAATATACAAATGTAATTTATTTTGATACCCTAATCTTCTTGTTACTGTCGAAGTCGAGGCAAGGGATTCAGTGCTCTCCGTGGGTTATTTTCTTTAATTTCTTGTTATTTTTTTAGTAAAAAATCTGATTAGGGGGCCTGGGTCCGCTCGTCCCTTCCCCTAGATCCGCCTCTGATTTTCTTACAAGCTGGAATTCGGGAAATATGTAGAGTGTGGTTTTAGAGGAAATCAATATAATTTACTCATTTTTAAAAAAACAACTGTGCGTTGTTGTCGAATTTTTCTTTTAAAAGTTTTATAAAGAAATGCAATTAATATTGAGCCCTCTCTGTTATTGTCAAGTCAAACTTAGTGTATCCAGAGCCGGGACGTCTTTTCCTTACTGTCAAGCCATGCTCATTATCTTGAGTATATAGTTGCATGGGCACTAGGACCAAGACTGAGTTATAAATAAGGGATTTTGTTTTGTTTTGACGTGTTTGATAGTTACTTAAAATAAAAGAAAAATCGTCGGAGGACCTAAGAGTGCCGCGAGTGATTTTACTTTGATTACAATATTGTTAACAATACTAACACTATCAAACATCAAATCTCAGAATCTCGAAGTCTCAGCTATAACAGAAAGTAGGTTGTTTTGTGCTCCACGAGCGCTGAAATTTGTTTATTGTGCGAGATACGGCTAAAAGTCTGTTGGCCTTGACACCCTCCAACTAGCTTACACTTTTTTTTAACAGAGGCGGGCAACATTAAAGTTCTTTTGTTTTAAAAAAACATTTCATTTATATCAATCTAGCCAAAAGAAAGCATAGATAAACTTTCAATTTCTGAAAAGGGAATTGGCCACGCGAAAGGATATTGAATCGAGTGAATTATCTCGATCTACGTCACAAATGACTCGACCCGGGCCTTTCAGTTCACGGTCTTTTTCCGAAGGTTGATCAATACCACAATATTACAGATTTGAGTTACCCGCGCGAACGCGCGTTTTATAATATGGTCCATATGAACCCCATACTATTTGGAAGATAAAAACAAAGAATCGACCAAATCTATCAACCCTGGAAGGTTATATGGACTTTAAAGAAATCTTACATGCATTATCAGCAATAAGTGCTTCTGTATTCTTACGCAATGTGTAGTTCCAAAAAATATCCATACCCCCTATTGAGGGGGCCGGTAGGAGGTATGACCCCCCACCCCTCTGGAATTTCCAGCCCCTGGAAAAAGATGGACACAGTAACTGTTAAGGAAAAAGGGCATTACCCCCCCCACTCCCCTCTGGGAAATGGCTGGGAGTCTGAACCCCCCACACCCCCACCGGAATTTCCAATCCCCTCAATGTGTGTGTGTGTGTGGGGGGGGGGGGGGGGGGGGGGAGGGGAAGGACATTTTCTGGAACTACACAATTTTAAAATTTTTAGACGACCTTTTTCTTAGTTTGGCTCTAAGGTTTAGTAACTCGAAACCTCTCACAAACTTATCTTACAATAGGTACATAGTTAATGAGTGTTATCAAAACAAATCCTCTACGTCGATTCATATTTCAGTTCACTTTATGATCTACCAGTTCTTAAATATCGGACATAATATATTTAAAATAACTTCTATACTATATATTCCTTTGTTGCTATGTAATATTATAATTTAATAATCTTTTGATATTGTCCCTACCTTAGATATGCATGTTAGGAGGACTTCAAATCTACAATTCGTCATTTGCAAAACGAGGGGGGACTGGGCTCGACCGCCTATCGAGAGGGATAATGGGATAGTTTTTACTGGATGGGGAACAAAGAAAAAACACAGTGTCTGGTCATATGGTGTGGGCCTCCCTGAAACAGCTTTTCGCTATTTTGTAATGTTTCGAGCCTCACGTCAACATAAGGTACAAAACAAAGGAATCAACCAAGGGAACATGTCTGACTTTTTAGCAAAAATATCCCATAATACCCTTCACGTGACATCTGGACCCAGTTCCCCACTCATTCTGCAAATGGTGAGAAGACGGTCCTTCCCTTTGCTTATTTCAAATGCTTTGATAATTACTATTGGAACTCCTGTGGTGTACTAGGGAAGGAGCCTGGGCACTATTCCGTTATCCCAACCGTTTCCTGTATGCAACTGTTTTGCAACAAGTTTGAATACTTTATCAAAAGAAATAAATTCCCAAATCCCCTCAATGTTTGTGACAATCAAGTGCCAGTAACAAGTCCACTTTTCATGTCACTGAACCCGAACGTCATGTCCATCAGCGCCATCAATCATAAAATACCAGCCAATCAGAGTGAACGTCATTGCTTGACGCGCTTGACTGGGCACAAAGTTAAAATACGCGCAAGCGGCCAGCATTTACGGCCAAAATGTACTTTTTGCTTAAAATGTTTCCAAGACAGTCATGCACGGATACTTCGAGAACCGACAACAAGAACTGCCATCAATGTAAGCTAAACTTGAATATAGTTTGGAAACCATTCATTTCCTTAAGGCGTCATATTTGTCAATTTTTCCGTACATGCCATACATCTCAAGTTCCAGATTTCTTGCACAAACGCTTGAATAATCTTTCAAGCGATTTCGACCACTTCTCCTCCCGTAGAAAACAAGTCATTACAGCGCCTTTGCCCGGCACAACATCCCCAGCAATCCAGTACACCTTGTTCTTCCTCTTTTTCCAATTGCACCCCTTGGGAATTCGAATTGAAGCCTTGTAACTTGGGTTCGCTGCTGAGGTTTTCATAAACACCTTCCGGTTTTGTTTTAATAAGAATTTGCTGACAACTGTTGCTTGGGTATCTTCAGAATCCGATACCGCAAACGTGGACTCGATGTTCCCTTTGACAACTAAAATCAATGAAAAATAAATACTATTAGGTAAACCTTTGAAGTATATAGTAAGACCTCTTGTATATAGTAAGATCTTGCGAGTACGGATACCTCGATCTCCTCACTGGCTGACTGACCGACCGACTATCCCCCCACCTTCCCACAGACCCACCCACCCCGGCTTTAATTCACTACTAAGTTGAACATCTCATTTGCATAGGGTTTCATAGCCTACGAAACCTCGCGCAGCTCGGATAGACGGGCTTTACATAAAAAGACCCCTTTTTAGTGGTAGCGGGTGTGTGTGGGGGGGGGGGGGGGGGGGGGGGAGAATATGGGAGAACACCCTGACTTAGAATCTCTCATACCGACATCACGTGACTAGACCCAACTCACCAAAGTCGCTCTTGCAGACGATGTCCATCATCCTGGCGAGGTCGCATGGCTTGCATCCCCGGGGCGTCCGATGCCCACTCTTCCTCAGTGGATGCACGGTATACTTTAGCCTCATGGTGGTCGCATCTTTGTTCTCAGACTCAATATATAATGCGGAATGTTCCTTTACGGACTTAATGCAAATTTTCCTCTTAGCCTCGTTCCCAGGCGACTGTAAGAGCTTCATGCTCTCGAGGCCCTCGCTTGAGATTCGAACATCCGGGCTCTTGGAAACAAAACACAGGCGAAATGGGCCCTTGATGTCACGTGGGTGGAAAACGGCGCGCACACCTCCGTAGGGATGGCGCCAAATAAGCTCACCCGCTGAACAGCCTGCTTGCACGTTCAACACGTATGGCTTGTCCTCAGGTCTGAACCCCCTACAGACAAAACAAAGTTTGGTATACCTGTGGTTTGTTTACGGAGTTGAAACAGGGTTAGTTCATATTTATGAAGCAACTGGCGACGGGTGACTTCTTGAACACGGTTTAAAGAATAAGGCTACAGGAAATCTCCATATAAAGGACACTTTATTCTGTAGTCAGCGTCTACAAATAAAATAACCTTCATAAAACAAACAAAAAACAAACGGTTTCCGATCCTGAGTGTCCGTCATGTGTTTGCTGTATTTTAACCCATCATACCGTATTTATTTTGGTTTCTTGGATATTTAAATGCTTTATTTCACGCCATATTGCAAATAAAAATCACGAAAAGTTACGTAAATCTACCTAAATTACGTTAATCTTTAAAAAAAGCATACCATACGTTAAAAAGAAAACCTATTTAAAATTGAGCAGGGAAGAAATCTCATAATTTTATCGCTACTAATTATTTTTCTTCGTTATTGTAGACGCAGCAGGAGTGGAAGAAAAACTTCATTTAATAATACCGCTACTTTATCATGCACCTAAACCCCCTTCTGCTATATATAACAAAGGTGGCTAATGGAGGAGAAATCAAAAGAAAGTTGTCTCGACATGACGTCGAATTGATGACTTAGTAAAGTTAAACGCAGACGTGTTTACAACCTCACGAACACATGTGCTTCAATCGCAGCTTTTTTATCGAATTTTCCGCACCTTGGAGAACTTGCAAAAAAGAGCGCGCGACGGAAAACTCAATTTCCGCAACTCCCAGCAAGACAATCTAAACCCAACTGTGATAATTCCTAGGGAAATATAACTCGGTGATAATTGTTTTTAAGGACAAGCGTTCAATAACAAAAACCTTGCTCAATTATTTATTTTAAAATCAAACATTCTTTGCAGGGAGTTAGAATCACTTTGGTAATTCACTAGAACGTCTAATAAAAAATCAGAGAAAGAGAATGTCTGTTTAAACAAGAGAAATCATCGAAATTTGATTTATGATGGCGGCTGGCTCCAAGGATCGTTTAACCGTAACACAATTTATACAAAATGTCAAAAAATTAAGTCATTTCATGGCTCCGGGGTCCAGTTGCTACGTTGAGGCAGAGGTGAAAATATCAAGCGGATATATTCCCTCAAATAAAGCAAACAGTTCCAAGATAAAAACTGGAATTGTAAACAAGACTATGTTATTGTCAATCAAAAAGCTTAAAGATGGGGCTGCCAGATAAAATCCGCCGAACATTTCCAAAAATAACAAAACAATACAAAATTAGCCTCTCAAGAATGCAAAAAATTTAAACATTTGCGACATTCTCGGCCAAGACTATTTCCAAAAAATAAGCATGTCAAACAAGTTTAAATTACTTCCTCGGAAACTCCGAATATATTCAAACGGTTCTTACGGCAATAGGCAACTAATTGCCTAAAGCATTTTCAGTTAAGCGTTCACCATTTATTAAGTTACTTGGAGAGCCGGCGAGAAAATACCACGAGGTATTTTCTACAACGTGCGACTACAACACTACACAGAATTCTACAAAGAATCAAAACTAGCAGGGGCCCTGATATACGAACCTCAAACCAACCTTAGTGCAGTTTCTTATTGTTTCTTGCCTGCTTGACACAAAGAAAGCGCGCGTAGACAAAAGCGACACACACGTGCCTCGGATACTGACTCTACAGCACGAAACACATGTACAGTTGACGCAAAACAAAACAACACAAGGAATAAATTCAATAGAGTAAGCCTTTGCTGCCTTTAACCCGGTGAAAAATGAAAAATGATGACAAGATTTTGCTTTGTAAAAGATTGTAGCGAACGATAAGCATGAATGTGCACGAATTCGTATTTTTAGATCATTTGACGAATCTAGCGTACTAAATGAAGGTAGAAACTCTTTTAAAATTACACTTGTATCCATGAAATTTGATCCTTTCGAGCAGAGGTGAGCTTAGGATGTGTCTTTTGGGTCGTGTTCACTTATGTGTTGTGTACCATTAAGTGTTTGTCATATTTCGCGGTTGTTGTACACTAAACACACAGCTTACAAAGAAAAGAAACCATCCGCGAAGGACATCACAAAGCGAAATACGTTAGAACTGTGCGCCTGGGTTTATAAAATCACCAAAACCACACACTTCAAACCGAAAAGAACTCCTGAACTTTACAAGTCCCTTGAACTCGGAAATAATCGCAACCGACGACGTACAGCATGTCAATAACAGCCATCAATGAATACGCAATGGTTATTCCGCGCGAGCTAGGTAAGTTACGGTACGGTTACAGTTCAACGTACCTCCCTTCCCAGATGCAATCATCTTCAATGTCATTCCTACTCCAAGTATGCCCAAGATCAGCGAGCACGAGACATACAGTCCAAACCATCAACACTTGCAGAAGCATAGTGACAAGGAGCTCTGCAATACGCAGCGGAGCTAAGCTCGTAATGATTTCATACGGCACGAGGCACTGTTTTCGCTTCGACAGGTTAGCCAATCAGAAGCCGTGATTTGCCTCCCTTGGGATTTCTTTTGCGTAGATTCATCTGTTGGCAAACAAAGAAAGAAACGGCATTTAGAATAGAAAGCAATATCACTGGGTAGCTTAGTTTAGCATTCTAATGGTTATTAGCGAGGCACATGCGTGCTGAAGGGTGCTTGAGGGGCAAAGAGAGTTCTCGTTGTATAACTCTCAACGCCTCACTAGCCAAGCGCGTGGCGTATTAGGCTACCATGGAACCAGCTCGAAGAAGTACCCTAAATTAAATCCTAACCGTACTTTAAACTCAAATAATACCTCACCCAATAAAGGACATAAAACTAGCGGATCTTTAAGTACATGCTTGGTACGATAAAGTAAACATTTTGGTGCCGGATTTACGTTCAGCCCAACTGCCACTTTTCACGGTCATTGTTTCGACATGTGCTTCTGGTTGAATGAATGAAAAATTAACAAAAGACCTCTTGTCGCAATATCAACCAGAACGCGCATGTAATTGAACAATGTTCATTTTCAGCAATGTTGATTTTAAGTCTAAACAAATTCGTAAAAAATTCGTACAAATACCCATAATCGAAGCACATGTTTTAAGAGTTCTTTTGGAGTTAATCAAATCGGTAAGCAAATGTGAGGTGTTGTACGGGTACCTAGCGTTTTTTCTATGCCTTTTGTTGGTATCTGCACGTTGCTTGGCGCAGGAAGAAAATCATTGAAAGCGCGTCACGAAAACACGCTAGCCTTTTAGCCAAAAGGTTTATAAGTATCTACCAATAATGCATCTATAAAGCCTGCAATGCACCACCTCTTTTTATAAAACCGGTTGTAACGTTTAAACTTCTTTAGTTTGCAATAAAGAAGTTTCAATATAAAGACGGAAATTGGACTGAGTTAATTACCAGATTTTGAAGGGCTGTACTTATAAAAATGTATTAATCTGGTTGGAGAGCACGGCTGTTTTGGTATTTTGATTGATTTATCCTGACAAATATACAGGAAGAAAACCATATGATCGCACTCGACCTTGCCAAATTTGAAAGTGCGTGGGCAACTGATCCCAAGAGGGGTTTCCGTATGATCTAGCCTGCGAAACAGGTTCTCTAAAAGCGCCCCAGAAAAGCTCTCGGAAAAGCTGTTCTATCGCACGTAGCGCTCAGCCAAAATTCGAAAAGCGCCCCAGTTAAGCCCCCCGTTCTAATGACGTAGGAAACGTAGCGCTCGCCAAAAAATAAGCTCAGCTCCGAGATCTGCTCGAACGCGCCAGACTCGCAAGCTTGGCTTATCCGTTTTTCACGCAACTATGCTCGGCTATTCCAGCTCGGCTTACTAAGCTGGGCTATTCCAGCTCGGCTAACTAAGCTCGGCTATTCCAGCTAGGCAAACTAAGCTTGGCTATTCCAGCTCGGCTAACTAAGCTCGGCTATTCCAGCTAGGCTAAGCTAGGCTATTCCAGCTAGGCAAACTAAGCTCGGCTATTCCAGCTCGGCTTACTAAGCTTGGCTATTCCAGCTAGGCAAACTAAGCTTGGCTATTCCAGCTAGGCTAAGCTCGGCTATTCCAGCTCGGCTTACTAAGCTCGGCTATTCCAGATAGGCAAGCTAAGCTTGGCTATTCCAGCTCGGCTTACTAAGCTTGGCTATTCCAGCTCGGCTTACTAAGCTTGGCTATTCCAGCTAGGCTTACTAAGCTGGGTTTTTCCATCTTTCAAGCAACTAGAGCCTGTTGAGCAGGCTACATACGATCGCACTAGATCGCAGGGTCTTCACATAATCGTGAACGATCGCCTGAGATCATGTGAAAACTAGCCTTTACACTTTACCCAGTAAAATAGATAAATAAATTTGGGAACTGGAATAGGGACCTCAAGCAAGGACGACGACGACGGCTAGGACACAAGATCGAAAAATATGTGTGGCGATCAATTCCAATTTCATTACAATGAAATAAGCAAAAAATATAGTCAGAGACAGATAAAAATATACTAAGGACATTATTTCTACTGTAGCGAACGTAGTTAGAGGAGTTTACTGTGCAACGGTCGCGTCCTCAATTGACCGTGAAATTGGGAATTTTCACGTGGAAGTTTGGTGGAAAACGGATGAAATTGATCAGACAGAACGCATTTTCACGTGCTGCTATTCAATTCTGAATTAAATTCCATTGTTTTCTGCCGTCGTCGTCCACGTTGCCGGAGCGCAAATACACAGGCGTCGTGCGATGCTCATTTGCATAAGCCACTGTCCGGCGTCCTCGATTCCATGAGACGCCATTTTCTGCCATTTGTCATGACAACAGCCCACGCTTTGACGAAGGCGATGTTTTGCGAATTTTTATTACATTTATAACATTAGATAGTATGCTCGCCTGTTATACTTTTTAAACAAAAAAATATCATGACATTAAAGTATAAGGGTCAACTTATCTCATGTAAGCAAATCAACTTCCTAAGAAGTCTTAAAAGAATCAGATTTTGGCGATATTTTGAAAAGAATGAATCCCATGAGAAAAGTTCTAACTCACAAAATTTCACATTTTTGGTACATCCAGTCATAAGCAAAGTTAAAAGCCGAGACTCACAGCATAGCTAAAACTGTTATTTTACTTCATCTGAGTGAACTCTGAGCACATATTTCCACCTGGTTTTAAAACTATTAAACGATTACGAGCTTGCATGGTTTTACCGTCTCCAAGCCGCAAAGCACGCATGTAATTATATTCTATATATCTCGAAAAGGCGTGGAAATCGCTGGAAAGTTTGTATCGGACGTTTGATAAGAATTCCTTTAGGAATTTGTCTGGGAGGTCTGATTTCCGTAGCACCCTTTATTAACATCAATAAGTCCTTAAATAGCAAAGAGATGCAACAACAGCCAAAAAATATGTTTGCTTCTAAAAACATTTTTGGTACACCTAGTCATAGACTCGTTTTATGAAAATCATGTACAATATATAAATCTCCAACTAATAAACTATCAGTGTGTGAAAGATGGGCTCCAGATCCTAACGCGTTAAAAAATAGGAGAATAAATTCAAAAGTGTGTCATTTACTCAGTCTCGACTAAATCTTTGTTCTAGCCGTAGAAGCGTGCGTAAATAGCAAAAGAATGAAATGAACAAGTGACCGTGCATTCCAGCATGGCAACTGCGTTAAAAATAAACTTCCCTATTTTTTCTCCAAAATTTTGTTTATTTGGACTTAATAAGATTTTGTTATTATGCGTGAACATTACTCTTTAGGATGAGGCACAATTTAGAAAATGAAAACGATTAAAACGCTCAAAATATAATTTTATTCACGTAATAGAGATTTTATGCTAATAAGTCGAGCATGATTTTTATTGTAAATTTCCCTTCGCATTATCATGGGGGCAAGACACTGGGAGAGAGGGTAGAAAATCAGCGAAAGATACCTCTTTTAAAAGCCTCTTTGAAGCTAGAAACATAACTTTTGGTACTCCGCCTGAAGAAGGAAAATGTCATTTATATGATAGTGTAGGCTGTTTCATTTATGAAAGTTGTTTTACCAGCTTTTAAGCAAAGCGATTCAATCGAATCAAAATGTAAACATATGACCAATGATTGATATTAAAAAAAAAATACTTGCAAAATAGGTTCTCTATGACAAGAGTCATCAAACTGTCATGTGACCCATAGTCCCTAATTTGTCAGGTTAAAGCGGTTAAAATCGAGAGTCCTCTTTAAAAAAAAAAAGAATTTAAACCACGCAGTGCATGTTGCAGTGCTCCAAAAAAGTTAGTGAAAAAAGTTAGAAGACCCATTTTTAGCTATGGCTGCAAATCAGACAGCCTTTGTTACAACCATATGCTAGCTCAAAGGTAAACACCCGTGAGCCAACTGAGAGGTCATAAAAGACAATAAATTTTATAATTTGAAATAGAAGCTTTAAACGACAAGAAAGGCGTAATGTACCATTGAAATTGTTGTGTGTTGTTGTGAACAATAATGCGATACATTTTAGTGAAGGAAAGAACCAAATACGTCCGATCTTCAAGATTTCTAAGAAATGATCATGTTAATGTGAATGATTTACAAAGTTTGGCGATCAGCTTAGAAACTTTGAGTAACACAACCTTCTAACTCAAACCCCCAAATGCACTGTTCGGTCGCATTTCTCCTCAGAAGCTCTCTTCCACTATATCTATATTTTTAGTGCGTTTCCTGAAAAATATTTAAAAGAATTCGGCTATAAAAGTTGCTCACGTTAAATTTTGAAATGTTTCAAAGTGTGTGCTCAAGTACAGGCTTGGGTTTATTATCATTGAGTTAGGTAGAAATCTTGGTAAGTTATCTCATCCCTGTGAAACGATGACTTAAAATGGCGTCGCATGGAATCGAGGACGCCATTTGTTCCGTAGACTGTAGGTCCATGGAGGGGATCGTAGTCATTATTAAGAGAAAAGGGGGGACTTTTTTTACAAAAAAAAGTATTATTTCATAAAATTGGGAATGTTGTAAACATTCTTGTAAACAAAAATTCTACAGCTTTAGGGAGAAACCTGGATTTGTATTTTATTTACGCTTATTTGTCTATTTACTTGATACCCATGAAGCACTGCGGGTTACGATTATCCGAGTGCAATAGGCCGCGTATACACCTATTTCAATTAATGTTGACTATAAGAAAATGGAAAATGGCAAATGCCTTACACTACTGGTTAAAGAATACAAGTCTTGTATCTGTTTATGGCATTCAGTGAGGCTATCTAGGTTTCCAGTGATGCCCATGTATTGAATGCTGTTATTTTTAACACCAGAAAACAACATTGTTTGTCAAAACTTTGTTCCATTTTCCATTCTATTATTGTCAACATTAATTGAAATAGGTGTACACTAAAATTACGTTCTTATGATAAAAAACTTGTAATCTACTACCCACGCATGCGCAAAAGAACGCAGCGCACTCCACGGCAGACTACTGGTCTCAACCGAGACATTAGGAAAACTTTTGGTTTCTGTACGATCGCACTCTGGTCGCACACATGTCGTAGGGTGTATTGTGAGTTTTTTTTTTATTTTTTTTTTTTGGGGGGGGGGTTGATTTACTTGCTCGGCGAAATCTACACTAGCGTCACACGGCGAAAACTGTGACACAGTGAAAACGCTATCGGCGAAGCCGTGAAGCCAATGCACAACGACTTGGTATTAGCCCCTTGCGGAAATGATAACAGCTCTAATCTCATTCCAAGGGAGCACGGAGAACTCATGAGCACTCGGAAAATCCCGGGAATGGCAAACAAGGAGACATAAAACGACACAGAACTAATAAATGCAAAATTGTTTGCTTATTAAAAGAGTCAACTGGTCAAAACAATCGTAAAACGTCACATTTTTAAAGAAAACAAGATGACGTTTTGATAAGCAGAGTACTTCCGGTTGAAAAAAAGCATAAACTTCTCGAGATATTATTTGGAATTACTTTCTTTTGTAATTCTAATCATTACTCGCTTTTTCATACAATACAGATTTTTTTATCATTATTTCAAGGGGATTATTCGATCAGGGTTCAGAGCGTTAAGAAACCATGTTGTCCATTCAAGGTGGGGGGGCAAAGCGAGGGAGAAGTTGTGAAAAAACGTAAAAAAAACGGTATGTTTTGCTCTATTGTGTGTTTAGTTTTTGTAAGACCATAAAATTCAGGGTGCTTTTTCTCAGAGGATTTCAGACAATCACAAAATACAACTAACACCAACAATGCAATGGTTTTCAAGTCAGCCAATCGAGAGATAGGACAAGAAAATGGGTGACATCGCAACCTTTAGCAATGAAGAAACTCGTTTTTCGCACTCAACAGTGAAAAATAGAATAGGTATGTACGGTGAAAGTTGACGTGAAAATTGACCAACTAATGCAAACTAGATGAGGTCACGCACCGTGAATCCTTGTGAAAGACGGCTGAATATCGAGCGATTTGGTAAACGCTTCTACAAGGTCGTGAGAAAGGTCAACTATTTGAGAGGTCAACCGCTGAAAAGCTCTCGATAACGGAATAAACAGTCCAATAGATAAGATTGCGATAGATCTACAAACCGAAAACGATGTTTAGACTCGTGCAGTGATGGGGTCTTGAAATACAATATGAAACCTTACCCCTGTTGGATTGCTGTGTCGGTACACTTCAACCAACAAGACACAAATGGAAAATCCATTAGTGGAAATATACTTTTGGAAAATAGTCTTTTCATCATAGCAAAAACTTCTGATAGTTTTTAGAACGGTTTCTTTCAGGCTGTTAGTTTTTAGTGGTATTTTAAAGTGCCTCTTGAAGGATGTTTGCAGAAATTCTTCTAAGACGTCATTTAGTATTTGTCCACCCTCTTGATTATAGAAACCAATTCAAGCTCCGGGCGATAGATGTTAAAAATCTATTGCGCTAAAAGAAGTTAAAAGAATACCATGATAATTCCTTACGCTGTTGATCATTCCACAAGCAATGGCATAAAATATTTCAAGGTAATTTCAGTTTCGACTATGTAAACAAACAGTGACAAAACATTCTTGGCAAATAAAAATGAGCAAACAATTTAGAGATCGCATTAACCGGAAAGCAATTTCCTAACTGCAATAATAAAAGAACACTTTTTTCAATTAGTAAATTGATGGTTAAAGCCTTCTAAAAACAAAAGGCATTTTCTCACCAAACGTCACACAACTGTGAAATGGCATTCCAAAAGACCCCAGGTAGATTCTCACGAGGCTTTAGAAGCTCAAAATCTTCAGTAAACCTGTACCTGATCATGAATATCTCCCTTTGACATTCTTAGAACGAAGCCATCCCTTCCCAGATAGCTGAGTCTGAGGGCATCACGAAACAGCGGGGGAAAATAACTTTGACACAAACGATCATAGAAACCCAGAATTTTTTTAAGGCACTTACTATATTTGCCGCCATGGTGAAAAAAAACCCCAGTAAATTGCTTTAAAACATGAAATGAAATGCCCCATTTAAAAATAAAAAGTAAATGAGAACCGCTTTTCACACACAGATTAACAAGGATACACTTATCAAGATTCGAACAAGATCTGACGGCCAACCACGCAGAGATTTGATGGAATTGGTCTAATTACTTCAACGATGAAAACACATAATTGCTATTAGTAGCACAATGTTTCAACAGCAATACAAGATAAAATTCCGAGGGAACACCGACCACGATCTGCAAAAACCTAAAAACGCAGGCAACAAACTGTAAGCGCAATTAATAACGAAAAACATGATAACATGAATTCATGACGAACTTGTTCCTAATGCCCTGGAGAACTTTTTTGTTAGGATATGGTGATTTAAAGCACCATAAACGATAAAAGAATTTGGAGAAAGATGGGCAAAAATTTTCGTTTTGGCCAGTGTGACGAGTGGAGAAAATGCCTTCAAAGTACTCCCCCAGTAAAGGTTCTTTTATTACATCTTAATTTGATGGTCGAGTTAACTTACATATACATCGCAGAAATGTTATCCTACGAAATTATGAATTATATAAAAACAATAAAAAATGTTGGGTTAAAATTCTAATAAGACTAATAGTTTCAAAAATGCTAAGCCGTACTTACGGAAGATGCGAGAGACTTTAGGGACGTGTGATAGCTGATTGTCGCCGCGTGAGAGAAAATACATGCGCGCTTTCCACGACCAATATACAGCAAGTTCTAGCGGCCGCGTACGTAACGAATATCAATTGATGAATTGGTAATCACTACATCTATTATCCCCAGTTAACCGAATAAACAGACCAGCTAGGTCGTCATGGATACGAGGCAGACGTGTTGAAATGCGATACTCGGAAAATGCAAACTGTGAAACAGGAAATGCAAAAATAACAAGTGAAACAAGAGGATTCAGTACGCAAACAACGACGGTGCTAGAAGTTTTAACAACTGCTACAAAACAACAACAACAGTTACAGCATTGGTCTAAACAAACACTTCACAACAACACAAACATTAAAGAAAAACAGAACGAAATCCTTTAAAACATATTTCATTGAGGTTATTTTTGGTTTACATGAGTAATTCACAAGGCAAAAATATATGCTATCCGTGTAAAATCTTCCCTAGGTGGAAGAGAAATGAGGAAAAGGGTATTGTTTTGATTAACAATACTTGTTTGGAATTATCTCAGATATTCGTGGTACGTTGCGTAACTTGGCATTGTTCTTCGGTTGGAGGGTAAAATTCTGGCGTAACCTTAAGAGAGCCTCTATCAGCCGCTATTTTGTCATCCTAGCAGAGTACCATGTGTGAGAAAGCATACATTACCATCGGCTGATTTGGGGGAGCTGAAGCGATTTTTTTCGATAGGATTTGGTAAAAAAAGCATGAAATCTTATTTTCATTGGGTTATTTTGAGATTTATTCTAATAATCTATCTTTCGCTGTTGGTTTAAAACAATAGCAAAGGCGTGGCTGACAAGAGCAATACTGTCAACTACTTGCAATAAATGCGAGAGCGTTCTAGCGCATGCCCTGTGAAGACATTAGATCTTTTTCTGAGGTGAATCATGGTGTTCAACCTTCTTGTTCTTTTTGAGGAAAGGTTCGTGGAATACTTCGAACAGTCTCTTCGCCTGAAATGGGAAAAAGTGACTCATCACCTCTTTTCTCCAGATGTTCCATACACGCGTTTGATCATTCGTTAGAAAAAAAGGCTTTCAGATACAAGATTCAGTCGTTTATACGCTACCCATGAGCCACCGCGGGTTACGACACATGGGTTCTCGAGTGCAACCTTATTAGAAATAGGTGTATACATTCAAATACACACCAAGATGACCAAGGGAACCATAATAGATCCATGCGGGATTCCTTCATTTTTCCTTGACATCTATATTTCATCTTACGGCAATTTGTTGACTGAACACTGGCCAATGGATGTTGAAACGTTAAAGAAAGGCTCCCGTACAATACCAAGTGACTCAAAGCGTCCATTTCCATCGGGTTAATTCAAGCGAGTAACAAAGATACTTTCAATCAAATATTGTCATTACTGTCGAATCCGTTGTATTGCGACGCCGCATTTTCAAAACATCGATTTGTTTTTGTCTTTTTGGATTTTCTGTTCCGCCAGTCAAATTATTCTAAGCCAATCAGATTCTTGACATCTCTCGCCTTGTGCAGTTGCCTGGCTTTCTGTCGCGACACTGTCTGGTTTTCGTCCAGATTGGCTCAGAATGGTTTTACTGACGGAACAGAAAACCAAAACAAATCGTGTTTGGAAAACGCGGGTCGCGATACAACGGATTCGACAGTAAAATAACAGAATTCATTTGTGGGGTATTTTGAAGTTTGTTTTTTCAGGGTAGGGCTTCAATAGGGGACTTGCGCTAAGGGATCACGTGAATTTTTGGGTGGCAATTTCAGGCCAAAATAAACACCGAAATTACTGCGCCGCCACGTCAGAGAACGACAACAAAAATTAAAACTTTAAATGAAAATAAACCCTTTCCCGGAAAAAATACTTTTGGCTTTATTACTCTTAGCGCAAGTCTCCTATTAGGAGCAATGGATATTCACCTTGAGTGGCCCAAAGCCAGGAAGAAAAGCCAAGTCGTCTTTCGGGGTGTTAGCAATATCAGAAAGTGACTAAAAAAAAAAAATAAATCATTGCGTTTATTAATCATGGGCGTTTATTTGCGCCCATCGCTTATTGTCTTCTCACAATTCCAATTGATGACGCACGTTCGTTTATTATTTATGCGCATTGCTTATTGTCTTCTCACAATTACAATTGATAACGCGCGTTCGTTTATTATTTATGCGCATTGCTTATTGTCTTCTCACAATTCCAATTGATAACGCGCGTTCGTTAATTATTTATGCGCATTGCTTATTGTCTTCTCACAATTCCAATTGATAACGCGCGTTCGTTTATTATTTATGCGCATTGCTTATTGTTTTCTCACAATTCCAATTGATAACGCGCGTTCGTTTATTATTTATGCGCATTGCTCATTGTTTTCTCACAATTCCTATTGATAACGCGCGTTCGTTTATTATTTACGCGTATTGCTCATTGTTTTCTCACAATTCCAATTGATGACGCGCGTTCGTTTATTATTTATGCGCATTGCTTATTGTCTTCTCACAATTCCAATTGATAACGCGCGTTCGTTTATTATTTATGCGCATTGCTTATTGTTTTCTCACAATTACAATTGATAACGCGCGTTCGTTAATTATTTATGCGCATTGCTTATTGTTTTCTCATAATTCCTATTGATGACGCGCGTTTGTTTATTATTTGCGTGTATTGCTCATTGTTTTCTCATAATTCCAACTGATGACCCGCGTTCGTTTATTATTTGCGCGCATCACTCATTGTTTTCTCACAAATGAAATTGATGACGCGCGTTCGTTTATTATTTGCGCGCATTTCTCATTGTTTTCTAACAATTCCTATTGATGACGCACGTTCGTTTATTATTTATGCGCATTGCTTATTGTTTTCTCACAATTCCAATTGATGACACACGTTCGTTTATTATTTATGCGCATTGCTTATTGTTTTCTCACAATTCTTATTGATGACGCACGTTCGTTTATTTGCGCGTATTGCTCATTGTTTTCTCACAAATCAATTGATGACGTGCGTTCGTTTATTATTTGCGCGCATTGCTCATTGCTTTCTCACAATTCTTATTGATGACGCACGTTCGTTTATTTGCGCGCATTGTCCATTGTTTTCTCACAATTCCAATTGATGACACACGTTCGTTTATTTGAGCGCATCATTCATTGATTTCACACAATTCCAACTGATGACGCGCATTCTTTCATCACTTGTGCGCATCATTCATTGATTTCACACAATTCCAACTGATGACGCGCATTCTTTCATCATTTGTACGCATTGCTCATTGTTTTCTCACAATTCCAATTGATGACGCACGTTCGTTTATTTGCGCGCATTGTCCATTGTTTTCTCACAATTCCAATTGATGACGCACGTTCGTTTATTTGCGCGCATCATTCATTGATTTCACACAATTCCAACTGATGACGCGCATTCTTTCATCATTTGTGCGCATGGCTTATTGTTTTCTCACAAATCAATTGATGACGCGCGTTCGTTTATCATTTGTGCTTTTTGCTCATTGTTTTCTCAAAATTCCAATTGATGACGCACGTTCGTTTATTATTTGCGCGCATTGCTCATTGTTTTCTCACAATTCCAATTGATAACGCGCGTTCGTTTATTATTTGCGCGTATTGTTCATTGTTTCCTCACAATTCCAATTGATGACGCACGTTCGTTTATTTGCGCGTATTGCTCATTGTTTTCTCACAAATCAATTGATGACGTGCGATCGTTTATCATTTGCGCGCATTGCTTATTGTTTTCTCACAATTCCAATTGATAACGCTCGTTCGTTTATTATTTATGCGCATTGCTTATTGTTTTCTAACAATTCCTATTGATGACGCGCGTTCGTTTATTATTTGCGCGTATTGCTCATTGTTTTCTCACAATTCCAATTGATGACGCACGTTCGTTTATTATTTGCGCGTATTGCTCATTGTTTTCTCACAATTCCAACTGATGACCCGCGTTCGTTTATTATTTGCGCGCATTGCTTATTGTTTTCTCACAATTCCAATTGATAACGCGCGTTCGTTTATTTGCGCGCATTGCTTATTGTTTTCTCATAATTCCTATTGATGACGCGCGTTCGTTTATTATTTGCGTGTATTGCTCATTGTTTTCTCATAATTCCAACTGATGACCCGCGTTCGTTTATTATTTGCGCGCATCACTCATTGTTTTCTCACAAATGAAATTTATGACGCGCGTTCGTTTATTATTTGCGCGCATTTCTCATTGTTTTCTAACAATTCCTATTGATGACGCACGTTCGTTTATTATTTATGCGCATTGCTTATTGTTTTCTCACAATTCCAATTGATGACACACGTTCGTTTATTATTTATGCGCATTGCTTATTGTTTTCTCACAATTCTTATTGATGACGCACGTTCGTTTATTTGCGCGTATTGCTCATTGTTTTCTCACAAATCAATTGATGACGTGCGTTCGTTTATTATTTGCGCGCATTGCTCATTGCTTTCTCACAATTCTTATTGATGACGCACGTTCGTTTATTTGCGCGCATTGTCCATTGTTTTCTCACAATTCCAATTGATGACACACGTTCGTTTATTTGCGCGCATCATTCATTGATTTCACACAATTCCAACTGATGACGCGCATTCTTTCATCATTTGTGCGCATCATTCATTGATTTCACACAATTCCAACTGATGACGCGCATTCTTTCATCATTTGTACGCATTGCTCATTGTTTTCTCACAATTCCAATTGATGACGCACGTTCGTTTATTTGCGCGCATTGTCCATTGTTTTCTCACAATTCCAATTGATGACGCACGTTCGTTTATTTGCGCGCATCATTCATTGATTTCACACAATTCCAACTGATGACGCGCATTCTTTCATCATTTGTGCGCATGGCTTATTGTTTTCTCACAAATCAATTGATGACGCGCGTTCGTTTATCATTTGTGCTTTTTGCTCATTGTTTTCTCAAAATTCCAATTGATGACGCACGTTCGTTTATTATTTGCGCGCATTGCTCATTGTTTTCTCACAATTCCAATTGATAACGCGCGTTCGTTTATTATTTGCGCGTATTGTTCATTGTTTCCTCACAATTCCAATTGATGACGCACGTTCGTTTATTTGCGCGTATTGCTCATTGTTTTCTCACAAATCAATTGATGACGTGCGATCGTTTATCATTTGCGCGCATTGCTTATTGTTTTCTCACAATTCCAATTGATAACGCTCGTTCGTTTATTATTTATGCGCATTGCTTATTGTTTTCTAACAATTCCTATTGATGACGCGCGTTCGTTTATTATTTGCGCGTATTGCTCATTGTTTTCTCACAATTCCAATTGATGACGCACGTTCGTTTATTATTTGCGCGTATTGCTCATTGTTTTCTCACAATTCCAACTGATGACCCGCGTTCGTTTATTATTTGCGCGCATTGCTTATTGTTTTCTCACAATTCCAATTGATAACGCGCGTTCGTTTATTTGCGCGCATTGCTTATTGTTTTCTCATAATTCCTATTGATGACGCGCGTTTGTTTATTATTTGCGTGTATTGCTCATTGTTTTCTCATAATTCCAACTGATGACCCGCGTTCGTTTATTATTTGCGCGCATCACTCATTGTTTTCTCACAAATGAAATTGATGACGCGCGTTCGTTTATTATTTGCGCGCATTTCTCATTGTTTTCTAACAATTCCTATTGATGACGCACGTTCGTTTATTATTTATGCGCATTGCTTATTGTTTTCTCACAATTCCAATTGATGACACACGTTCGTTTATTATTTATGCGCATTGCTTATTGTTTTCTCACAATTCTTATTGATGACGCACGTTCGTTTATTTGCGCGTATTGCTCATTGTTTTCTCACAAATCAATTGATGACGTGCGTTCGTTTATTATTTGCGCGCATTGCTCATTGCTTTCTCACAATTCTTATTGATGACGCACGTTCGTTTATTTGCGCGCATTGTCCATTGTTTTCTCACAATTCCAATTGATGACACACGTTCGTTTATTTGCGCGCATCATTCATTGATTTCACACAATTCCAACTGATGACGCGCATTCTTTCATCATTTGTGCGCATTGCTCATTGTTTTCTCACAATTCAAATTGATGACGCGCGTTCGTTTATTATTTGCGAGCTTTGCTCATTGTTTTCTCACAATTCCAATTGATGACGCACGTTCGTTTATTATTTGCGCGCATTGCTCATTGTTTTCTCACAATTCCAATTGATGACGCACGTTCGTTTATTTGCGCGCATCATTCATTGATTTCACACAATTCCAACTGATGATCCGCGTTCGTTTATTATTTGCGCGCATCACTCATTGTTTTCTCACAATTCCAATTGATGACGCGCGTTCGTTTATTTGCGCGCATCATTCATTGATTTCACACAAATCCAATTGATGACGCGCGTTTGTTTATCATTCTGGTGCATCGTATTTTAATTGAGGACGCATATTCGTTTAACATTTACGCTTACATTTATCGCTCATTGTTTTCTTACGTTTCGATATGATGGCACGCCTTCGCCTAACATTTTAGGCTTCCTTTGACGCCCTTTAAAGACCTACGTTAAAATCTCCGTTTAATGACAGAATCATGTTGAGTCATTCGGAATAATTACCTACCCCAAATGTGGAGCTAGCCGTTATCACGTCGGTCTTGTTCACCCCTTTCACTGTTGTTAAACAGTCTTGAAGCTGAAACGGATGACGAAATTGTATTAGGCATTTGAACAGCTAAATTCTATCACATATTACATCTTTCCGTCGGATTTTTCTTTTTCGCATATAAAGGTAAGACATTGAGTTGTGGCTACAAACATTCTCAAGGAATTTAGGCAAACAAGGTGCGTGTAGTTTGAGTGTATGAATCTAAATACACTCAAACTACAAGCGAAAAACGCACGGAATTCGCGCACAAAATGCTTAGTTTCTTCCAGGCTGCACTGTAAGCAATAAGTGAGCTACTCATCTGGTTTCAAATTCAGACAGCCCAATCAATGCATTATTGGCGACTTGGGTAATGGTCTCTTACTGCCACAAACAAATTTAGATAAATTCCAACAAAATATTGAGTAACTTCCATCAGTGGTGCTCACCCTTGTCAAGTAATCCCCGTCCGTCTGACCCTGCAGTGCATCCACTGGCTTGTTCTCATAAACTTTATAGGTCTCCAGGTACCTCCCAGCTTCTTCAGAACTGAAATTGAGACAGAAAATAAAGAATAAGCGACTTGCACTAACAGATTATGTGGTGTAAAACTTGTGCACGCTCAAGCATTCAGCAGCAAAATATCAAAAACGAAAAGCAACTTTTTCAGTTCTTAAGAATAAGCCAGAAAGTTTCTTGGAAAGAAAGGGCTTTTTGTTGTTGTTCTCTGGTGTGACAGGCGCAGTCTTTCTGTGTTAGTTTTGGCTTGTATTTGCCACTTAAAAAGTCACATGGTCAGTGAGTGCTAGTTGCCCATTGACCATAGAAGCATGGACGCGATCAGGGTGAGTTATAGTACATCACCATGCCCTGGACCTACAGTATAAATGTGTATAACTCTGAACGATCTATCCCCTGATTTGGTAGACTACAAGATGGAGGTGTAGCAAATCACAAGTCTCATGCATGTCTCATGCAGTCTCATGTTGTCTCAAGCATAATGCGCATGATGATTATAGGTCTTTCAAACATGCTCTTGCCTATGTATCAAAACAGGGGCATAGAAGAGGGGAATCCTAGAAACTTAAATGACAGCCCTTCTGAGTAAGCCCAGGGCTACAACTACAAGGATATCATAGTCAAAATTCCATCTACCAAACTCAAAGTGTGTGGTGTGGTGTCAAAGTCTATGAATTGAAGCGAAATTTGATACCTCTCGTTCTTCCTCTATAATACCATCTTTTAATACCACGGTTTAGAGAAAAAGACATATTTACAGGTAAACCTTCACAAAAACTAGAATAATAGCCATACTGAGTTAACACAGGGCTAAAAAATAAGAGAAAAGTAACATAAATGATAAGTGTATACTTATGGTTGCTCCTCCTGCCCACAAAATACACATTGGATAAGCTATTTCATAAATAGCCTCTCTACACACTTACCTCCAAGCCATCATGAGGGTGCAATCAGCCATAATTGCCATCTTGTTAAGCTCTCTTATCGTCTGGTGGGGGTCTTTCTGCAAAGAGTACATACGGTATCTATAAATTCTGAAATGGCTGCAAATGAGTTTCAGGTGCCCAAAAGCTCAACTTTGACAGCCTGGGTTCAGGGCAATAATCAAAATCTGTCTCAATTTTACAAGATTCTTTAAGTCACCTGACTGGTTAACACTCACCACGTCACCTGACTGGTTAACACTCACCACGTCACCTGACTGATAAACACTCACTACGTCACCTGACTGGTAAACACTCACCACATCACCTGACTTATAAACACTCACCACGTCACCTGACTGGTTAACACTCACCACGTCACCTGACTGGTAAACACTCACCACGTCACCTGACTGGTTAACACTCACCATGTCACCTGACTGGTAAACACCATGTCACCTGACTGGTTAACACTCACCATGTCACCTGACTGGTAAACACTCACCATGTCACCTGACTGGTAAACACTCACCATGTCACCTGACTGGTAGACACTCACCATGTCACCTGACTGGTAAACACTCACCATGTCACCTGGCTGGTAAACACTTACCATGTCATCTGACTGGTAAACACTCACCACGTCACCTGACTGGTTAACACTCACCATGTCACCTGACTGGTAAACACTCACCACGTAACCTGACTGGTTAACACTCACCATGTTACCTGACTGGTTAACATTACCACGTCACCTAACCGGTAAACACTCACCACATCAACAAGTACGAGGAGAATCCTTAACTCATAGCAGGACCCTAACTGGGCAAGCCTCTCGTGTATGTAGTTTGGGTTGAAGTGGTGGTAGCGAAGACTGGAGGAAGTAAAGAAAGAAATAACGATATACGCCAACAAGGTGATAATAAGATGACTGGAGCAACCTATTGTAGATGAAGCTAGGGTTGAAGTGGTGGAAGAGCAATTTGAGGGCCTGTACCTCATTTGTACTTGCTAACTAAGGGGGCAAAGGAAAGAAGAAACTTATGTGTGTGAAAAAGTGTCTTCATAATTGTGCAATTCACAAGTTGTTGATTCTTTGCAAACAACAAAACATCATGATAGCGTGCTTTCATCAATCCATGAAACAATGTGAACTAGTTAAATTGGAACTAAATATGACAGGCAAAAAATATATATAGGACAACAATAAAGCTAAGGCATAATAAAGTGTATTATACAAAAGTATACAATAACAACAACAATAAGTTATAATAAAAAATCAAAATAATAAAGAGAGCTGAAACCATAATAAAAAACAATTATGAAACCCATGATTATATGAAAACCGCTCTAGTGGATTGCCTATTATAACTTTTGCATACCTTAAGAAAAGTGCACAAGTTGTTGAGCCAAGCACGTAATCAGGGACAATGTCACTGTACTCCCAAGGGACGCATCTCACAAACTTTAAGACAGGGTTCCCTTTCTGTCTTGGGTTCACAAGTATTGTGTTTGGCTTGGGTTTTGCAGGAATTATTGTGTTGGCAACTGTGGGCTTTGCAGATCTTGAATATAGAGTAACATGTCAAAATAGTGGTGAGATAAAAGAAGGAATACAGGAGGATCTACAGTGTAGCATACATAACCTTTCTCACTATCTAAGTTCTATCTAAGTATCTTTCATTTTATTTTTCTTTTGGAGGGAAAGTTCTATGCAAGAGGTCTATAAGAAGTATGAGTACGATTTAAGATACATTCAATTGCATCTGTATGGTACTAACCATTTTCTTGTTAGGAGGGGGGGGGGGCGTGGTATAAAATACTGTAAAAGCTTGTCTTTTTTGCACACAGCTTATAATAAGCTCCTCGCTTCAATTTACTCACTCAATTGCCTTCATCTGCGCTTCTGCTTCTTCATAATGCTTCGTCTGCTTTAGGAATGCAAACGACTCTTTAAAGCTCTTTCCATTCGAAGACGATGCATCGCTTCTTTTATAGTTTTCGCGCGTTTTCTCATTTCCAGTAGGGATTTCTGGCGCGGAAATACTTTCGTTAGAAACCGAATTCAGACCACTCGTAGAGGTCGTCATTGAAGCGGTGGTAGCTCTCAAAGAGTCGGACGTAACCGGCAGAGAGTCTTGGTCTGCACTCAGCTCTTTTGTCAGTTGACTTTTTCTGATCTGTAACGCTCGAAGAAGTCGCTTTCTTGCATCGAAGTCTACCTCCTGTTTATCTAGGGCTGATTTCGTTACCGACGATTGATCCTTTTCTACTTGTTCCTCATTTGCAGTTGATGTCTTGTAGATGGCAAACGCTGTTTTAGATATTTTATTGGCTGTATTTTTTGCTTCGATTTCATCAGGATTCGGAACTGCAAATCTTTTCCGTCCGTCCGCCATTTTGAAATCCGTAATTACGAGAAAATCTGGGCACTAGTCTATTTATTCGTATAGGGGGAGGGGTGGCTAAGAGCGATTTCTCACTGCCTCTAAAACGTTGGAAAATAAGAAAATAGGATAAAAGAAACATTAATAGGTCCTTAAAAGTACTCACAAATCATAAATGCTACACATTTTCAAAGATGAGGAAATTTTGTGATTTTTAATGAGCTATATTTTCCTTCCCCCTCCCTCCTAAAGAATCATTTTTTGTCTTACTGTTGTTCGTTCACGTGACATAACAACCAAGATGGTGGAGAGAGCTGAGCAAAATGTTCCTTATTTGCTCGGTTATCTTCCAGCTTATCGCCAATGGTAAGGAATTGATCTTTATTCAAGTAAAACTTTAAATCTTTTTGTTCAATTTGGTTTCTTTATTATCAGATAAACCAGTCTTATAAAATGTCGGGTCTGTTTCTTTTTTTTGTATTTTACGTCTTACTTTACTTCTTGGGCTTCTCACAGCTTACTATGTGCTCTTTTTGCCTTCTTTCTCAGCTAATGGTGATGATACAGTGGCTGTTAAAATTGTCGAGGAGCCAGCAAATTATAGAGGCTCGTAAGTATATCTGGCAGACAAGTCCCACAGCAAAAAATATTACCCTTCATAGAATGCTTAGAATATTTAATTCTGAAAATGTTTGGTCATGATACTTGTTATTAAAAAAAATATATAATTTTTCCAATTTTCTTGTAGGAATGCATTCTCACAACAACATTATGGCTCTCATGAGAAAGTACTCACTCCACGCGTTGAGCCAATTCCATTTTCAGGTATTGTTTTTCAGAGATACCTACATTTGTAGCAGCCAGATTGTATGCATCCTCGGGAACCCAGGGCGTCACGGGGACGGGCACACAGGGAGCACGCGAGAGAAAGATGAGTGAAAGGGCAACTGCTCTGTAAAAGCTATTTCCAAAAACTGCAGCAAACTGGCACTCTGATTGGTCTCATTATAATTAAATTAAAATGAGACCAATCAGAGCGCTTGTTAATAATCAGAAAATCAGAAAGACCTCATGCATAATAAAACTTCGATTACACCTTAACTGCTAAATAACAAAGCCTACTCTGATTGGTAAAAGTCTCACAATCAGATTTTGCCTGGAGTCTGCGAAGGATTGCGCGTGCAGGGAGAAACTTGGGCATAATATCCGATCATGTCTTTGAACGCTCAGCTACATTATGATTTATGAATGCTTAGAGAACATAGAAATTTTATTGATATTGTGTTTTGTATTATTTTCAGGGCCTCTGCATCTTATTTCTTTGAATGGGAAGTGTTTTTCGCTTACAGAGTATGGGTGAGTGAGACTGAAGAGAAATAAAAGCAGCTACATTAACAACAGTTGTTTTGATTTTCAGCCATAATGTTTCAATAGATAGTTTATTGTGAATCCATTTTCTTTGTATATCCAACATTTGATTTCAATATCTTGTTACTGTATTCATGTTACATCAATGCTAAGCACCCTATGTTTAGTAGTAGTAAAAAATGACAGACATTTTTGTTCAACAGATACAAGTACGAATTTTGCCCATTCCACAATGTGACACAACGAGAGCAAAGCTCAAGATGGAATGCCTTCCATGGGATTCTAGGGTAAGATCAAAATATTCGTATATATACTTATTCATTATTTTTATTACTCAGTGTATTCCAAGGATGGGTAATAGAATTTACCATTCATCTTATTTCTGTGTGTCCCAAGGATGGACAATAGAATTTACCATTCATCTTATTTCTGTGTATTCCAAGGATGGACAATAGAATTTACCATTTATCTTATTTCTGTGTGTCCCAAGGATGGACAATAGAATTTACCATTCATCTTATTTCTGTGTATTCCAAGGATGGACAATAGAATTTACCATTTATCTTATTTCTGTGTGTCCCAAGGATTGACAATGAATTTATCATTCAACTTATTTCTGTTTGTTTAAAGGATGGACAATAGAATTTACCATTCATCTTATTTCTGTGTGTCCCAAGGATTGAAAATAGAATTTACCATTCAACTTATTTCTGTGTGTTTCAAGGATGGACAATAGAATTTACCATTCGTTTTATTTCAGTGTGTCCCAAGGATGGACAATAGAATTTACCATTCATTTTATTTCAGTGTGTTCCAGGGATGGACAATCGAAAATAACACCTTTATTAGCATGCTGATGTCTGAAGGAGATTTCTGTCCAAACAAAATGGCTAGGCGGACAGACGTAAGTCTTAACATTCAGACAGACAGAGGGACGGACAGACGGACAGCAGACATTGTTTGATGGAAGGATAGACAGAAAGAAAGGATGAATTAGCAGATAGACATACACATACACAATATACTGTGCATTTACTTGCCAAAACAAGTATTTATGGTATGTACATGCATGACGCACTATAGATAGACGGACTGACTGACTGATGAAAATAGGCAGACAGATGGGCATACAAAAAGAGATTATCAATTAGTACAGGAAGAGGGCAGGACAATTATATCGCTTAGTATTTGCAAGATTGACATTTTCAGCATCATTAGGTGTTTCTGAAGTGTGCAAGTACACCAACCCTCACATCAGTGAAGGAACCAAGCACTTGTCATTATGAGTTGGTATTAAATACACCCTTAGCCTGCCCAAGAGATGCCATGCTAGGTAAGAATGATCATTATGGTGTTAGACACCCCCTTCCAGGGGCGTAGCCAGGGGGGTGGCCTAGGGGCCCAGGCCCCCCCTCTTTTAGCAGCCAAACGCCTACTCTGGATCCAGTAAAAACAACTATGAAAATTGCACCAAATGCAAGGATATTTAGTTCAAAGCTGTCTAACCAAGACAGTTTCATGTAAAACTAAGAGCGACACCCCCGTGCTTATGAAGAGGTTCTGCACTTCTAACCACTGGGTTCGATCCCTGGGTTATGACTTTAATCGAGTTTGTGATCACCTTTGCTCAAAAAGTTTTCCTCCGGTTTTCCTCCCTCAAAGCCCAAAAAAACAATCTGGATTTAAGCTATGTTCTGTGGTCAGATCACGGGCTATAGGATAATCTGACTCCGAAATGAAGTCTAATGTCTTGCTATGAAACCGCCGCCGCCTTGTAAATGAATAACACGACCCCCAGCGGCGCGTTTTTCTCTTCCCCATTATATTTTATAATTATATTGAGGTGGTCGAGTTACTCATTCACTTCGTTTGAAAGGTTGCAAGCACGTAGGGACAGGGCTCGCTGTAGGAGTGAACAAAGGCAAATACATCCAGTCAAAGTAGGAGTACATGCTTATTCAACACTAACAAGACATTAGACCATGTCAAATTATCCTATAGCCCGTGGTCAGATATGAGTTGTCTGACGTCTGTCCGAGGTGCCTTCTGTACCTTCGACCTGACAACTTCATATCTGTGCTCTTGTAATCCAGTGTTCCAGCTGCAGTGATAATCTTCTTGAATTTATGCCCTATTCTGTTAGCTGCTTGCACCATAAAGGTTTTTATCGGCTTTGTGAATATTTTAGTGTTTCCTGCTCTGAGTGAGAAAGGGAAGTCAAGATGGCTTGAAATCGAGGAAGCATTATGGCGTGAAGAAATCACCCCCCAAGGCTATAACAGAGACAGAAGGGAGCTCTTTATGGACGAGGGTTTTATAGCGTCAGAAGATAGGGTGGTCTCACCATCAGATACTGCACAAGCGAAGAGCTTTTCTAGGAGAACTAGGGGCCAGTCTAAAGAGAGACAACGATTTCTTTCCACTGAGCAATGCACCAAGGTAATAGATGGTAATAATGATGATGGGGATGGCGGTTATGATGATTATTATTATGATGATGCTGCTGCTGGTGATGGTGATGGTGATGATGATGGTGGTGGTGATGATGATGGTGGTGATGATGATGATGATGGTGGTGGTGATGATGGTGACGACGACGACGACGACGACGACGACGACGATGATGACGATGACGATGATGATGATGATGATGATGATGATGATGATGATGATGATGATGATGATGATGATGATGATGATGATGATGATGTTGATGGTGATGGTGATGGTGATGATGATGATGATGATATGGACGATGCTGATGATGGTGGTGATGATAATGGTGATGATGAAGACTAATCCTACAAAAAATGTCTCTTTTTGAGAACATTTATGCGGTTAAAAATTAACTAAGCATCCTTTTATTTCTGCATAGTCATACGAGGAGCTCCTTGCTGAAGTCAAACGACTGCGAGAAATTCTAAACCCATTTAGCCACGGCGAAACCCCCACTCAAGAGGAAGATCAAAAGTCATTCAGCTACGGCAAAACGCACACTCAAGAAGATGGAAAAATAACCCAGGAGGTGGATCAAAAGTCATTCAGTCACGGCAAAACCCTATCGAAAGACAATAAAACAGACAGAAACACGACCCAAGCGGGGCGGCATGTGAAGCTGGAAATAGCGAAGAACCAGTACTCTAAACCTGCTGACAAAACTCTCAAAAAAAACACAATCAATTAATCGTGAAAGGGGCCCGGACGGATCACGAATGGAAATGGAAAGGCGAGGGACATAAATTGTGAACTTGACTGAAAGCAGTGCTAAGGATCGTGAAAAAGATTTTGACTTTGTCCAACTCTTGCGAAAATGAGAACGCTCTGATGGAAACTTGTGGAAGCAATCGGTTCTTAGTTAGGAGTTTAGAAAGGAATTTTAACCATTAAAAGCTAGTAAAATAGTCATAAAATCAGAGGCATAAAGAGTCGCAGGAAGACGGGTTGTAGACAGGACATCTTTATAAATGTACATCTTTATGAATGTAGTCAAAGAAAATTATGATTTTTTTTAGCCAAGCCTTAAAATTCTTTATTACCCAACCCATTACTAGAGATTATCAAGAATAGACGACATGCACGAGAAATCACGTGACCTTTTGGGTAGCAAACTCGCGCGCGCTCAGGCTTTTGGGGGCAAATTAACAACAACAAAGAGCAACTTATTTAGCGCTTACGAGTCGGCCCGGAATTTTTTTTTGTCAGAAAGGGCTTATTTCTTATCGAAAGTTTTTATATTTTTCGTCGCTTTCTTGCGTGACGGGCGTAGCCATGGGGGCGGGGCATGCTTGACACATGAGGGCGGGGCATGCTTGACACGGGGGCGGGGCATGCTTGACACAGGGGCGGGGCATGCTTGACACGGGGGGTGGAGTATACTTGACACAGGGGGCGGGGCATACTTGACACAGGGGCGGGGCATACTTGACACGGGGGCGGGGCATACTTGACACAGGGGCGGGGCATGCTTGACACGGGGGGCGGGGCATACTTGACACAGGGGGCGGGGTATACTTGACACAGGGGGCGGGGTATACTTGACACAGGGGGCGCGGCATACTTGACACAGGGTCGGGGCATACTTGACACGGGGGCGGGGCATACTTGACACAGGGGGCGGGCATGCTTGACACAGGCGCGGGGCATGCTTGACACGGGGGGTGGAGTATACTTGACACAGGGGGCGGGGCATACTTGACACAGGGGGCGGGGCATTCTTGACACAGGGGGCGGGGTATACTTGACACAGGGGGCGGGGCATACTTGACACGGGGCGGGGCATACTTGACACGGGGGCGGGGCATACTTGACACAGGGGGCGGGCATGCTTGACACAGGGGCGGAACATGCTTGACACGGGGGGCGGGGCATGCTTGACACGGGGGCGGGGCATGCTTGACACATGTGGGCGGGGCATGCTTGACACGGGGCGGAGAATGCTTGACACATGAGGGCGGGGCATGCTTGACACGGGGCGGAGAATGCTTGACACATGTGGGCGGGGCATACTTGACACGGGGCGGAGAATGCTTGACATATGTGGGCGGGACATACTTGACACAGGGGGGCGGGGCATGCTTGACACATGTGGGCGGGGCATGCTTGACACGGGGCGGAGAATGCTTGACACATGAGGGCGGGGCATGCTTGACACGGGGGCGGGGCATGCTTGACACAGGGGGGCGGGGCATGCTTGACACAAGGGGCGGGGCATACTTGACACGGGGCGGAGAATGCTTGACACATGTGGGCGGGGCATACTTGACACGGGGCGGAGAATGCTTGACACATGTGGGCGGGACATACTTGACACAAGGGGCGGGGCATGCTTGAGGCCTACCTCAAGGAAAGGAAGCAGAGACGTAAGATGCTTACTCCACGTGTAGGAGATGCAAGGGGAGATGGAAGATAACAAGAAAGAACGGCTTCCTTCTCCGTTCGCGTCTTCTTCGCGCTGATGTTCACATTTCGCCTAAAAAAACGAGGTTAAAGTTTCCCTTATCCAAGGACACAACGCACGCACATTTCTCCGCATGAGCGTGCAAACCATCTTATTTTGCTCCGGAGACAAATCAGGGTTTCGGGTAAAGATTTTAATGGTTTTTAATTATATGGCCAATTCTCGCATGCGCATTTGCGGACTGGAATAATAAACTGATTTAACCTAGCGACACGTAGCGTGATGACGAGGCCAGAAAGGCTGTGAGGGTCGAATGTCTGAGAAACAAGACACTCGAAATGCTTATCATAAAAAAGATAACTTTTTTTTCGTCTTCCTTTACCAAAATGCGTGCAGCATAGAGAACGCACCCCAACTTATACAAAACCTACTTTAACTAGTAGCTGCTGGAAGCACACTGATAAACTCCGTGCACAGCTCCGCACTTGAGAAGTTCATTCATGCGGGTGTTTGTGCGCTGAAGTGTATCGTTGTACTATGACCTGTTTTGAAAGGTTATCAGTTTTTGTTGTTATAATACTTTATCTCTCTTTATATTATTACGCAAATAGATTGATCCCGTCAGGCGGGGGGGATGGGGGGGGGGGGGGGCGGTATGTGCCAGTCATTCCCAGGTAAACAGCCAGTCAGCAGCATTATATCGTCATAGACACACGTGACCCGTGTCCACCCTCCTCTGCATCATAGCAAAGTATCGCCAAACATGTCCATCGTCTGATTTGTCGAGTCAATGCGATAATTTTGATTGAATTCGATAAATAAGTATAAAGCTTTATTTTTAGATGGTTATTTCAAGATTTTTACAGATTATGTGCCTTTCAACATTTAAGAAAACAATAACAGAGGTGCGACAGATAAGGGCGTTATCAATTTTAAACTTCGCACCTAACCGTCAATGTTTATGTGATTGCTCTAGATTTTTTTACAAAAGATGACCCAATGTATGGAGAGTGCACACATTTAAAAATTTTATTTGTATTAACACGCAATAATGTAGTAGCACATTAGTAAACAACATTTTTTGCACTTATTTGAGACTGACGCAAAACTGAGCGTTAGCTTTTTGACGATATTGCCAAAATTAGTTCAATATGTGGCGATACAGCCTCTGTGAAGGTTAGAAAAAAAATATGTGGGAAAAAAGGGGAAAAAAGTTAGATGCATATTTAGAATTTCGACCCTATAAATTGACGGCGAAGTTCAGCCCGTTCGAAAAGCATTCATGCTAGGCTTTATTACCCGAGTTTTTGCAAATATAACCGCCAATTGTGTACAATAACTCACACCACATTTGGTTTGGCAATGTTCAATAGAAAGAAATGTGTAACATTTTGAATAACGCTACCATTTTAGAACATCTTTCCGCAAAACTGATAAAAACACATTTTTCGCAATATTCCAACACATATCAAACTTTTGGTGTTATTCAAACTCGCTCGGCCGCTTTTTTAGAGACTGAGACTAGGAGCTGTGTAACCTGGCAAATTACAAATGGGTTTTCTCTGAGCTATCCAAGATGGCGGACGAAGAGCGATTATTTTTGGAAAACAGGGCTATTTAACCTGAGATTTCTGCTTATAGAAGCGAAAAATACCTATTTTTCTCATCAAATACCCCTGTAGGGGCTAGATCTTTCTTCTGCCAGCCTAACTTGTGGAAAAAAGCCCTCGTAGGTATTTTAATCGACTACGTCCTTGTGTGATCCTGATGCTGAAGAGTACAGAAACACCCGAAGGACGAGAAGCTAAGTATTCCTTTCTAATATTTCCGTTTTTTGTTTGTATAATTTTGGCGCAATTCTTATCTAGATAATCTTCACGGGTTGTTTTTTGGGGATCATCTTGCAGAATCTCGGTAAACTTAGGCGGGAAGAGGTTCAAAAGTTTAGTCGTCTCGTTTGCTTGTTCATGATAGATATCTACTAAAATGATGGTGCAAGGGTATTTGACAAATTTTTCACAAGGTCCTCCATTGAAAAAACAAAGATTGGCTTACATGCTACCTCAAGTCCGTGAAATCGGGCTGTGTGATTCTCGGGACTCGAGAATCGGAGAGCTCGAGAATCAGCTGTCAGAGCTAAAACATCGACTCGCTGATGTTGTCAAAGAGAGAGATGGCATGAGAAAGGAGCTAGGCAAGGAAAAAAGCCCTTTCTTCAGCCGAGAAAGCCTTTTTGTGACCTTGAGCCAAAAGCTCAATTTCACAAAAAGTCAGAGATTAAAAAATGGCTTGAGAAGCAATTTGAGAAGCTTCCAACAGATTGGAAAGTTGTTGAGGTTTGTTTAGAATTTTTGTACACATGGAAACAACCTAAATTTACCAATTCTGTTATAATGGCATTTGTTTATCATAAAATGTTTCCTTATCTCTAGGTTCAACTTGAAGTTGGTCAGTTTTGCCCTACATTTCAATGTTTCCTTATCTCTAGGTTCAACTTGAAGTTGGTATGGTCAGTTTTGCCCTACATTTCAATGAGAGGGTTGAGCCTGAGGAGATTGACCATAAAAAGATCCAAAGAGCTCTCAAGGTAGGTATTATAGAAGTACATGTACAGTACTGTAGGTTTCTTATTTTTTCTATATTTAGATTATTTTTATAATCTCAGGCCAAAGATGATGGTGATGTTTCTGACTCAGCATACCATGAGCTAAAGATGGTAGCTGGGTCCAGCTTGCCATCACTGTATGGGATACAGAAAGAGAGAAAAGCTCAAAATGCAATCATTCCTATTACAGAATTTGAAGGGGTTAGTCTGTTGATAGTCTTAATTCTGATTTGCTTTGTGCACAGCACATTTTGCATCCTTTAAAACAAGCAAATACTGTACAAACCCAATAATTCATTAAACAAAGTTTCTCCTTTCAGAATGCAAAAGGATGTTCAAGATCCATCAAGGACATTCTAAGTTATAGTTCAGATGTCATTGGAAATGCAGGGGGCAATGTTATAACCCTTCGGTTTTCTGGTGATGGTAGAAAAACCACCAAAAAACTCGGGAGTGTTATGACAACCTTCTGCTTTCCAGCAGAAAACTCTGTTAAAAGAAGCCCAGAAAGGGAATACTGTATATCTATATATGATGGTGAGTTGGTTGCAGCTAATTTATTGCAGCTGTAAGTGAGAACAAATCTTCCTAATGATATAGTCAACTAAAGCCATATATCTGTGAACACTTTTTATTATAGGCAAGGAGTCATATGACATCCTAAAGGCGACCTTGAGAGGGGTTTTTGATGAGATGAAGGCCCTAGGGAGAACTGGCATTCTTGTTAATGGCCTTGAATACACTATTGATTGGTAGGTTTCATTTTTTTTGCAACCAATAATCTTATGATCTGGCATTAAACAGGACATATGTAACTTTTATCCCTTTTTTAAGGGTGATGGAGGAATGTAGGAAGTTCCATCTGAGGTCGACAGGCACCAAGGACTTCCTACGTGCCACACTCAAGGATCATCTTGACCGCAACAACATAGTGTTTGAGGTATGATTTTTATTTTCATTATAAAAAAGACCAGCACACCCAGGATACTACTGTGTATAAAGCTAATTTAACAATTGCTTTGTGTTTTGTAGCCATCGTCCACTCCCACTTGTGAGAAAACAGTTCTTAGCATATCAGAGCTGACACAAGTGTGGAAAAGTTTGATGGTCCTCACTGATGCTCTTGGGGCAAATCCTGGAGATGAAGCATATCTTCGAGCAGATGCTTTTCAAGAAAAGGCCCGCCAATGGGGAACCAAATTTAGAAAAGCCACGTTTGATGAGGTAATTCTACATCCCTGTGGTTAGTTGAACTGGCAGGACACAAGCCTCATTTGATCATATGTCACTGAAAAAATAAAATCAGTAGATATATTATTTTAATTGTGCTTTCTTTTATCTCTCCACAGGATGTAATTCCATATATACATGGTAAGATTAAAATGAGATTCCTTAATTGACTTGGGATCTCCGAGACCAAGTAATTTTATGCATTTTTTTCTCTACAGTTCTTGTTTATCATGTCCCCCAATTTTTGGAGATTCATGGCACGATCCACCAGTTCAATTGCCAGACAGTGGAAAAGAAAAACCACATGCAGAACAAGACATTCCACAGGGGTAGCCAGAAAGGGGGGAAAAATAGCAACTACACTGTACAGGTAATTCCAAGTGAAAAAAACGTCATGTTATCTAGACTAATCGCTTGCTACAACTGTGTATTTTTATCTCTATAGATCATGGAGAGGGAAAACAGAAAACTGTTCAGTAGGGAAAATAATTTGGAAAGGGTCAAGAGAAAATATCAAAAGCAGTGAAGACAAAGAAAAAATGTATTTATTTATTTATTATATTTTTGGTGCTATTTATTACTGTTGTAAATATCACTATTTATAACTTGTATAACTATTTGTACCCACATTATTATATAAAGGCATTAAAACCATCAAAACAATCTGTATCATTCCCTGGATCTAAATTCCCCCTCTTTATTTTCGACTGGAAATACAGTGAAATCGGTTGAAACAGATGTCAACAATTAGTTTATATAGAGAGATTTTAACTTACCGAGCCATAGTTGTGAAGCATATTCCGTCTACGCCGTACGAAGCTGATCTCCAAAAAGCTCAGCGGGGGATACTTGCGCTCTAGCGGTCGACACATACTAGGCCTTTCTTCCTCTGACCCATATTCAGAGATGTAAGTACAACGGGGGCACGAACTATGATCATAATTAATCCTTAGCTCGTATCCTCATGATATCCACATCTTCGAAGATGAGTCAACTTCACATATTGTACTCGAATCTGGCAGTTGCCGAGCCATAAACTCCGTACCAATAACGGTGCCAAACTCGACAGCAGTGCACGGGAACCGAATATTACGGGTCCCTGAAAAATCCAGCTTTCGTGAGGTAGCAAAAGAAAATGTCCCTTTACCAAACAAAGCGGAAAAACCCCCCTTTGAAAGTGGGACTTTCACTTGTACTCTCCGAATGAGTCCCGTGTCATTCTCGGGTGTACGAAATTGGAGCTCATCGAACAGTGCATGTCGAATCAGCCACAATTCCTTATCCTCGGAGCAAAGAATGGGAAGCTTTTCTCTTGCTACCTCACTACTGTCGGGGTTCCCAGCATTCACGGCTAAATAGCATGACAACTGCGGATTCAATGAAAGAGAAACCGTAGAATTATATCTATCGCTGTAGCCTTTCCATTTCACAAAGGCATAGTCTCCCTCAACGTTTAAAACTCTCTCTATCTCCCAGACTTTTTCTTCTTCCTCTTTCTCTTCTTTCACGTACGTATCAACTGAGGAATGGTCTAAATATTTGACCAAGCGATCCGGTTTCTTTATAATTCTTCCACTACGAGTCTTTAGAGAATCAGTGTTTGCCGCCATGTTTGTTGGAGAAGCGCGAAAGGGGAAACTCCAGTACTTCTAAATATGGGCATATATGACCATATAAGGCACAGCGAACGAAGGACACTATCCGTGGGGAATATGTTTGATATGACAACCGTGGTATTTTAGAGATATTTGTCAATTATAAAATTCGGTCCTTTAGACAACTATTGTGATCGACTAGACTACATAGAAGCGCTTTGTTGGGGCAGTGGAATTTTTAAAAGTGAGGGACTATCTCGAGTTGTGTTTTCGTGCAGGCGGTGGTTGTCAATCGCCACACAGCGGTATGCAAATCGAGAGCATGTTGGAAATGCACACATCAGTCAGGGAGGCGCAAAGACGAGGGTCAAGCCTGATTTGTCTACAAAACATTACCATAAGAGCTCGTGCATATTAACGTGCGCTTTCTTTTTGCTACAAAAAAAACTTTATGCTTTCATTTTAAAACGGTCGGTATTCTTTTATTAAAAGTGGCCGATACAATATTTTAGGCATGATATCGAACTGACCAAATGTAGTAATAGAATACTGTAATGAAGAACGAAAGAGTTTTTTGCAACTAAAAGAAACGCTCGAGCGACCTAGAATATGCTGTTGACGATTTGTGATTTTAAGAGCGGGGCGCGCTAAGAGCCCTGGGTACAGGTCATGGCATGGCGTTTGCAATGGAAACGTATTTGAATTCATGTAGTTTTATTTCACGGGGTCTTATTACAACTTGAGAAGTTTTCACCTGTGCACTCGTTCACGTTCTGACAACGTTCTCGAAATCGCAATTCTAGAACTCTATATGAGAATTTTGAAAAACAATTATGGACTTGGTTTGATGAGAAGCATGAGTATCGGAAGAGAAATTTGTTGTATTCATCTTGTCAACGGGAGTTTGGGACAATTTGACGCCACAGTACTTTTGACTTGTCTTAAACGGGTCACCCATGCCCGACTACGTCAAGCCGAGGTATGAAAGTTTGGCCACACATAACGTTTTTGTAATACCTAAAACATCAAGTGTTTTACTTGCTCACGCGCCTAAATGTAATGTTATCTTCGCATTAACCGTTAAGCCTTTAAGCATAAAGACTTTTCGTTGATAATTGTTCAAATTTTATAGTGCCTACACTATGTCAATAAAATAAAACCTAAATAATTAATACTTATTTTTAAATAGATATTAAAATATCCATTTAGGCACTATCATTCAACCAGAACAGTTTAAGAAAAGGCAAATACAAAGGAAACAATGCCTCGATAGAACTTTTATTGCCTAAAATAGTCACTAAATAAGAACTATTATGTAGTAACTATTAAGATTTTCTTTCATGGACGTAGTATAAGCACTCTATTTCACGTAAAAAGCATCGCGCAATCGCAAAACGAATTCAAGTACAATCCACTTGGACAAGTACATTTTATTTTCGCACTAAATTTGAAAGCATTAAACCGCGTGGTAATACTATGCCCATTATTGTAACATAATTAAATCATTTCAGAGCGATATGAATCAAGATTTTGATCTGTTGGGAATGCAATCGGGACAAAGCATGTATGTATGTAGAAAGTCATACCAGTTATGCTGGTGTGGAAGGCACAACAGAGCTAGGCTCCACATAAAATGCCCCCTTGTTTGTATTGTTAGTAAGCACTGTCACGGGTATTCACTGCCAGAGGGTTTATTGCGTCCCCAGCGGGTTTTTTTTTACATTCCTTCGATTCAGGTTAGATTAGTGCAGATTGAAGAGACGGGACCTCCGTTTTAGTGTCCTTATCCGAGAAGGCTGATAACGCAGGAGAAATAACTTCAACTCACTTTTGGCACAAATTCGAATCAAGGCATGAACCCGGAAAAATCGCGGTGAGGCCGACGCACTAACATTCTAGGCTACCCGTGCTTCCATAAAAAGCATGTAAAAGTTTGAAAATCAACATAAAATTTATAAACGATTTTGTTACCTTCAATAAGTAATCTCAATCTCTAGAGTTTGTTTTCCCTGGCTGGCTTACTAGTTATTTAAAGTAAAGTTAAAGTTAAAGTTAAAGATACACTATAAATAGAAAATAAGGAATTCTTGTAATGAACTGGTCCAGAAGCTCTAAGCAAATGTAACAGAAAAAAACTAAAAGGACAAAAAAGATATTAATGAACAACGCAACACTCCTACGATTATAAGAAGGTAGACGAAAGGTATCTGAGTATGTAGATTTTCGGATTTTGGTTCCAGATACTAGCTGTTACAATGTATAAGGTCATGCTGTATGCGTAAGATTCGGACTAAGGGGATTTGGACAAAAGTTTCATTGTCTCAGGGCGACCAAAATTGTGCGACTTAAATTCTACACTGGTCGCACACGTGCCTAGAAAATATCTAGTAGAATGATACATGTAGCGCACGAACGTTCCAAAGTTTACCTTTGCGTAGGATTCAGTACTCGTGTCATGAATCATGATAGCCTAATCGATTTACTACTCAAGTGCGGAGCTCGTATGTATAAGAGTATTTCTCAACGAGCTACCAGCAGCTGCTGGTAAAAGAGGGATTTGTAGAAGTAGGAGTGCGTATTCTGTGATTTACGCATTGAAAGGAAACAAGCAAGGAGTTATCGTTTTTAAGATGACAAGTATTTCGAGTGTCTTCTGGTTATCAGACGTTCGAAGACCCTGGGACATCTACCAGCGTTAGTCTACCTCGCAGCCCTTCTGGCTTGTCACGCTAGGTGGCGCTTGAGCACCAGTAAGGTTGGCGAGGGAGACTACTAAGCTCCTATTTTAAATCAGTTTATCATTCCAGTCCGCATACGAGCATGCTCGAATTGGTCTCATACTTCAAAGCACTTTCAATGTTTACCTTTTTATCCGGTTTGTTCCCCGTGCAAAACCAGATAGTTTGTATTCTTATTAAGGAGAACTTTGATGCTTTGTGTCTATGGAATAAGAGAAATTTTAAAGCCGGCCTTTCACTGGCAAAGAAAACGAAAAAACAACAACAATATTTAAACGTACGCTACATCGATACCGCATACTCTTATGCTCGGACGGAAGACAGAAAGGGTAGAAAAATGGGGCTTGTTTTGGTCGAACAAGAAACCCCTGCGAAGGAGAATAAGGAAACGGAGACGAAAGAGCTTACGCACGTGTGAACATTAAACAAACACCAGCGGAGACGGAGTAGAACAGAAAGACCAACGAACCTTTCCTCATTTATTTCTTTTCAGCTTTCTTCGCCACTTGTGTTTCCTTCCCGCGCAGTTTCAGTTTCACTGATACAAAACAGTATGTATTCTTTTGTATACTTTAAACCAAACGTTTGCTTCAGAAATAGTTTAGTGTGCGCGGATTGGTATTTCAGGTAACCGGGTATAGCCCAGTATCAGTGGAATCTAGAGGTGTTATTTCTGATAATAAATCAGTCTTGTTTGTCTCTCTTTTATTCCTCATGAATGCATCATCCGAGTAACTGGGCGAATACATCCTCCATCGCTGCAATTTATTCTCCCCCCCCCCCCCCCCCCCCCCCAACCTCTGGAAGACAAGCAGGCGCTGATTTGCGCGGAGTAAGTTTATAAATATATAACCGTAGAAGCAGTATTGCAAAAAAAAGATGTACTCAAACTATAGGAAATATTTGCTTTGCTTGCTGGTATATCGTTGTATCGAAGTATATTTTACTGTTGTGGAATTTGTATCGTTATAGACATTTCCGACATATATTTCACGTGAGAGGTGTGGCCCTTATCTCTGCAAATGTCCCTGGGGAACTGGTTGTTTACCTTTTAGTCACGTAGACGCTATAGGTACACCAAGACCTCCTTCTGACCCAAGTTATTGCGGCTTTAAATATTCTGCGAACTGTCGCCGATGTATTCCAACGCCCAAATCCTTCGAGGGCTTCGAGCATTTCCATAGGCCAGCACTGAAATAAATAATCAAATGGCACCAAATGTAACTCCGTTAGTTTGAATGACGGAACCCAGAAAGCTGTGTAGCAGTGGGCAATTGTCTAAAAGAGCTCGCAAATAATGAAAATATCAGTAGGCAGTGATGATTTTCGGCGTTATCTCACGCGCATCCATGAAAACAGTTACCACGATGATACGGACAGCACCACAATCTCACTTCCACGGCAATCATTCGCAAGGTTTGTAGGAACTTTAATGTGTTTATAAATATTAATCAACTCAATTCTATAACTCACATTAACACATTTTCTACGAATACACATCCTTAAGCGGGAGATTTTAGAGCATAATCTGATTGGAATTTTAGGTTGAAGACAAGTCTATAAACTACACTAAAGGGAATTTTTGATTGATCGAAGCTAGAAGAATATCTACGATAGAGGGCATGTGGTTGATTTCTGGCCAAAATTTCGACTGTAGTACCAACCTTGTGTAATGGGTGGCTTCGCTTCGAAAGTTTTATTGTGTTTTCCTTTTTTCCTATCTACGCAAAACCATTATTTTATCGATCTCAGGCTGTGTTTAGAGAGTAAGACAGTCAAATGGCCCATACTTACTGCACCCATCCCATTCAATTGGACATGTTACATCTGTACCCTTCGTATTTCAGCATTTAAGCTGTAAGATTAGCTTCATTTTATATTTTATATGAAACACAAACACTCGCCATGATATAGTTGATAGAAACGTAAAGGATTTATGTTGTTTCGTTCCCTTATTTGCCAAAGAGCTTCTGTTATTCCTTGGAAAACACTCAGAAACAGGCACTCTCGGCTATCTATCTAGATTGTTACGAGCGTCAGTTTGGAAAATTTGAGGACCGTAGACAAGATCTTTGTTGATAATATATATCTAACTTGATAGCTATGGATCACTCTGTACGTAATCTCATTTTCTCAAGGAATAAAGACATTCTCCGCAAACGTACACGCTTCGTTCAAAGTCCGCCAGACTGCCTGCAGTTACAAGAACGAAGAGACTTAATGATTTTGTCTCTGTAAAGTTTGTAAATGCTTAATTGTCATGTAGATATATGAATCAAAATCATGATCAAATCTTGTTACGAGTTAATGAATGCACCCTCTACAAATCTTGTCTGACCACGGAACACAGTTTAACATCATAACAATTGGTATTCGTTGAGGGGAACACCGGAGAACCCAGAGAAATACCATTGCAGCAAAGGCAAGAACCAACAAACTCTGTCACGTCGAAACCGGGAATCGAACCCAGAACCCAAGTTTTAGAGGCACAAGGAGAACAATGGAGTAACGTTCTACCAACAGCACCAAGGGTTCAAGAATGTAGTTAAAGTATTTACGGGTATTGCTCTAAGAGGCTGAGGCATCACATGGGAACCAGGAGTTGGAGTTTTTGAGAACGAGATTAGGGAATGTTCATTAAATATGGAGCAAGCGGGAAGGGAAAATCATAAGGGAACCTCCGCAAATTTCTAACCTCTCAAACTAACCTCTCAAAAAAAACCTTTAAGGGGACTCTACCTTTCAGCTCTATTTTAATTATATGACATATGGACCAAGTTTGTAGCACAAATACAAACTGCTTTCAAATAAAAAAAAATTACGCCAAAATTATGCATAGTCCATCTATACGTTTTGGTCTGTTTGGGCCGGTCTGCATGCAAATGTAACTGTCATATAACTTTGAAATTAGTTTGTATGCCAGCTTTTTGCTGTATATCCCCTTCCCCCTTAAGTCCCTCTTTTCTCTTTGTTTTCTTTATTTATGACGTAGAGGTAGAAGGCGCCCTTGATTCAATTCCTACCTCCCCCCCCCCCCCCCCCCCTCCCTTATTGAGGTCAATTTCTAATAACGGTCTTTGAACTTTACGGTCAATTTTCAGGTGGCTTTGTGATCAAGCCTCCACATTTTGACGATGTTGGCGATACAATTGTCACGGTCATATTCATCATCGCTGGCGTGACTATGATTGCGTTACTCGTGGTCCTAACTGTCTTCTGTTGCGTAGCGAGTAGACGGCTCCGGCGACATGTCACGCTGACCACAAGCTGCGCTGGTAACGAAAGAGGCAGTGAAGCGTTCCACATCAACCAGGAATACTCGGAACCGGACGAGGATCGCACGGAAGTGGTGGAGCTCCCTCTAGAAACAATCTATGAAGAGTCAAATGACTTCAGCTGTGATGGAGGTGACCGGGCGAATCCAGTAGAAAACGAAAGCTCCGATGATAACTTTTTAATGTCACTTGAGATAAACGGAGGAACCCATGACACGCGATCAATGACCAGCGTTTTTTTAACACAGCGGCCAGGCAGCCGAGCTAATAGTGAGTCAGCGGTGCTAAACGATAACACATGCGTTAATGTCCCGGGTGAAGTGGACGGGGAACCTATCATTTAGGACATTATCATAACATAGCGGCACACCATGTAGCAACATCATTCAACATCGGGTACAATCAAGCACAAAAACAACTTACACATTAAACGGCATAATACATGGTACACAATCAGCACAATAACAACTTACTACACAATGCAACATCATTCATGGTGTACAAGCATTCCAACAATATCTTACAATATCATTCAACATCGAGTACAAAAATCCCAACAACATCATTCAACATGGTGTACAAACAGCCATACAACATCTTTCAACATCATTCAACATCGGGTACAAACAGCCATACAACATCTTACAACGTCATTCAACATGGTGTACAAACAGCACATCTTACAACACAACGCAACATCATGCAATATGGAATACAAACAGCCCCAAAGCATCTAACAACACAACACATGGATCATGGTGAACAAACAGCACATCTTACAACAACACGCAACATCATGCAACACAGAATACAAACAGCACATCTTACAACACATTGCAAAATCATGCAACATTTGTTACAAATAATCCAACAGCATCTAACAAAACCCCACGACATTATTTAACATGGTGTAAACAGCCAAACAACGACTTACAACACCACACAACTTCATTTAACATGCTGTACATCTTTGCCATATCTTTTACTTTTTACATTGTTGCGCTTTGGTTGCAAGGCCTACCGTTTTGGCACTTGTGAAAAATTACACCAAGTGCATCTTGTCATCTTTATTGTATTCATTATGGCTAAAGGCTTTCAAATGAAATATGCACTTCCAAATACCGCTAGTAGATAATTTGATGGAATATTTGTAGTCCTTGCTTTGTATACTGTATATACTTTGCAAACCATTAGAATGAATGAAAATAAAATAAAAATAAAATAAAGGAAATTAGTTAAAACGGTTTTTAAATGACCATACCATGGCATGCCAAGTTGGTAGCTCAATTTTTCTCTTTACGATATGTATTTGATACATATAACAGGCACAAACAATTGAACGATAATTAAAACTTGTAAGCCACCTTGCGTTTTCTCAATAAAGTCATTATGTGATGGCAGAATGTTTATTTAGAATTAGGGGGGGGGGGGGGGGAGGAGGGGGGTTTCTATGCGCAAAAAAGGGTTTATTTGGTTACAGCTTTGTAAAATTGTGGTGCTCCAACAAAATTGAATGAATCAATTGAACGATAATTAAAGCACTATTAGGGCTGAAAATGTTCTTAACGACATTCTTAAATATAGTACCCAATGAATTAATGGGAGGAGAATTACACAAATGATCAATAGCGATATAATATTGAAAGTCAGTAGTAATGAGCACAATTGGACACTGCACTTTAGAACACTTAAGACAGGGCTTCTGGAATTACGCGCTTGTGCGGAAGCGCGTAATTTGGCTTTTTCCGCGTAATCCACAAATTTCCGCGTAATCCCGCGTAATTTGGCTAAATTTTGAAAGAAACATTTAATTGCACAGCTGATGTGTTCTTTTAGGGTTCTTACCTCTATTTCTCGTAAAAAAAGAGAGATATTCTTCATAAAGTGCGATATTTTGGACTGAATTTCACAATAAAATGACTAGGCGTTCTTTGCTAAACCGCGAAGGCCTAGGACTAATAATAGAATACCCTTTTTTTAAATTTTAACATTTAGATTTAAATTTTTTTCAATTAAAATTGGCTGGTGGCTAGGAGCCAATGAAAACTTGCCTAAGATATTTTCACGCAAAAAATTAACCATTTCAAGTTATTTCGTGCTTTCCTTCGGTACAAAAAGTAGTTTGGGCGCAACAGTTGATATTCCGTGTAATTTAGCGCGTAATTCAGTAAAGAATCCCGCCAAAATTTTGATTTATAAAGAAAAATGTATTACAAAATCCCGCGTAATTTAGCGCGTAATGATTGATTTTCCGCGTGATTTAGCAAAGAATCCCGCGTAATTTTGAGTTTTTTTCCGCGTAATTCCAGAAGCCCTGATAAGACTAAAAAAGGATAATTTGCTGCCTTTTGAGCCTCGGCGTGTTAAAAAAATAGGCCAAAAAAGACCTGTAACTACAAATGTTGGCCGACCCGTTTCACAAAAAGTGTCCTTGCTAAGTTGCTTTGTGTAGGCAATGGAGATAGCTAGCTTTTGAATTATTCTAGACTTGTGTACCCTTAGGATAGGTTAGGTATAAATTGGTTAAAGAATGTCGATCAACCACTCTTTTGTTATTGTTTACAGTTGAAAATACAGCGGTTCATTTGCAATAAAAGTTCAAAATAACCATCCACGATTGAAGTCTGAGACTTTATTAATGATATTTGATTGAACGTTTCTCACTTCCTAGCCGATGGAAATGGATTTTTTGAGTGATTCGGTATTGTGCGGGAGCGTAAAATGGCGGCATGATTGGTCTTCTTCAAGCTTTTTGAAAACCATTCAATCTGATTTTATATGCAATATTTTAAAACATTGCATTTCTAACACCAAAATCTGCTTATAAATATCTGAGAAAGTGGTGAAAAATAATTTTGTAAACCTTGGGTCTCCTGGGTCTATCCAGTTCCCTTGGCGCTCTCCAGTCATGCGTCCCATTTTGTTTCTATCATTTGTTGATATGTACAGTTTGTCAGTATCCCACAGCCATACCATCCCCTCGCCCCTCCGACCCCGCCCATAACACTGCCACCTCCTCCCCACCACAGGAATGTCCCCTTTTTCGCATGATGATCTGTCCCCGGCCAAATAACGTCCTTTGATAACCTGATATGGGCCCCTCCAATTTATGCCCTAGGGCCCGTAATCTGTCTATTGTACTCTGCGGGATACCTTCCTCTAGAGATACCAGCCCCTCAAGGCCTGCATTCACATGTAAACGAGGCATATCCAAGGCTTGCTGGGGGTCCATTCCAAAGTCAATCATATTCGCTAAGACCTGTGGTTTTGAGAAGAAGTAAAAGTGTCAAATGAATAACCATGTGCTTACACAGGGGGGTGCGTAGGGTGCGCATGCACCCCCCTTGACAGCCAAAAAGTAGGTCATTTCTTATTAAGAAATCTTTAGATCCTATGTTTTTCCCATATGATATCTATGACTACGCACATCCCTTCCCCCCAACCCCCTCTGCCAATCATGTGAACGTGTCTGATAACCATGCTGTAAACACAGTCTATCATGTACTTGCTCAATCCTGGTGGTTCTGAAAAAAGTGCCAAAGAAATAACAGTGCTGAAAACAAATCATGTTCTCTAAGACCTGGAATTTTAAGTAAAGTTGACGACTTAGATTGCCTAAAGGCCCAGTTACCAATCAACCATGTGCCATGTAACTAATCTCCTCAAACAGATGCACAGTTGACATCGAATCACTTTACGGCATACAGTCACCATGACAACATCATTAAAAATATGTAAATCACCCTCACCATGACAACCTACCTGTACATGGCCTTGTGGCTGCATGAATCCACCCATCACTCCAAAGCTTGTGTATAATTCACCGGAATCTGCATAGGTAGCCATGCCAGGGATGATGGTATGGTAAGGTCTTTTGCCAGGACTCAGAGCATTCGGGTGGTCAGGATCCAGGGAGAAATTGCACCCACGATTCTATGCGCAACAAACGGTTAATTTGGTTACCGCTTTGTAAAATTGTGGTGCTCCAACAAAATTGAATGAAGGCATTCTAAGCATGCTCCAAGATCCGTCACCTTCTTTCAACATCCGCATATAAGGAGCACCATTATCACTAATTTAAAGTTTGATTTGCAGAGATGGAAAGGGGTTTAAGTATTTTGGAAATCAAGGCAAGAGTTCTAAGAACTCTTCATCATAACCATCATTATTATTTTATGCTGTTATTATCATTGTCATCTTTTTCATATTCACTTTTATGTTCAACATCTTCATCATTATTTTTAATCATATTTTTCTTTTTTTTTCAACCGCATCATCATCACCAATAATACCTGCAGTGTAAATCCACACCCCTGCGGCACAAGGCCAGTGCCAAAGTTCATGTAGTTGCTGTCAATAAAGGAGCAAGCGTTGCCATGACAATCCACAACTGTCAGATACTCTGTGTCGCTAGACGTGTATGGGGTGCCATGGTGGCATTCAGGCATCACCCTAGACAACAACACATTTGTCACCCTAGACAACAACCCATTTGTCACCCTAGACAACAACACATTTGTCACCCTAGACAACAACACATTTTTCACCCTAGACAACAACACATTTGTCACCCTACACAACAACACACTTTTCACCTTAGACAACAACACATTTTTCACCCCAGACAACAACACATTTGTCTTGTTGCCTTAGATAACAACACATGTTGCCCTAGATAACAATAGATGTTGCCTTAGATAACAACACATGTTGCCTAAACAACAACACATGGTGTCCTAGGTAACACACAAGTTGCCTTAGTAACAACACTTGTTGCCCTAGACATAAACACATGGTGCCCTAGACAACAACAAATGTTGCAATAAATCACCATTGACAACAAGATTATACATTGACCCTGATTTAAACAAAACAGGGGGCTGGGTGCAAAAAAAAAAGCATTTTGTTGCATTTTTCTCATCAATTCCACTTTCCCTTCAAAATAATGAAAATTCCTTAAGTTAAGACCTGTTTCGCATGATGAGTTTTCTTCTCTCTGCAGCGTATTCCTTGGACAGCATATGCTTGATGGGAACATGGACTTTCTCTGGGTCGGCATTGTACCACAGCGTATCAGCAAAACTTAGCTTGAGGGCCTCAGCTACCAAGTGCAAGTATTCAGGGGAATTATGGCCCAATTCTGGAATATAAAGAAAGAAGAAGAAAGAATAATTTTGGAAGAATTTGAATTAATTAATATTTAACATTGCTCACAAACAAATTCGTTGCATTGCATTGCCCAGTTTCCAAAAGCAGGTTTTTGTTTGGGCAGTTCTGTGCTTTTATTCAAAAAGGGTAGAAGTTAAGCAATTCAATTACTGAATCGTAGGTCAAAATTCAAAGGTTGTTTGATCTTTCATAATATAAACAGAATGTCACAAGAGATATAGCAGGTTGAGGTACTGTAACTCTGAGAATGGTCAATAAGTTGTTACTGGTATGAATACCCATTTCTGACAGATACAAAATGTTGGCCCTGGAAAAAAAATTAATGAAAATCATAACCTACCCTTTAAGTTAAATCCTTCTAAGATATTAAGAGCAATAAGGGCAGTGATCCCTTGCCCATTAGGCGGTATCTCCCACACGTTTATTCCTCTATAACAAGTCTTGATTGGTTCGTCAAATGTACTCCGGTGTGCTGCCAGGTCTTCTAGTGTCATTACACCACCATGCTCATGAATAACATTGACTATTGCCTTGGCGACCGGCCCCTGGTAAAAACCTGCCTTTCCATGTTCAGCTAGGAGCTACAAATAAAAATGTTCCATGTTAAAGGTCCGTTTCCACACACCACACCACTATCCCTTCCCCCCAAATAACCTCATGTTGGCATGTAGGGGTAAGGTGTATTGGCTGGCCACTTATTCACTTTGAAATGTGTCTCAAATGCGAGCCTTTTTCCTATTATGCACCTCTGCTGCCCACCCCCCTCCCTAGCACCCCTCAGATCCAAGTTTTCTCCCCTTCACATTTGACTAGTACCTGGTCTTACATCCTGATGATTATGGTCTATACTAGAACATGCTTAAGGCTTTCCATTTTAAAGAGCTCTGATATGAAATATCCCATTCCTAACTTAACCCCACAAATTACTGGTTTTCCTTATAAGCCAGAGGGATTTGTATGGCCTCCTCATTAACTAACCTAACTTAGCCCCACAAATTACTGGTTTTCCTTATAAGCCAGAGGGATTTGTATGGCCTCCTCATTAAATTTCTGTTCTATAATTTGCCATTGTCCCTGTTAGTGATAAAAATTGTTATCCATAGTGGGTGAATTTACTATACCTTGAATGTTTTGGCCAAGTTTGGTAATCTCATGACATCACCCTCCCTTGGGGGTCTCCCATCTAATAGCATCTCACTTCCATGCCGGTTTTCAGGGCGTGTAAGAGTATGGGAGTTTGCATTCCATAAGTGGGCGGTGAGATGATGGACAGGGAAGCCCTCTTCTGCAAGCTCTATAGCGGGCTGAAGCACATCTCTCATGGAAAGCTATTGGGAGTTAATCATAGTGGGATTTACATGGCACACATTCATATTCAATAGGTGCTTTGACCTCTCGCAGATTACCCTCTTTGGACAAGTGAGTAGGCTTTTATACCCAATAATGCACTCTACAGTTCTAAAGACTGGTGAGGGAATTGAAATTGTCCCCAGTGATATAGTGGGGTAAAATAGAAGAACAATGAAAAGCAAACGAACATGAAACATATGTCATAAGTGACATTATATGATGCCTCTTGTTCATTTTCATTTCACTAATCATCCATGTCATGTTACTTTATCCCTGAAATCGATTTTTATTCCCTCCCCAGGCTTAAGAAATGTAGAATGTAGTATGGGGTTTAAAAGCCTACTCACGTGTCCAAAGAGGGTCATCCATTTGGTCAAAACAGCACTGTTATTTCACTTTTCTCTTCCTATTTTCCATTAGGTTAATATGTTAAAAGTCCATTTCATAGAACTTTTAGTCTACTTATAAATACAGTCTTCCAAAGTTTCTTTTTTCTTCCTCTTTGGATTTTGGCGGTCTAAATTGCCACTTCTGAGGTGTGTTGTTGTGACTTCAACAGCGCTCAAAGTAGAATGACTAAATTCCTCCCAGTGGGTGGGGCACTGGGGCATGCGCCCCCCCCCCCCCCCCCTTATATATAAAAAAAGGAAATGACCAGTAGGGGCATGGCTGTGCCCCACAAAAGTTTCTGTATTGTGCCCCCGATCTTATGTGACCTGCTATGGCATTGCACATGGATGCATCTGAGCTGCCTACAAGATTCTTCTTATTCGCACCGTCTTAAAACCAGACTAGCCATGATTTTTGCCTCAGTTCTGCGTACCTTTTTGCTGCCAAACACATCAACTGTGTCAACCCAGCCGGCAGCTGCACCAGGGACCGTCACACTGTGTGCCGAGAGAGGGGGGAGCTGGTCTTTGGGGCCTATCCCCTGATTGCGCAGGAGGTCTAAAGTGAGGGCAGCAGGTGCACGACCACTGAAGATGAATAGTAGTCAGATCACTAGTTAACAGGAAGAAAAGGCTAGTAGGCAAGGGGTTCCAGGGGGTTTGTAACAGCATTCCCACTCAACTTGGGAAGGTCAACTAATGAAAATAAGTAATACCATGCAATTTCCAAAGAAAATATGGTCTGCTAGGTAAAACAATCACCCTACTCATAATCCTGGAGAAGATCCTTGTCATGTTATCATAGCTGTCAACCGAACTTGGACAAAAATCTTGTGAAATCGGGTGAAATACAAGTAATATGTTAAAAAACCCAAGAGAGCCAATATAGGCAAAAAGGCGCGTACACATGGGGGTGCTCCGGGTGTCACACACCCCTTTTAGCGGCCAAAAAGTAGGTAATTTCTTATTAAGGAATCTTTAAATACTATGGGTGACTTCTATGCTAAACCCAAACCCAAGTCAGGTCTATCTCTTAGCGCCATAGCACAGACGAGATTATCAATTCCCACAAATTACCACAGAGATCCCTTATTCCTACCTTCCATTCAGCGCTTCGACAGTCCTGCTTTGAGTGTCATTGTATGAGAATATATAGTCCCCATCAATTACCACAGGGATCCACCCCTGTCTAGGCCAGTTCCTGCCTTATTCCTACCTTCCATTCAGCCCTTTGACTGTCCTGCTGTTAGCGTCATAGTACAAACAAAAACAGTCCCCGCCAATCCCTGTACTGCAGGGTTGTGTAACGTTTAGTGCAGCAGCTACAGCCACCGCCGCGTCGGCTGCATTTCCGCCTTTCTTGAGAATCTGGACCCCGATCCGTGAGGCCAGGGGTTGATTGGACGCGACCACTCCGTGTGTACATAACACTGAAGAGCGACGGGAAGCGAATTTGTACACAATTTCAGCCATTGATTAGACCAAAAACAGAAAATATATAAACACAACACCTGAAATTCTGTAGGCTTTAGTAGCTTAATGTAGTTTTGTCATATTTTGAGGACGTTTACAGCTAGGAAAGTTTCAAATGTTAAAAGCAATTCTTGTTCATCTTGTTCGCCATCTTGGAATTCATAAAGAAAAGAGACTGGGAACGGATAGAATTGACTTCCGGTATAGGTAGTTTCCGGTTTCTAGAAAATAGAAATTTTCTAAATCTTGAATTGAATAGACTAGACTTTCTCAAAGTCGTTTAAAAAATTTGAGTTTTAGGAGCCATTTTTTAAGCGACCTCGTCGCTCGGTCGGTCGCTTTGCGGCCTCATCTCGCTTCGCTCGCTGATTTAATCTCGCTTCGCTCGATTACTGACTCTGAGGTTGACTTGGAGCAAGTCTATGAAAAGACATGCATGATTTATCAAGCTCAAGCAGGGGGCCTCCTGTTGCACGCGTTAAGGAACAAGTCAAAGTATTACACAAAAAAAGCAACTGTGTTACTTCCTTTCTTTTAATTTTGGCGCCATATTCCAATCTATCAAGACCGCTGGAGGCGTGGTCACTTCCTGTCCTGTTTATATCACGGGATGACATGACCTCAAACCCACACAACACTGTAGGACTACCAGGATCCGAATCACCCCTTTAAACTTCCCTTACTTAACTGATGGCCCAACATGCGAAGGGAGAGGATTTCGTTGGCTCTTTTGGTATTTCTTAAGACATGCTGCATTCATTTTATCCTCGGCGACCAGAGTAAGTAAACTATGTTAAAATCGAGGAATATTTTTTCAAGGGACATGACTGTGCTTGTTGTTTGCTCTTTTCCGCTTTGTAAAGAGAGCATCTCACAAAGCTCTTTGATGTGTGGATGCGTATTGTTGTCTAATTTATGTCGCTAATTGTGTACCATGTTTACCGTTTTATTTGGTGGGTATTTTCTTTGCCCTTTGGTGATATCAATAAGCGAATCTGACCTTGTATAATAGGATTATTTAGCTGTAGATTAACCTTGAAACCTTTTTTACTTCAGAAGAAATGTTTAATTGTTTATGACCATGTAATTTAAATCACTTACAATGCATCGAAAACATAATAATTTTAGCAAGAGTACAGAAGATCCAAGTGATCATATTTTTGTACAGAATACACTTTATCTTATTTTTGGAGCATTTTAAAGCTGAATATAGTGTTAACGATGTTCTTATATTTTAGTGTATATAAAAATATAATACGCAAATGAATTATTAGAAAGAGAATTACACAAATGATCAATAGCAATAATAAGGTTGTTACTATGAGCACAATATTCATCCTTCATTTTAGAACGCATCAGGACAAAAAAAGCAATATTATTTTGCTATCTTAGCCTCGGCACGTTTTTAAAATTTGGTGAACTCTCAGGCTGAATGTTCTTATAAAAAGCATCTTATAAAAAATGTGTATTCCTCTCACATTTATAGATCAAGCTCGGAACAGGAACTTCCAGCATTCCCTGTTTTATGAAATAACATTACACATTTTGTTTGTACTATACAAAAAGAACCCTCCCCCTCCTAGAAATGACTACGACCCCCCCCCCCCCCCCACCCACCCCCGATGGACATACGGTTCCAGTAGCCCCTTCAGACCGTGCGCAAGTGCCCCTTTAAAATTTGGTGAAATCTCAGGCTGGAAAAATAATAAAAAAGCGGCGAAGCGGTAAGGGGGAGGGGGGGGGGGGGGGGTGGATCCCTGCACGAGTTTCAAAAATCGGAAATCACGTTCAACGATAAACTGATAAACTGACGACAAGGATCAATCTTTACTCGGAAATCACGATTTTTATGAGCATAGATCACGATTCACGCTGATAAAATTTAAGGTAACAATCACGGATCACGGTTTTCAATTTGTCCGTTCCACGATTCACGATAAACAAAAAACGCTGTTTACGGATCACGAAAATAACCCTTACCGGCCCTGCGATTATCTGACCCTGTCAGCCTGTCAGCAAAAAAACACATTGGTTTAGTAAGCGAAAACACTCGTATTTATCCAAATTCTCGTAAGTTATGACTATTTTCATTTAAAAATCTACTTTAATTACGATTAAAACACCAAAAACAGCAACAACTACAAAAAGGAACCTAACATTAATGGTTTACGGATTGTGCGGATTCTGTTAGTCACAGGGATAGTGATCTGTGTTTTTCTCAATTTCGCTGCCGGACCATTCTTTGGTCCGTTCAAGAGAAAGAAAAGACAGAAAAGTACCATCTGCAAGTTACGACGTAACTGATTTTGATCGCATATCAAAATTTGGGTGACCTTCAAACCCGCTCGGTCAATCTCTTGGAGGCCTGGGTCTAGGGGCTTTTCAAGATTAGTGGGATAAAGATTTGACCAAGTGATCAAGTTTTTCTTGTCAAATTTTTGCCGCGAGTCTCAAATTGACAGGTATCAGCTTTTCTCCATGTTTTC